>NC_061121.1:39233168-39404949 GCF_002878395.1 Capsicum annuum
ATGAGCCGTCAGGCATGCCATCACTCAGAAGCAGAAGGCAGAAATCGAAAGCAAGGTATGACGACAAATCTAATAACTTATCAGACTTATGATAAGTCGTCACACAGGTCGTCAGATAGATGAAGAGGACCTAACGATATTCTCTAATGGCTTATCAGATTTGTGAGAAGTTATCAGACATGTCGTCATCTAAATGAAAAATTCAAAATTCTTAATTTTGGATTTTTCGTAAGTCACAGATATAAATAACAACTTTTAGGGTTCATTGAGGGCCCGCATCATCTTGAACATCTTGAAACGGCTGGAACTCATTCTAAAAGGCCAGTTCACCTTTTTTTGGCTGTCTTAACTTAGAATTCAATTTTCAATTATTTGATTTAGTTGTGGGATATTCTTCTTAAATTTGGGAAGAGAATCAATTTCTGACTACATCTTTTGCAAGTTTAATACCTTTCAATTATGAATTAATTTATTGTTATTTCTTTCTCTTTTATGTGGAACTAAAACCCATAACTAGGGTTGTGGGATCTATGATTATTCCCCCATGGATTTAATAGTTTGATAAGGTTTGAGTGATTGTAGAGACATCTTGATAATTCCTTTGTTATGATGGTTATTTATTGTTTGCAAACAATAAATCCCACCTATGTTGATTTGCTCGAACTGAGAAATAAACTAAAGCTAGCGAATTTCAATAAGGATTTGGGAAGGTTAAGTTCTCATCTTATGATTAATGCTGTTAGAAGATTGATCAACTCGAGATAAAATTAGTATGAATAGAATGCTTTCCTAAGTTCGAGAGAATTAGGGAGGTCAACATCTAGGTAGGTTGAGAAACACTTAGATGGACTATCGTAACTAATAATTTGGTATTTCCCATAAGTCATGAAAATCCAATACTACAACTATTATTAAATGGAGGATTACTAATCATAATGATCACAACCCTAGATTCTTTATATCATTGATTTGAAATATTGCAGTATAAGATTTGAGTTCTATGGCGAATTGAAGTGTTAATTTTTTTTTAATCATTAAAGACCCCCATTTTGTCTTTTCGTGTCAGTTGTTTGAATCTAACTTGTAGCATTAGTTTCAAACTAGTTTAATCGCCACTCACATTGTTCACTATGGATTCGATCCCGACTCCAAAGTTGGGTAACTATATTGACGATGACCTTCTTGCTCTAAATTGACGTGTAAGTTTAGCATTATAAAAATAACGTCTTTTCCAGGGAACAATTTGGCGTATTGAGTTGGTTTGGAATTTTAGTTTACTTGCTTGAATTCAAACTTGTAAATATTTATTTATATCTTTTTATTTTCTTTTATTTTTATTTTTCTCATACCTTTCTTGAGATGTCAGCCTGGATAGATAGCTTTTTGAGTGATGATGATTCTTGGGAAGATTTTTGTTATTATTGTGGGGGACCATATTTTGAGGCTTGCTGTCCAAATTTACCTGAAACTGTATGGATGGGACCTTCACAATATAATGCGGATACTGTCCTCCCTATAGTAACTTGGTGTTTAGCTTGTGGTCCAATTGATCATATTGAAGATATGTATACTGTCACAATTCAAGCAAACAAATTAATTAAAAGAATTTTAGAGAATCAAGAACAGTTGTGGGTAGAGCTAAAACAGTTACCACTCCCACCATATTTATATTGGCTAAACAAAGAAGAATATGAAGAAGACATTAGCCAATTTAAGGAGAAAAATTAAGAATCGCAACCACTCGATTGTCATCTTGATCTTGAGACTGACATTAAGAAGGTGAATAAAAGTGAGTGTGTAGTAGATAGTGTAAATTTTGAAGTAGAATTGGTTGGGCCTCACTCGAACTATTTTTCCACATTATGTTTAGATGATATCTTGTCTGTGGAATCATCTAAAATAGTGGAAGAGTGTGAAAATAAGGAAGAAAAATCCTATATTCCTTATTTTACACTTGATAAGCAACATAAAAACACACCTCAATTTAAGATCGAGTGGTTAACCACGCTCAATCCATTATTTGATTTTTTAATTTTCATACCACCCCCTATGAGCGACGTAAGAAAATGGACTCTAAGTTGGGGGTATAATTCAAATCCTCAAGGTGGAGGAAAAAGATGAGTTAGGTCATGCTGCGATACTAAATTCGATGCTTCTTGGGAGGAAACCCAAGGTATTTTGTTATTTGTATTCGTATTATGTGATTGATATCAGATCTTCGCATCCATGGTGCCACAAATATGTTTCTAACTCTCTTTCTTTGGTTTGATGCATTGGGGACATTGTATGATTTTAAGTTAAGGGTGGGGCTACTTGTGGATGTTGATGTCCTCCTGGGGTTTTTGTTGCCTTGCCTTTTTTCCCCGGAGTCTTTTTCCTAGTAGAGTCAGCATGTTTAGGCATATTATGTTTTTTTTGTGATGTGTCATGGTTAATTGGAGGAAAAATAAGTATCTAGGACAGTTGACATAATTTTGTTGATGTTTCTTGGAATGAGAAATACCTCTCTAATTGTCTGTCTGGTAACTGTGTGATGTATATCTATATGTGACTACTATGAATCTTTTTATGGAATTAGTACTAGGGACATGATAATCACTGGTAACAATTGCATGAACCTAATGGTTAGTAGCTTGTGATGTACCTTTGTGCTATATTTGTGAGAGATACTACCTAGTTTATGTTGTGTGTTAAAGCCAGAACTTGCCCGGTTGGTCTTGCCTTGGTCATAGGATAGCGGTTAGGAAAGGATCATAGACCGTTGTTCATATTAGTCCACTTTTAGTCTAAATGATCTTCCATGTGTGAATAATATCCCTTGATCCTGATTTTGAGCTTGAATGCCTATTCTTTTTATTATACCTATCACCTTCCCATTTGTATCACAGTGAACCTGTTTTGGCCCTGGTCCTCCTTAGATATTGTGTACTTTGACTTAGGCAAATAGCCTAAGTTGAGGGTGGCTATCATAGGGGTGCATAATGTAAAGTGAGTATGAAGAAGGGTAATAAAAAAATATATATGCAAGGCTGGGTATGGTAGAAAAGGAATAAGAAAAGAAAAGTTGTGAAAAAGAGAAAATGAATGACTAAATGACCACACCCATCCTAAATTTGCTTAATCAAGAAAGGGAGAAATAAGGTAAAGGTTGATAAGTGAGACCCCAAAAATAGTGTAGTGCCAAGGAGGCTTAGTTACCTTAAATATCCTTGTGTATCATACCAGCCCCGAGCCTACATTACAAGATGAAGAAAAGTCCTATAGTGATCCTAACTTAATTATCTGAAAGCTTTGGTAATAAAAATAAGGGCAAGCTTATGGTATTTGGCATACATTGACTGGAACTTCTTTCTGAGAGCGAGTGTCTCTTGACCGTCCCCTCTTTGACATACTTGATTTCATATATGAGTGAAGAGGGACTTCTTTGTTAGAAGGGTACATTGATTGCATTGCCAGCTGCTTACATGTTTGGGTAGGGTAATTTGTATATATGCATGGTTATTGTTGCTAATTTGATATCATATCCTGATTCCCTTGTGTCACATTATCGATCTTCATTGATATGCACAGTTGGGTTTAAAGTGATTGAAAATGGTGAGGATAATGTGTTTTGAGCCAAACCTGATAATCAACTGTCATATGTATCATATGTGTCTCTTGGTTAAGCATCGTAGTGTGGTGTTTTAGTTGCTTAAGGACAAGCAATTGTTTTAAGTTGAGGGTGTTGATGTGTGAGTAGATGCTAAAATATTTGAGGCTTTTAACTGAGAATATTTTCAAAGTAATAAGCAACTTTTGTCATTTTTGATTGCTTTCTCTTTGATATTGCAGGAAAAGTCAAGATGCATGAACATACATGAAAGCTCCATCAAGAAGGATGATTTTTGGTGAAAGATGCAAGAAATTAAGTTTTGAAGATTTCTTCTGATGACTTCGTCTAAGAAGCTATCAAATCTGTGATAAGCTATCAGACCATGTTGTCACACATAGGAAGAGAATAAGGAAATTAAAGATTTTCTGATGACATATCTTGATAAGCTATTAGATCTTTGATGAGCCACTAGGCATGTCATCACTCAGAAGCAGAAGGCATAAATTGGAAGCAAGGTATGACGACAATCTGATAACTTATTAGACTTATAATAAGTCGTCACACAGGTCGTCAGATAGATGAAGAGGACATAACGATATTCTCTGATAACTTATCAGAATTGTGAGAAGTTATCAGACATGTCGTCACCTAAACGAAAAATTCTGAATTCTTAATTTTGGATTTTTCGTAAGTCACAGATATAAATAGCAGCTTTTAGGGTTCATTGAGGGCCCGCATCATCTTGAACATCTTGAAACGGCTGGAACTCATTCCAAAAGGCCAGTTCACCTCTTTTTCGCTGTCTTAACTTAGAATTCAATTTTCAATTCTTTGATTTTTTTGTGGGATATTCTTCTTGAATTTGGGAAGAGAATCAATTTCTGACTACATCTTTTGTAAGTTTAATCACTTTGAATTATGAATTTAGTTATTGTTATTGCTTTCTCTTTTGTGTGGAACTAGAACCCACAACTAGGGTTTTGGGATCTATGATTATTCTTTCATGGATTTAATAGTTGGCTAGGATTTGAGTGATTGTGGAGACATCTTAATAATTTCTTTGTTATGATGGTTATTTATTGGTTGCAAACAATAGATCCCGCCTTATATTAATTTGCTCGAAATGAGAAATAAACTAAAGCTAGTGAATTATCAATGAGGATTTGGGAAGGTTAAGTTCTTATCTTATGATTAATGCTATTAAAAGATTGATCAACTTGAGATAAAATTAGTATAAATAGAATGCTTTCCTAAGTTCGAGAAAATTAGGGAGGTCAACATCTAGGTAGGTTGAGAAACACTTAGATGGACTATCGAAACTGATAATTTGATGTTTTCCATAAGTCATGAAAATTCAATACTACAACTATTATTCAATGGAGGATTACTAATCATAGTGATCACAACCCTAGATTCTCTATATCATTGATCTGAAATATTGCAGTTTAAGATTTAAGTTCTAAGGCGAATTGAAGTGTTAATAACTTTTGTTCAATCATTAAAGGCCACCATTTTTTCTTTTCGTATCAGTTGTTTAAATCTAAATTGTAGCTTTAGTTTCAAACTAGTTTAATCGGCACTCACATTGTTCACTGTGGATTCGACCCCGAATCTAAAGTTGGGTAAATATATTGACGATGACCTTCTTGCACTAAATTGTCGTGTAAGTTTAGCGTTATCATTCATCCAAGGGTTCCTTCCACCCTTGGAGTCCAAGAAACTCTTTGAAATTTCAAGTAGCTTGATTTTATGCTTTCTATGATTTAGATTCAAATATATTCATGATTATAATGTTGATTGGATTTCTATTCCATGATTAAGTGCAAGATTTATGTAAAAACAGCTATTATATATGTATTTTCATGTGAAATCATGTTAAAGCCTTGAAATTATGGTTATCATGTGTTGATTTATACTATGTGCATATACAATGTCTTCCAAGTGTTTGATAAGTTATTCATAAGAAGTAAATAATGAAATTATATCATGTTAGCATGTATTCAAGTTCATGTCATTCAAGTGTTTGCTAGAATGTCCTAATGAATGAATGATGATCAAATAGTTATTTATCATATTTCAAGATTATGCCATGTCTTATAATTTATGCTATCGAGTCCTGGGGTATTTAATACCTAACAATTTAACTGATTACCTAGAGCCATGGTCGGTCTCAGGATAGTGTCAGTCATGTCATGATCAGTAGTAATCTCAGTCAGTTATAGAACTCAGGAAGAACTCAGTTGACTCAGTATCTGTCCAGTCTAGTTTAGTATTTAGTTCAGACCCCAGCAAATTCAGTCAGTTAATAGAATTCAGTAGTATTTCGTCAGTGAATGAAATTTAGTGAACATAGTTCAGTTTAGTTGAATAGTATGATTAGTAGCAATTCAGTCCATCTTAGAATGGTTTAGAAATCAATTCAGTGTCTATTGAGTCTGGAGTAGGATTCGTCACCGAGGGAACTTAAGGATGGGGACTCACCTGCCAATATAAGGTGTGAGCCATAGAAGCAGTCCTTGTGCTCCAAAATTACATAGACAGTGTAGGTTGAAACATCAACTTTCCAGTTAAGAGGTAATAAGGTGATCTACATGCTAGTTAAGGATACCACTAATCTTATTAAGAGAACCTGGCAGATGAGGGTGACTCAGCTTGTCTTTACCTGTGGCACGGTACTGATACCCCTTTAACTGGGGTTACAGGTTGGACCCCAATCTTTTCAGAAAGGGGTATATCAGTTTGATGGTTACCTCCCACAGTCTTAGTTTTAGTTCCAGTCTCAGAATAGGACTCAATTCAGTTTTATAGATTCAGGATTGTCAGATACAGTTACTAAGCTCAGTACGGAACTCATTATAGTTCCATAGAATCAAGACTATCAGATATGGTCATTCATTTATCAGTAATTCAGTATCAGTATACTCAGATATCATTTAAACAATATTTAGACTCAGTATTCCGTGTTACCACGATCTCAGTTATAGTTATGTATTCATGCATGTACTCTCATCCAGTTATACTCATTTTCTTCAGTCAGTATTGTTCATGCATATGAACCCATGCATTTTAGCATACCTTACTTTGTATACCAGTACATTCAAAGTACTGACGCATACTTTTAGCTTGTGCTATCATGTTTTATATCATAGGTTCAGATGCACAAGCTCCCGAGCACCCTTAGAAGTTCCGATCTTCAGCAATCAGAGTTAGTGGTGAGTCCTTATAGTTTGAGGACATTATTATTATTTCAGCATTTCAATTTTTTTAGTAGTTGGAGTTAGTTGGGGACTTGATCCATCAACTCCACCTTTCAAATAGTTTAGAGGCTTTTCAGCCTAGAGTATTTTCAGGTGGATTTTTCAGTTTTGGTATTGTTATATCGTATTCAGTTTTATTATAGTATTGAACATTATGGCATGTTTTCTGCCTAATTTCTACATATTTAAAGTATTACTATTCAGTTATTGCAGCAGGTACCAGTAATGGGTTAGCTTGTGGTCCTTCATGATTATGAGCACCGTGTAGCTCCCGGGGTACAGACTCGGGGCATTACAGGAATTTTGGGCCATGTCACCTACGAAGGGAACCTAAGTCTCATAGGTACCACCTATGACCTATAGGTGCTAGTACAAGTCTCAGAATACTGAAGTTTAGAGTGTTTTTAGGAGTTTTGTAGCCTGGCACCTACGGTGGGCCTGCTATGGCTAGTATGTGGCTCCAAAGCAGGCCATCGACTCCAGTTTTCCTTTTTTGTTTCGGATTGATTCCCTAAGGTTTCCTTGTATTCTATAAATACCCTTTTGACATTTTTTAGTTAGTTTACGAACTTTGATATATTTTTTGCACTCTTAATACTTACAAATATATATTTGATTTGTATGTTGGGATTGTTGTGTTCTTGATTTTCGTTGATTATTTAATTTGAGACTTTGGATTTTATTCATTAATTAGTGAGATTAATTTAATGCTTTAAATTATGAATTCAATTAATTGTTCCACAAAGATGAGAAGCTAATTCCCTTAGCTAGGGTTGTGGGAACCCTGCCAAATTAACAAAGCAGGGGAAGTGTTCAATCCTTCTAGGTTATTGTTATTGCATATTGTAATACCCCGTAAAAGTCTTAGATTAATTTAGCTCTTAGTTACATGTTTAAGAGGTCCAAGACTTGATCATTTCGCTAAGTGTTGAGGACTTAGTTACTTTCAAGACCCCTAAATTTTACAAATTTTTAAATAGAACTTCCCGACCCCAAAATATTGGTTTTTAAGTTGATTCATGTTTATGGATGTAAGGAGCATGTCTCAAAGATGTTTTAGATTTATCGGATGGGGTTTGGGTTATATTGGGATCACAAAACCAAAGGGTTACCACTATAATCCTGCAACGCGACATTAGTCCCGATTGAAGGAAGACCGCATCACGGTGAGGGAAATGAACTACTATGATTAGACCGCATCGTAGTAAGCCCATCATGCCCAGTTTCGAATTTAAATGCCTGGGGGGAAATTGCATCTTTTCCACATAAACTCAATCGTTCTTAACACGACTTGGGCATCAGTTAGGGCATAATTTTTCCCTTCTTATCCAATTATCCTCCCAAGAAAACCATTCCCTTTCCCTAAGACAAAAAATCAATTTCTTTTTCCCAAAGAAATCAAGAATTCAAGTTCCCCAAGTTCAAGAACCTTCAAGAAAGCATCAATATTAGTATTTCCTTTTCAAATTATAATCTTAAGGTATGTGGGAGTTCATCCATGGGTCCGCTTTCACGCATGGAGCCCAAGAACCCTTTTTGGTTTTAAATTATGAGTTTTACATGATTAAGTTTAACTATCTCCATGAATCTCTTGTTAATTCAATTTCAATTTATGATTATAAGTTCTTTCAAGAGGAATGAGTCATATCATGTTTTGAATGTTGTAATTCCCATGTTATGTTCAGTTGATTCAGGATAAATTCTTAAGTTATGATTTTTTCCTTGAAATCTTATTGTTTCCCTTATGTTTATGATATTCTCATGAATAAGTTTATGATATTCACATATTTGATGGAATAACCATGTTTGTCTCTTTGAACCATAATCACTTATTATAGTATTTCAAGTTTGATATCATATTTTATACTCATTCAGTGCTAGTGGGTTATGAACACTCAATACCTATGTGATTTACATAAATTCAGATTTTTAAGTACTCAGATAGTTAATCCATGAATCTTATCAGTATACTCAGATATTCATATTCATGATGAGCATTTTCATTTTATATGTTAATAATTACCCCAGAATCTGTATGCACTGTTATTTTAAGAATACCATGACCTGAGCTTATTAGTTATCAGTTATCAATGCATGAACTAATTAGATTTTTAGTTTATTTTAGTTGGGAGTAAGATTTAGCATCAAGCAGACCTTGGGATGGGAGCTCACCTACCAGTTAGGACTGGGTCCTTAGATGTAGTCCCTAAGTTTCAGAACTACATAGCCAGCGTAGGATTATGAGATGTCATCCAACAGTTTAGGACTGACACTCTCTTAGGGGTGACTCGCCAGTTAGGACTGACCCCCTAGTCCTTTAGGACATTAATTTAGTGATCACTACAGTTCAAGTTCTATTCCGATGGAAAGGATAGAACATCCCTCCTCAATGTGGGTCATACGTTAGACTCCATGATAACTCACATGGTTTATGTAGATTACATGATAGCTCCCATAGATTCAGTCATTATTTAATGTATTTTCAGTTTAGGTTTTCTTGACCAAAGCATACAGATTTTACAATTATTGAGTTATACAGATTTCAATCTTTCAAAATTGAAAATTGTCTCAGTGACATAACAGATATACACTTAGTCTTAAATTCTTAGATATTACTATTTTCATGCATTTATGATTAGTTATCTCATTTTGATCAGTTAGTCCTTATCTCATATGCACAGTACCCCACAATTTTAATCCAGTTATTCAGTCTAAGTACAGTTTAATTTTACATGACCAATATTCAGTTATCAATTAATCTGTATACAATTATCAATTAATCATTATACATATACTATCTAATCAGTATCTAGATACCTGTTATTTGGTATTTAGATGTAGTTCTTCAGTATTCAACTATCATTTATTCAGTTAATCAAATCAGCTTAGTATATGTTATGTTTGGTTTTATATGTTTATGCCTTTGTGCTCAGTATATTTTTATATTTAGATCCTTGAGTAATGTCAGTTTCTATCACGTAGTTTCAAACCCAGTATTCATACAGTATCCATGTTTTACTATTTTTCAGCTTTAGATCACTTATTCTATAAAAGTAAAATTTTAAGAAACTAAGTGTAGTGACTTACCAGCTTATCAGATTTTGTTTGTTAATCATGTTTTAAGATATACCTACTTTCAACTTATTTTAGTCTCTTGATGAGTCTACTTACACTTAGTATGCATATTTAAGATTATGCATGAACTCAGTTTTACTTATTGCATTCACCCCCACTTACTCAGTACATTCCAGAAATACTGATCCACATGTACGTCTGTGTGGCTACATTGTTTCATAATGTAGGTACCAGTTGTATCCCACAAACCATGATCAGATGATTATAGTTTTCAACCAGTAGGTGATGAGTTCTCCTATTTTGGGGACTCCAGTCTGACGTTGATCATGTACTTTATTTCTATTATTATCCTTATATATTTATTAGTGGTAGCTAGAAGCATGTTGTAGCTATCTATAGTCAGTATAGTAGAGGCTTCATAGATGTCAGTCATGTAATTTTAGTTTCTCCCTTCAAATTTATCAGACTATAAACTTTATTAGTTATATACTTATTAAGATTTCATCATGCTTATGTTTCTGCACAGCAGAACTAGTTATTTAATACATATTAAATCAGTTACTCAAGCCGTATGCCAGTGCATGGGTTAGCTTAGGATCACCTGTGGTTTCAAGCATTGTGTTACAACCAGGGGGTTGCCTCGGGTTTTGACCCATGTATTAAGTTTTTCCTTGTGCTTATTCATTTCTTAATGGTTGCAAATGTTAGGATCTCGCTTGTATTCACTACGAACTTGAGAGGGATTTAGAGATTGGAAAAAGAGATCACAATGGTGACTTGAAGTTAAATTTTGATATAAGATAATCATCCTTATCTACTTAAGATAATTTTCTTTATCTAATCAACTTGAGACCAAGAGGAGATAGTTAAAACTGGGTCCAAGGCAAGGGTTAGTAATGTGACACTCCAAGACCAAGAGAAGATGAGTGAAATTCACTAAAGTGTGTAGAGAGGTTGTTGGTGATACATAACTTGTCATATTCTATATGCACAGTAGTTTGATAGTTGGATTGATAACGATAAAACTACAGAGTTAGAAACCAAGGAACACAATCCTAGTGTTTATTTCTGACTATTTACAAGTAAAAGCATCTAAGTTTTGTTACTTTCTATGATTCATATAAAAAACCCCATTTACTTTTGGTACTGCCCGATTATTTCAGCATCCTAGAGAGATAGTTCCACGTATTCCCAGTGGGATCGAAACCAACCTAGTTGGCTTATTATATTTTTCTTTGACCGTTGTATATTTAATTGAAGGCGTAGCTTTGGGCCATATCAAAATTTTGGCACCATTGCTAGGGAATATAGTGTGATTGTTTATTGAAGATGTTGAAGTTTTTGCGTTTTAGTTTTTTTATTCTTGGTGGAGTGTACACCGTTTTATGCCTAACACTAGGAGTTATGGAAATCCCTTATCCCAATTAATCTTGACCCAGAGAGAATCCTAAAGCTGACTTATAGGATGACCGAACATGTAAGAGAAGGCTATCTTGAAGATGGTTGGGATGATCCTACCGGTTTGCCTCCCCTACTTCCAGAGCAGTTCAGGACATTATTGATCAGAGAATGAAGCAATTATTAGAATACAAAGCTTATAACAAGGGAAAGAAATTAGATGCCCAACTTGTAGCTCGAGAGAAATAGCTAGCAAGGTAGAGATAAGAAGGAGATCGTCGAGTAGACCTCATCACAAATAGAGATAGTAATAAATGGGGTAGATCTCAAGTACGCCAGCTTATCATTTCTTTCCTACTTATGAGGACCCAAGTGAGGATATAAGATATATTGAGCCTACTAAGACAGGAGCAATCATTCCTCCTCTATTGCCACCAAGTGTTAAGTTTGATATTTCTAGTGCCATGATTCATCTCATAAATCAAAAGGGTGTGTTTATGGGTTAGTTGACAGATAATGCAAATATACACCTTGTAAATTTAATTGGGCTTTTCTCTTTATACATTACACCTAGGGTAGATTTGGAAGCGCACAGACTCAGGTCGTTCGCTTTATCTTTCATGGGGGAAGCTACTTTATGGTTAGGGGAACTTCCTCGAGGTTCAATTACTACTTGAATACAGTTGTAGAGGTAGTTCTTAGAACATTTTTTTCTTCCGTACAGGATGCTACAGCTGAAGAATAAGATATAGAATTTCAACCAGTTACATTCTAAGTCAATGTATAAGGCATTGTTTCAATTTAAGAAGAGGCTGAGTACGGTACCCAATCATCATATTTCAGGGAGAAATTTACTTGATATATTTTATCGAGCCCTGAATACTAGTTCCAAGACTATGGAAAACACTATTACTAGTAGAGAATTTATGCATCTATGTTGGGAGGTAGCATTTGATATATTACATTAGATCTCTCTCATCAACTGAGGATAGGATACTCGGGAGGCTAAAAGGGGTATGTAAGACCCCAAAAAATTATAAGCTTAACTCAGTCCATTAAAGCTTGAAAAGAGGTCCCAAACATTGAAATTTTAGGTAAGTGCTTGTACCTAGAAGTATTTTAGCCTTCGTAAGTTGGCGATCCTATTTCACGACCCTTATGACCTTAAAATATTGATTTTTAGGCTGATTCATGATTAGGAATGTCAGTAGGTCACTTCAGGTTAAGTTTCAGATTTTTTGGACCTTGTTTGAACCATGTTCAGGTGACCAAAATAATGGGTCGACAACATCTCGACACTTTGCATTGTCCATCGCATCGATGGATGATTTCTCCCAGCTTTCAGTGCAATTTTAGTGAACCAATAAGAACTTGACATGGTACGTTAGCCATCGTGTCGATTTGTGCGTCACTAGACACATTTTCAGTCAATAAAACTTTGCGTCTAGGGAGGTAATTGGGTTATTTTCCCACCTCATAACAGCCCTAAAAACACGTAATAAGTCATCCAAAATGTAAAATTCACTTATTCTCTCTAAAATCCTCTTAAGAACAAACCCTTGGGGATCTAATTTCATATTCAAGATTTAAGGATAAAACATCAATCTTCACAAATTCAAGAACCAAGGTATATTAGGTGTTCATCCAAGGGTTTCCTTCCAACTTTTGAGTTTAAGAACCTCTTTTAAAACTTCAACTTTACCGAATTCATGAATTCCATGTTGGGATAGAATGTATTCATGATTAAGATGTTAATTGGGTTTCTAATTCATAATTTATTACAACATTCATGTAAATTTATTTGGCATATGTGTAGTATTATGTGATTTCATATTAAAGCCCTTGAATTTGAATGTTGGGATTTGAAATCATGATGCCTACATGTTGAATTATATTATGTGCATATATTATGTTCCCCAAGTGTTTGATAAATTCTGCATGTGTTATAAATGGGGAAATCATGACATGTTAGCGTATGTATAAGATTATATCTTACGAGTGTTTGATAAAATGTCTCTATGAATGACTTATGAACATTATAATGCTTTTCAAGATCATGCTATGATTTATAATTTATGCTTTCGAGTCCTTGGGGTATTTAATACCTAACAATCTAGCTGTTTACCTAGATTTATAGTAGTTTTAGAATAGTCTCAGTAATGTCACGTCTAGTAGTACTCAGACAGTTATAGAACTCAGTGTATTCAGTCAATTAATAGAACTCAGTGTTCTCAATCAATTAATAGAACTCAGTGAACTCAGTTTAATTTAGAAAGACAGCACGATCAGTAACAGTTCAGTAAAACCTAGTACAAACTAGAAATTAGTTCAGTATCTATTCAGTTGGGAAGTAGGAGTCAGCATCGAGTGAACCTAAGGATATGGGTATCCATGTCAGTGAAGGGTTTGAACCTTAGTAGCAATCTCTGCATTAGAGAACTATGTAGCTAGCATAGGTTGAGAAGTCTTCCTGCTAGTCTAGAGTTGATACATCTCGTATGAGTTTTCCTGCCCGCACGGGTTGATGAAAGAGCTTCCTTTCAGAGAGGGTTGACTCATAGCCATTGTTAGTATCCCTTTACAAGGAGATAGCACTCTTTTAACTAGGGTCACAGGTTGGACCCCAACTCAGTCATACTCAGGGTATGCTGATTAAATGAACACTCCCACAATTTAAGTTTCAGAATCAGTATAAACCTTAGTTCAATTTCAGATATAGGATAGGCACAGTCACCCAGCTCAGTATAAAACTCAGTTTAGTTCTAAAGAATCAGGACTGTTAGAAACAGTCACTCAGTATACACTAATTCAGTATCAGTAAACTTAGATACCAGTCATTTAGTTATCAAAATTCAGTACAAAGTGTTAACATGAATCTCCGTTATAGCATACGTAGTTATGAGCATATCATTGCATATTTAGTATTTACAGTAGTGTCATATATACATATATTCTCAGTCAGTTATATTCATGATACTGAGTCAGTTATTATTCATTTATATGAACCCATGTATATCAGCCTACCTCACTTGGCATAACAGTACATTCAAAGTACTGATGCATACCTTTCTTTTGTGCTATGATGTCTTATGTCATACATTCTAATGCACGGGCTCTTGACCGTACCTAGCTTCCCAGATTATCAGCAGCAAATTTAGTATTGAGTCCTCATAGTTTGAGGATAAATTTGTTATTTCAACATTTTTAGTATATCATTAGTAGTCGAAGTTAGTTGGGGATTTTTCCAATCAACTCCATTTTCCAATATTTCAGTTAGAGGCCTTTTAGACTAGATTATTTCAGACAGTTTAGTTATTCAGTTATTAGATATAATTGCTAGATATTCAGTATTCAGTATTTACGTATTAGTTTATGATTTAGTTTTGAACCTTATGGCAATTTCCACCTAATTTTTGCATTATACAGTATTATTATTCAGTGATTGCAGCAGGTACCAGACATGGGTTAGCTTGTGGTCCTTCAAGATTATGAGCAGTGTGTAGCATTCCGGTTAAAGACTAGGGGCATTACAAACTTGGTATCAGAGCCTAAGGTTCAATAGAGTCCCAAGAAGTTTGAAATTCATGTCTAGTAGAGTCTTATGCATGGTTGTGTAGAGTGCCATACTTATGGACAAGAGGCTATGAGGCCTTTTAGGAAAAATTTCCCTTCTTTTAGTATTCATGTCATGAGAGTGAGCATGGGCTCAAGTTAAAATCTTAGTCTAATCCTTTTCTTACCTCCATTTATAGATATGTCTCCCAAAAAGACGAACGAAAGAAGAATTGGAAGCCAGCTAGAGCCTCTGCCCGTCCCCAAAATGAGCATGTGTCTTATCCAAACTCAGGACTGCTTTCACTGCCTTAGCTTGTTTGAAAGTATCCCAGAACAATCAGTTGGATACTATCCTATCTAGGCTTATGACTCAAGCTCCACAAAGTGAGGAGAGGAGACATAGTAAAAAGGGAGAAAAAATAAGAGGGCCAAAATGCCAAGGACAAAGAGTGGCCGAACAAACCCGCTTTGCCAAAAATATAGTAGAAACCACCAGGGTGTCTGCAGGACTGGCAGTGATTTATGTTGTGAATGTGGTAATCCAGGCCATAGGGTTAGAGATTGTCCTCAGTTAGATTCTCAAGTTCAGTATAATCGTCCTTCACCTCAGCCCAATCGCCCAAATCAGCAGGGTGCCGCTTCCAGTGTCACCAGTGGGCAATGCCCAATTAGACTCTATGAACTTTAGTCTCGACAATATTAGAAAAGTTCTCCAGATATGGTCACTAGTATGTTATAAGTTTATCATTTGCACGTTTATACTTTGCTAGATCCAGGAGCTTCTTTGTCCTTTGTAACTCCTTATATAGATGTCGACTTCGGAGTCAGTCTCAAAATCCTAGTAGAGCCCTTCTCAGTATCTACCCCAGTGGGTAAATCTATCATAGCGCGATGTTTATACAGGACTGTCCGGTTATGGTATCTCAAAAATTCACTTCAGCAGACTTAGTAGAATTAAAGATGACAGATTTTGATGTCATTCTCGTCATGGATTGACTTTATTCATGCTATGCTTTAGTTGCCTACAAAAATCAAACTGTCTATTTTCAGTTTCTGAATGAACCTGTCATTGAGTGGAGAGGTAGTACTTCAACACTTAGGGGTCACCTTATTTCTTACCTTAGAGCGAGAAAAATGATATCTAAGGGATGTGTCTATCATCTTGTTTGAGTCCAAGACTCTAGTTCAGAAACCCCTAATCTTGAGTCAGTATAATAGTATTTGAATTCCCAGATGTGTTTCCTAAAGTTCTTCCTGGAGTCCCTCCTGAGTAGTGAATTAACTTCAAAATGGATCTTCTTCCAGATACTCAACCCATATCTATTCCTCCATATAGAATAGCACCTGCAGAACTCAAAGAGTTAAAAGAATAGTTGAAAGATCTCTTAGATAAAGGGTTCATCAAACCCAATGTTTCCCCATGGGGTGAACGTTTTATTCGTGCATAATAAAGATGGTTATCTTAGGATGTGTATAGACTACCATTAGTAAAATAAAGTCACAGTCAAGTACAAGTATCCACTTTCCAGAATAGATGACTTATTTGACCAACTTCAGGGTCCCAGTTACTTCTCTAAGATTGACCTCAAATTAGGATATCATTAGCTCAGGGTCAGAGAAAGTGACATTCCTAAAATAGCTTTCAGAACTCGGTATGGCCACTTCAAATATTTATTCATGTCATTTGGTCTTAGCAATGCTCCAACAGCCTTTATGGACTTGATGAACTATGTGTTCAAGTAGGACTTAGACATGTTTGTCATAGTCTTCATAGAGGACACTCTTATCTATTCCCATAATGAGGATGAATCATAGATCATCTTAGAACCATACTTCAGACTCTCAAAACCCATTTGTTATCATGGTATCTTATCTATTCATGTCTTACATGTCATCTCTATGATAGTAGCTCATATTTGTGCACATTAGAAAAAATCATATCCATTTATAGTTCCTAGTATAAGGAGTTTCAGTCCACTCTGTAATATGAATCATGTTTCATAAATACAGAAACTCCAGACTTAGGTCATGCAGCTCATGACTCATGTACTCATGTCATGCTTTACAGTTTTCCCAGTTTCCATGACTCCTACTACACTCCTAACGGTCAGCTAAATTCAAATTATGTCATGTATATCCTCAGTTTATATCTCTTGATAAATTCATGACGTTAATATTCTATTCCTCATGCCTCAATTAAGTGTCGAGTTTGACATAGTATTTATTCACGCTTCAGGTCCTCGTGTTTTAACCCTTTAGTCAACTCTCCTTATGAAATGATGTAGTGATGAGCAATTTCTTAGATGGGAGAGAGTAAACATTTCATGATAAGGAAAGATTTTTGCATACTTGTTTTACACGAGGCTGTAGTTATGAAAATAGGCCTGAATATCAGGTTAGTGTGCTAAGTAAATGGCTAGCAAGAAGTGGTATTTAACTATTGAAGGGAGGGAAATCAGAATTTTTCATGAGATAAGATATTGAGAAATTGCCGAGTGTGAGTGTCTAGTTAGATTCTCGATTTATGTCAATATCTATCACGTAGTTATCAAAACTCAGTATTTAGTTCTAGTATGAGTCCCAGTTACAGTCTTAATTACCATCTTAGTTACAGTTTCAGTGAAAGTCTTAGTACAGCAGTCAAATCAGTAACTCAGTTCAGTTTTAGTTTGCTTGACCATAGCGTACAGTTATTAGTTATTCAGTTTTTAGTATTTTACTACCTCAGTTTATAGTCTATTTTAGAATCATGTCATACGCTTGGTCTTGCATTCTCAAATAATACAGCTTTCATGAATTCAAGCTCAGTTATCTCATGTTACTCAGTCAGTCCTTGCCTCATATGCAAAATACTCTACAGTTTCAGTCCTCACTAAGTACCGTTCAATATTACATAATGAATATTAAGCTATCAACCATTCAGTTTATCAGATAATTTAGTATGTTTATGCATTCGTGCTTAGTGCCCATGTGAATATTTTCAGTAGTCTCAGGTAAAGTGCCGTAATAAGGTGGAGAATAAAGTTGAACGGGTATTCGAGGAATATGTCTAAGCTTGAAAATTTGTAGATGCAGTGCATAGAGCTTAGGTACTCTATCTTATATGATGTTTCATAGGCCTCGCCTCATACTACAAAATTTTAGCCAGGATATGATTTCTTATTTAGATGTTTTATTCAGACAAAGCCAAGATTCCTTTCTCCCTAAAACCATTAGAACTCTATAGAAAGGGTGTCAAAGAAAGGCTCCAGTTGAGTATAAGTTTCCAGCATGAGTTAATCCACTAAGTTAGCAATCCAGTTTAGTAGTCAGGAAGAAAAGTTTGTATGGTTTGGTTTTCCCATCTTTCCATCTAATCGCACTCTCCGAAGTCTCATGAAGGTAACTATTCCAAGATAGAGAAACTATGTAGTTGTGAGTTCATCTCAATTTATGTATCATGCCTCAGTTATAAATCCCATATATTCAGTCACAATTCAATGCATAGGTTCCCTATGCATCATCCCAATCTTTCCTTAGTATCTCAGTCAAGTCAGTATCCTTCAGGGGCCGTATTATCCCAAGAGGGAGATGCACTATAATCCCTAAAGCTTTTATGATCTAAACCTTCCATCTTCTCTTTACGTAATGAATCTAGTTTGGAGTATTGAGTACTCATAAGTTGACCCTCAATTTCCAATCTCAGTCGTACGCCATGTTTTCAGGGGCTCAGTTCAGTTCATGATATTCAGTTCATGTATCACGTTTCAGGGTTAGCTATGTTCTCATGTTTCCATTCATGCATATTTAGTAAAGGATCTCAAGTTGAGATCAATAATTTTATATTCTTGAAAATCTCTCCCATAAAGGGGGTAAAGAGGTTGGAAAGAAGGGGAAGCTTAGTCCCTGATATATCAGCTATTACCGGATTCTCAGTCACTATTAAAAGGTAGCTTACGACCTTGAGTTACCTTCAGATTTAGCTTTAGTATGTCCAGTGTTTCATGTCTCCTTACTTAAGAAGTGCATAGGTGACCCAACAGTTGTAGTCCTTATAGGGAGTATAGTTGTTCAGAACAGTCTTTCTTATAAAAAGATCCCCAGTAGAAATCCTTAAACATTAGCATTCTCCGACTGAGGAAAAAAGAGGTTCTTCTAGTCAAAGTTATTTGGTTGAATTAGTCCATTGAGGGAGCTACTTGGGAAGCATAAGCAGATATACAGACCAAGTATCCTCACCTCTTCTCCGCAAACTCAGATTTAGCTTAAGGTAACAGTTTTCCTTGAATTTATTCATTTGTATGCTCGGATTATCCTTACAACTCTATATCGGTTTAGTTCTATGGATTTTTAATATCATTCATACCTTCATAAAACAATTCAGTTATATGTCATGGTTTCACAACTTAGTCATGCTTCAGTTAAGCATGTCATTATGATAACTCAGTATATTAATACTTTCAATAATGTAATCATGTTTCAGTTATAACTGTTTAGTAAATATAAATTTAGTCTATCAGTATTCTTAGCTTAGTCAGTCTCATTCGAGGATGAATATTCCCAAGAGAGAGATATTATAAGATCCCGCAAAATTACAAGCTTAACTCAGTCCGTTAAAGCTTGAAAAGAGGACCTAGGCTTAGACATTTCAGCTAAGGTCATGACCCTTATAACCTTAAAATATAAATTTTTAGGTTTATTCATGATCAGGAATGTCAGTAGGTCAACTTGGATAAGTTTATGATATTTTGAACCTCGTTTGAACTATGTTTAGGTGACCAAAACAGTGGGTCAACGCGATCTTGATGCATCGCGTCACCCATCACGTCGACAGATAATTTTTCCCAGCTTTCAGTACAATTCCAGTGAACCAACACAAACTTGATGTAGCACGTTGGCCATCGCATCAATCCCATCGACGCGGTGCGTTGGTCTGTACGTCACTAGGAACGTGTTTAGTCAATTAATATCCGCATCTAGATGGGTAATTAGGTCATTTTCCCACCTCATATCAACCCCAAAAACATGTAATTAAGTCATTTAAAAGGCAAAATTCAGTCATTCTCTCTAAAATCCTCTTAAGAACAAACCCTAGGTGATCTAATTTCAAATTGAATATTCAAGGAAGTACTATCAATCTTCGCAAATTCAAGCACAAATGTATGTTAGGTGTTTATCCAAGGGTTTCCTTCCACCAATAGAGTTCAAGATTCTCTTTTGAAGCTTCAAGTTTTTTGAATTCATGAATTCCATGTTGGGATTGAATATATTCATGATTATGATGTTAATTAGGTTTCTAATTCATGATTTATTGCAAGATTCATGTAAATTTATTTGACATATATGTAGTATTATGTGAATTCATGTTAAAGCCCTTGAATTTGAATGTTGGGATTGAAAATCATATGCCTACATGTTGAATTGTATTATGTGCATATATTATATCCCCCAAGTGTTTGATAAATTATGCATGTGGATTAAATGGGGAAATCATGACATGCTAGCATATGTACAAGCTTATATCTTACAAGTGTTTGATAATATGTCTCTATGAATGAGTTATGAATATTATATTGCTTTCCAAGATCATGTTATGGTTTACAATTTATGCTATCGAGTACTGGAGGTACTTAATACCCGAAAATCTAGCTATTTACCTAGATTTACAGTAGTTTCAAAATAGTATCGGTAATGTCACGTCCAGTAGTACTTAGACAGTTATAGAACTCAGCGTATTCAGTCAGTTAACAAAACTCAGTGTACTCAGCAAGTTAATAGAACCCAGTGAACTCAGTATAGTTAAGATAGACAGCACGATCAGTAATAGTTTAGTCTAGCCTAGAATAATTTAGAAATCAGTTCAGTGTTTATTCATTTGGGAGTAGGAGTCAACACCAAGTGAACCCAAGGATAAGGGCATTCCTATCAGTAAAGGGTTTGACTCTTAGTAGCAATCCCTACGTTATAGAAATATATAGCTAGCGTAGGTTGAGATGTCTTCCTACCAGTCTAGGGTTGATACATGTCGTACGAGTTTTCCTTCTAGTGAGGGTTGAAGAAAGAGTTACCTGTCAAACAGGGTTAACTCATAGCCATTGTTAGTATCCCTTTGCAAGGTGGTAACACACTTCTAACTGGGGTCATAGGTTGGAACCTAACTCAGTCATACTTGGGGTATGTCAGTTAGATGAACACTCCTACAGTTTCAGTTTCAGCCTAAGTATAAACCTTAGTTTAGTTTCAAAACTAGGACTGTCAAACAGAGTAACCCAGCTTAGTATAGACCTCAGTTCAGTTCTATACAATTAGGACTATCAGAAAAAGTTACTCAGTATACAATAATTGAGTATCAGTAAACTCAGTTACCAGTCATTCAGTTATCAAAATTTAGTACTCACTGTTAACATGAATCTCTGTTAGAGCATGCGTAGTTATGAGCATATCATTGTATATTCAGTATTTACAGTAGTGTCAGATATATATATATTCTCAGTCAGTTATATTCATGATACTTAGTCAGTTATTGTTCATGCATATTAACCCATGCATACAAGCCTACCTCACTTGGTATACTAGTACATTCAAAGTACTGATGTATACCTTTCTTTTGTGATATGATGTCTTATGCCATAGGTACAGACGCATTGGCTCCTGATCGTACTTAGTAGCCCAGATTACCAGCAGTAGATTTAGTGGTGAGTCCTCATAGTTTGAGGATAGAGTTGTTATTTTAGCATTTTTAGTATATCATTAGTAGTTGGAGTTTATTGGGGACTTGTCCCATCAACTCCATTTTCAGAAGTTTTAGTTAGAGGCCTTTCAAACTAGATTATTTCAGATAGTTCAGTTATTTAGTTTTTCAGATATTTAGTATTTACATATCAGTATATGATTCAGTTTTGAACCTTATGGAAATTTCCACCTAATTTACTTATTATACAGTATTATTATTATTCAGTGATTATAGCAGATACCATTCATGGGTTAGCTTGTGGTCCTTCAGGATTATAAGCACTGTGTAGCGTCTGAGGTATAGACTCAGGGCATTATAGGGTATGGGCACTTATTATATTGTAGAGTCTAGCAACCATAGAGTTTTTGATGATACTGTGGTGCAAGAGTTTGCTCAGCTTATAAAGGATATTGGGGTACTGATAAAGCAATTCACACTAATAAATTATGAGAAGACGAATTTAATGGGACCCAAGGTAAAGCCTCTAGATTGATTATTATGATAGAGAGAAATAGTCTAAGTAGCTAGATCGAGAGTCACTGGGTTCTTGAGCCAAGGGTCAATCATCTAATCAAGAAAATTAGAACTTTCGAAAAGGGAACCAAAGTCAAAACTAATATAAGGATATGTACAAAGATCAAATTTGAGAGTATTACGGTGACTGGAGAACAAAGGATAGCTATAAAGAGAAGGGTGGTGTGTATGTCCCACCAGGAGATTGTAACACTAAGTCAAGGATTAAGGCTATGTTTTCCAAGATGGTGAAGGGTTATACAAGTCAAGAAACTAGCCTTAAGGAGATTAAGGCTGATATCCCAGGTGTGACCTAGATGGTAGAGTCACATGCTACTATAATAAAATAATTGGAGCAGTATTTTTGACAGATGTCCATAACCTTAAATCAGAGGTAGTCAGGCACCTTTCTAGGAAACACAGTGCAGAATACTAAGAATGATGGTCATTGCCTAGCCATCACCACTCAAAGTGGTAAGGCAACTATTGATCCCTCTTTTGCCTACTATTATGTGTCGAGGAATGATAGAGTGGAGGTGTGTGAGACACCTAAAGCGAGGGATGAAAAATCAATAGGTTTTGATCATAATGTTGAGGAGGATGAAGATAAAGGAAAGGTCAATGAGCCAGTAGTGCAGAAAATCCCATGACCTCCCCCATATTTTCCTCAAAGGTTAAAACAAAAGAAAGAAGAAGGGAAATTCAAGAAGTTCATCTCTATGCTAAAAGAGTTGAGCTTAAATATCTCTCCTCTTGGGGCTCTTGAGCAGATGGTTGGATATGCCCAGTTTATGAAGGATTTGTTAACAAATAAGAGAGAATTTAGTTATGAGGATGTTGATGGGTTACATCATTGTAATGTGATCACTTTGTGATCTATGGCGACAAAAGAAGGGTCATCCTAGAGCCTTCACGATCTCTTGAAACATTGGGACATCTAGGTTTGCCAGAGTGCTATGTGACTTAGGTATTAGTATTACTATATGTAGTTTTGATAATTTGTAACTAAACTGCAAGGGACCAGGTCCCTTGACATGGAAATTACTCTCCAACTGGCACACAATATTAGTATAGCTTTGTCCTCTTGTGTAACGAACTTGCAGGTGTGATTTTTTACCGACATGGATAGATGGTCCAATGATATTCCATCCCTAATCATCACACAACTATAAAAGAAAAGAGAAGCCTCTTCAACAATTGAGTTTTTCACATTCTAAAGGGAAAAAAGAGAGGTAGCAAAATCCTATCTCTACACTACTCAAGTGACTACTAAATTGTGACTGAAATACTCATGTTATAAGAGTAGTGTTTTATTTTTTAGAGAGCTGATTAGGTAGAGTTAACTAAGCTTTTTGCTGATTAAATTTAGTTAGTAGTGAGTTTCCTTGGTATAATTACCAAGATGAGCTTGTAGTAGAGTTACTACTAGTGAAAGGAGCCTAGAGATAGGCTAAAATTTTACTGTAATTAGGAGTTTGATTATAGTGGATTTTGGAGGTTGTTGTGAGGGCAAGCCGTGGTTTTTCCTTCTTAGGTTTCCATGTAAGTATCTTTTGTTCTTACTTTTCTGCACTGCCTTTATTTTTAGTACCGCATAGTTGCACTATAGTTCTATCACTTATAATTGATCCTTAGGGGCTTGGACCTTCACTATGATGTTAAATACCTAAGGGATCAACAATTGGTATCAGAGCAGATTCATTCTAAAAGGTTTATACCTAGAGTGATCTCGTTATCATGGCAGCTACAACCAATCCAAGGGTGAAAAGAATGAAAGTAGAAAAGAAAAGATTCCTGACCTTGATGTCTTTAGAGTCCGATCCAGGTAATGAAAGCACTGATGTTGCATTTTTGGCAACAAAAACTATTAGAGCTATAAAAAGGAGTGGTCAGTATAATAGCAAAAATCTAAAAAATTTAAGGAAGAAAGTAGAAGCTGAGTAGTCAGTAAAGTAAGCTTTGGTAGAATGGGAAGACTCTTCAAATAATCCAGATGAAGATGAAAAGGAAAAGAAGGTAACACTCCTTGATATATAGGAAAACCTAGATGACTATTCTGCTGAGAAAATAAAGAAGCTTGTTAGTGTTTTTATAGAATCTGTGTGTGAACTAACCAATGAAAGAAATGGCCTAGAGGATAAAGAAGAGAATCGAGATCATGAGTTGATTCTTGTAACCTCCCAAATTCCTTAAACTGCAAAGTTGTTCTTAAAAATATGATTTGAAAATCAGTGTTTTACAAGAAATCTGAAGAAAAAAAATAATGAAGATGAATAAAGGAAGAAATAAGCTTTAAGGCTTCAAGAAGATTTATGGCTTCAAGTTGATCGTGAGAAAAGATTAAGGTATTCACAAAGACACCTTATCTTTGTGTGTAGTTCATCTAAGAAAAGAGCTTAATAAGTCCTTTGACTAGACATCTTTTTCACAAATTCTCTCTAGTTGAACTAGTGATGGTGTTAATGATGACAAAGGACAAAGCTTTTAAGGAAAATTCCAACCTGCTAGGCGGGCCAAAAAAGATTGTCAATGGTGCTAGACAAAATGTTTTCAAATCTAAGGACAATTATCATGAAAAAATGGGTACTCTAAAAGGATCTTTCAAAGCTAGGAATGTGAAGGAATGATAAAATTCATATATGCATGGGAAGAGAATACACACGAAATAGCTTTAATTACTTGAATAATATAAAGAAGAATTCTCTACCTAGATAGGACATGAAAGTTTTGGTCACACCATTGTCATCTTACAGGGAACTCAGATGGGTTCCCAAATCAAACAAGTAATCATGGTTCTTGACTGGAGAAAAGAGACTGAAGTCAGAAATGTTCATTAAAAGTGAGTGCTCAAAGGTTAATCTTTGAAGATATGAATATGTTCTCTTGGTCAAGGCACTCTAAGGTGGCAGTGTTCTATCTTCAAATAGTTTATTGAAGGGACCTGATCTTTAGAAGGATTTTCTTAAAAAGAAGAAGTTTCAGCAAGAGGCTAGATCAAAGATTGATCAATCCAACTTAACCTGACATATGAATAAGTGTAACTCCAAGAATTTGCCATGCTATGGAGGTAGGTATCCTTAGTAAAATAAGTGTTTGATAATCTAACTCCGCACCATACCCTTATAGGTATATACTCATGAGAACAACTCAAGACGAGAATAGTTAAAGCAATCACATTTACAAAATTCAGTCAAAAAGGGGGAAGGGACCTGGTTAGTACCTTTACAAAATGCTCAAAATAATCATAAACGGATGTCTGAAAAGGCCATTTATTTTTTCTCCTATAAAAGTGTCATTTTTTTTTGTAAAAAACAAGGTATAACACTTTTTAGGTATAGAGATGTCAAATAAAAAAGAACATTTTAGTGACATTGGTCGGGTCTAAAAAATGGAAAATTAGACCTTCTTGTCTTTTATTCTTAAAAATTACTAGAATCATCCTTCAAAATCTAGTAGTCTTCTGTGAAGAAATCTTGTCCCTTACTCTCTTTCTCTCCACAAAATAAAAAATGGACAATAGTACTACTTCTTCAAACCCAGTTAAAGACCCTGAAGTAAATAAAACCTCATGGAGTCAACCTGGACATTCACAAGTTAAACATCCTGATTCTTCTAAAAATAAAACTCTAGAAAATATCTCCTCTAATTCCCAAAAGCAAATTGAGTCATTTATTCTAACTGAATATCTCTTAGAATGTTTAGAACCCAAATTTGAGTTGGTCTCCATTAAAACCTCCTTGGAACTGGAAGTCTATGCTTTGCCAATCATGATAGATAATCTAAATAGAGAGTTTGGGTTGTCAATAGACTAAGAAAATTCTCAACCGAAGACTCCCTTTTCTCCAGGGAATTCAAAGCCATATGAAAGCTTCAAATTTGTTGGGTCATCTAAAAAAATAGATTCTTATGAAACACTTCAATCTCCTGGTTCTCCTATACCCTCAGATTCAAATCTTATCTTCACTCAATTATTTGGTGAAGAAATTTTGGTAAAAAGGGTTGATCTTTCTACAAATAAGAACTGGGTTGTGGAAAAACTCCTTTTTTATCCTTTAGACACTAACACTTGTTTTTTCAAGTACTATGGATCCGAAGAAGGTAGGATCATCGAGGGGACAAGATGAATCCCCCAAGAATAATGGCTTAGTGTATAAGTACCTAATTGCCCCGATTAGATCAGTGCGCCCATAAAATAGGGCCTAAATACAGGCTGCGGTTAAGTATATTATTAGATACACTTTAGGCATCCAACTCCCAACCCATACACAGTGGGGAATATGGACCATATTTACTCAGGCTAGGGCCTAGCAAGAGGCCAGTCAACTAATTCCCAGGTCGAGGATAAAGTTGGCCAAGATGTTACCCCTATACTCTTACTCTTACCAGTTTAACAAGGCAGAGAAGTAGATGAGGAGGAGGTGGAGTTCGAGCCACTAGAGGAGGTAGCTACACAATACCCCTAGTTTGAGGAGGTGTCATAAGATAAGTTTGAAATAACAATTCCTGAGTCATCATTTGCAGTACCCCAGTCTGAGGAGGGTACAATCCATATATCTCACCAGGTTCCAACACCAAACACAGAGCCACTAGCCCAGATTGACTAGATTTCTGATCCTACTCACATCTCGATTGAGCCTTTTATTGAGGTAAACTCGAGGTAGTGTGTAGAGGGATACAAGTAATTTATGAGTGAAACAACAAAGTGACTGGGGCAAGCTATCCCAAGAGGGCTATTTGGGAGGACAGGTGAATTAAGATATCTGGGTTAGCAGGGGCACCACATCTATGGGCTTTATTTGATCATTATCGGTTGGGGTGGATGACTTGACCCTAGGATTCATATAGATAGATATTGGTGCGGGAGTTCAATGCTTCCTATGCTGCTACAGTATCTTTGACCATACCCAAAGGAGGTAGTGATGTAGATTAGACCCAATTAGAGCAGACATTTGTCAGAGGAGTTTAGGTTAATATTTTAGCAGTTTCCATCCACCGAGTTCTCTTTAGACCAGACTATATAGCTCTTGTATCTACTACAAAGTGTGACTTCCAATTGAGACTTGAGCAAGACAGACATGTTGTGCAAGATGTTTAACATAAAAGCTAAAGGGTTGATTTGGCATGATGGATCGCCAACCTGATTTATAACTTTGGAGATGAGGCCTCCTAAATTGAGGGAAATGGGGTGATCAAGAAGGTGATACTAAATTTTACTGCAAAGTTCAGGTGGATGGTGGTTTGTTATAGATTATGTTCGACTATTGCAGACATCCTACTAACATGGGATAGTTATTCATTAATTGCGAGTTTGATGGTTAGGTATGATATAGAATTTGCAACCATCATCAGGTATGATCTACTTGAGGGAGCCTTTAGTGATATGCTTATGCTACTATTTCCTTGCCTAATCCAGTAGTTGTGTAATAAGGCTAGTGTTCCTAAGGTTCCTAGTTTTGACCAAAGAGTTGAGGCGATGGGTGTGGCCTAAACGAGTTTGATCAAGGATCCAACAAACTCATTCCTTAGCCAGAGGGCCCGTGCACTTCCGATAGTAATTTCGATCCAGCTTGAGGTTCCCTCAGTTCCTGCATAGCATAGTGATAAACAAGGTAGTGATGTTGATATGAGTATGGATTTTAGGATGGTGAGTAGAGAGAGGCACTCGAGATAAGGACTCAGTAGAAGGGGACCCTATCCACATCTACTTCAGCCCCGAATTTTATATCGGATCCAGTTAGGGAATATTTAGTACCCCCTCACCCCTCGACTAAAGTTATTGCCACAGGTCTGATAGAGGTATCACAGAAGTTTTTACAAAGCTTATTAAAAACACCGCAGGCTGCTACCGCCCGACTAGAGAATGTTAAGGTCGAGGTTACATTGTTGTATGGAAAGATCTAGCCCTGGGTTCGGACTACACTAGAGACAACTGATACTAGGTTACGAGTTGCATTACGGGAAAAGATATTAGAGTTCAGGGCTGAGTTGCATGCCTGTATATATGCTTTGAGAGTTGAGTGTTGACTCTATTCAGCAACATTAAGATGTTTAATCTAGGAGATATTAGGTAAGAGGTGGCCACATTACGAGCAGAGATACGCTCTCTTAATAAGAACCAAATTCTAGCCTTCCCTCTTGCTATCCCCTTATTTACTTAGTTGATGGCTGCATGCGGAACCACTAAGTCAAAGACACTTGGTTAGAGATCTCTTGTAATGTAGGCTCAAGAAAGTGTAGGATAAACATTTGGGATCAAAGTGACTGCACCCTCCTTAAACATCTACAAAATATACTATTTGATTAAACTTTGGATCATGGGTCACTTCATTAATTTCCAACTCACACATGTTCCTACTTTCACTACCTTGATTCACCCATCTTTTGAAAGCATTATCTTTTCTTTTCTTTCCTTTTGAGCAATGTCATGCTTTTCTTTCTTTTTCTGACTCATTTGAATTCATTGCTTGTCTTTTAGGCACCCATTTACAATATTGTGGCCCAAGATCACCTCTTCAAAGATTTACCACCCCCAACATAGGCTTTTAGCCTCAATTTTCTCTTTCAAGTTCAAGGAGGGTAGGGTTCAAATGAGGGATAAAGTTCAAATGGCTCAGAGTTTTTAAAGCAGTTGCCAATGAAATGTCTGAAGGCTAAAAAGCAGTGACTAGGGATACTATCCATGCACTGGTAGGCTTTTTAGGTTAAAGTGGATTTACATTATCACAATGAAGGCCTAAGATCATTCCTCCAACCACGTGCAATCAAGATTGGATTTGAAAGACTAACGAGGAAAGTTCTAGATGGCACAAGTAAGCATGAAAATAAATCAACTATACTAACTGCACATGGCATGCAAACCTTTCAAAGAGGATCAATTACATTTCCTATTAGAGATAAATGGAGTAATTTACAACGCACTACCTACTAAAGAATTTGGAGTCACAAAAAAAGGGTAAAGTATCTTTACATAATTATTCACGTCCATGCCCTTGATTTTCACAAAAACATTTGGACGGAAGGGGATGCGTCTTTCACATTTCAACAGGCAATATTGCTATTGCTAGCACCAAATCAAGTCCTTATATCATATTTGGACTCTCTAAAGGGAATACCATATGTCTACTTAGACCTTGTCATAGGAATAACGACAATCCTAAATCTATAATGCCATAGATACTCTAACTTCCCCTGTATCTAAGCTCAAAACCCTAACACGATGATTTTTTCTTAAGAATGTCGCTACTCAATCTATCATAGGGAAAGGCACGTCTAACATCATTATTAAAAGAGGTCTTAAGAAGAAGAAAAATCTAAAAGTGCAACAAATAATTCACAGAGTTTCTATATTTGGTGTGAACTATACTTTGATATTACCAACCAAGTGTTAATTATAAAACACGGGCACACACCTCCAACATAAAGGCTTTTGGTGTCCTTACTACATATCTTAAAAGCATAAGAAGGGTCAAAGGGGCTCCCTTCAGCTGCAACATGGGTTGAAATTTTCTACATAATAGAGATCGCGACAGGATGAGTTGCGATCGCGGTATCTGAGGTTGATTTTCCCTTTTTTGCTTTATTTTTTATCATGGCTGCCAACTTCCCAACTCAGTTTTCCTTGATTTCTGGGCTTCCAATCTGTCCAAAACCTATAAAGCGTCAAAACTAAGTAAATTTGTTAAAGATAAATGAAAGAAACATGTAACCAATGGGCTGCCTTCCTTCAAGCGCCATAGTTAAATTCACAGCACAACATTATTTGATTATTATTTAGGACTCCAATAAGAGGATTTGAATCATTAGCCCATCTTTTAATCTTTATATATTCTAGGTACTTTGGGAAAACATAAAGGCACAATGATACATATTCTATATCGCCACTTTGATAGCTTGAACCTTTTATCCAACTTGACATAAAACTTGCGAATAGACTTGTTGTATATTGGTGAGAACATTAATAGACCACTAGTTAAACATTGGATTTTGAACTTCTTGGGCTTCAAGTGAGGAACGTCATATCACCCTCTTTCAAGGATGATGTGGATCCAATTCAATTTGAGATTTTCACCAGAAATTTCATTTCAACCATGGAGTAATAGAAAAACCCAACATCAATAGTTAATACTTTAGAATAATAACCAATACCCATACACTCTAACACCCTAGTCAACCAAAAACCCAAGATAAATATTTAGCTACTGCTGAAATTAAAGAAAACAAATATACCCAAATCGGCATTCACCCAACTTCAATTCTCAAATTACAATTAAAAATTTCTTGGAAATTTAATATCAATTAATCTTTTCTAAAGAAAGAGTGTTTTCTCTCCCCTTAAAATTGAAAATTATTTGTTAGATACCCTAATTGTGCAAGGGTTTTTGCTTTTTGAAACTTGGGTTCAGCTATATGAATTTACAAAATTGCCATTGGACACTTTGTCACTCCATCATGGTCGCACTCTTTGGATCGTGTTTTCACTTTCATAATCGCGTGGATTCTGATCGTAATCTCTATTGTTGACCATTGTTGACCTACCACAATCATGATCGTTGAAACACAATCGTGGTAACTAATGGTTGTTTGATTCATAACTCTTGCTCTTTATTGTCCATTTTCCTTTCCTTTCATCGTAATTTCCACTCACTTTCATCATAAGCCCTGCAAGACCGCAAAATCTAGAAATGAATGCATTTAAATGGAGAATTACTCTCAATTAAACAATTTAATCATCGTAGCGTGCACAAATTTGGAAGTCAATGAGTGGTAAATTTGTCACTTATCAACACCCCAACTTAAAACTTTGTTTGTCCTCAAGAAACACTACTCTATACTTAATGAGGCTAGTCAAATTATAAACCCATTCTTATAACCAAATGATTACCATAATTCTGAGCTAGATTAGCAATAATAATTATCCTACAAGCATAAGAGGAACTATTCATGCAACTCCCTCAAAATCAATAACATTGTCAAGGAGACGAAAGAATTTTAAGAACAATCCAGCAAACACTACTAACTCTCTAGGAGTGACTCTCTATAAATAGTGACTCAAATACACTTTTTCCTCATTTTTGGAACATGAAAATTTCACAAACCTCTATTAATTTGCATGCCTCCTTACAAAGGAGAGTCCCAACACACATTAATTTCTATTATGCAACAAGGGACTAAAAATGCAAGCACTCATTCACACAAGGAATATCTCAATGCAAACAAGTATCATGCCATATATTTTCCCTTATTTTCAATCACCACTAACTCAAAGTACTTGGTTGGAGATCTTGAAGGACTTTTTCAAGATTGTAATATAGGCCTGGGAAAGGGTAGGCTAAGCATTTTTGATCAAAGTCACTACACTAGCCTTGAATATCTACATAACATACTATTCGATTAAACTTTGGATCATGAGCCATTTCATTAATTTCCAACTCACACATGATCCTACTTTCGCTGCCTTGGTTCACCCATCATTTAAGAGAATTATATTTTCCTTTCTTTCCTTTTGTGCAGTCTTATGCTTTTTTTCTTTTATTGATCTCTCTTTTTTTCTCATTCATTTGCCTTTATCGCTTATCTTTTAGGAACCCATTTACAATATTGTGGCATAATATCTCCTCTTCCAAGGTTTACAACCCCCAACTTAGGCTTTTGGACTCAAGTTACACTTTCAAGTTCAAGGAGGGTAGGGTTCAAAAGAGGGATAAATTTCAAATGGCTTATGGTTTGTAATTTAGTTGCCAAAGAAAGGTCTAAGGCTCAAAAGGGGTGACTAGGGATACTATTCATGCACATATAGGCTTTCTAGGTTAAAGTAGATTTCCATTATCAGAAATAAGGTTTAAGATCATTCTTCCAACTATGTGTAATCAAGATTAGCTTTAAAAGACCAACGGGGCAAGTTCTAGATGACATAAGTAAGCATGAGAATAAATCAACTATACTCACCGCACATGCCATGCAAACTTTTTCAGGAGGATCAATTGCATTTCCTAGTTACAACACACTACTTACTAAATAATTTGGAGTCACAAAAAAGGGTAATGTGTCACTGCATAATTATTCACGTCCATATCCTTGATTTTTACAAAAAAATTTGGACCGGACGGGGATGTGTGCTTCGCATTTCTCTACGCAATATGGTTATCGCTAGCACCAAATTAAGTTGTTATCTCACATTTGGGCTCTCACAAGGGCATCCAATATGACTACTTAGACTTTGCCATAGAAATAATGGCAATCCCAAATCTATAATGCCACAAATACTCAGACTTCCCTGCATCCATTGCTCAAAACCCTAACACGGTGATTTTCATTTAATAATGTCACCACTCAATCTATCATAGGGAAAGGCTCGTCCAACATCATTATTAAAAGAGGAATTAAGAAGAATAAAAATCTAAAAATGCAACAAACAATTTACATTCAACAAACAATTCAGAGAGTTTCTATATTTGGTGTGAACAAGATTTGCATATTGCGAAGTGTGAATTATGAAACACGTACAAATGCCCCCAACATGTAGTCTTGTGGTGCCCTCACTGCATGTTATAAAAGCATAAGAAGGGTAAAAAGGGCTCCCTTAAGCTGCAACATTTGTTGAAATTTGTTACATAACCGCGAACGCGACAGGCTGAGTTGCGATTGCGGTATCTGAGGCTGATTTTCCCCTGTTTTACCCTATTTTTCTGCATGGCTGCCAACTTCCTAACCTGGTTTTCCCTAGCCTTTTAGTCTTCCAATCTATCCAACACCTTTGAAGCATCAAAACTCAGTGAATTTATTAACGATAAAAGAAAGAAATATGTAACCGATGGGGCTGCCTCCCATCAAGCACCTTAGTGAATATCGCGACATGACATCTTTTTACTATCATTTATGACTCCACTTAAAAGATTTAAATCGTCAGCCCAACTTTTGATCCATATAACTTTGAGGTACTTTGGGAAAAGATAAAGGCACAACGATACATATTCTATCTCTCCACTTTGAAGACCTTAACCTTTACCCTATTTCACATCAAACTTACAAATAGACTCGTTGGGTCTTTATGAGAACATTAATAGACCACTAGGTAAACATCAAAATTTTAACTTCTTGTCCTTCAATTAAGGAACATCATTTCTCCCTTTTAGAATGAAAAACTCCAAATTATAAGGAATTTGTACCTTTTATCCAAAGCTCATCACTTGTTCGGGTGGTTTGACTTTCATCATATCCACCAAGCATAATGTCAAAAAGTGATTAGAATGAGGTCGTCTTCCCAATTCTAGATTTGCATTCCTCTTGACATTCTCACACTAAAATGAACTAGAGCCTTCTTAAAAGATTTTCTTGTCTTTTACATTCAACTCTAGTACTATTTCCTCAATTTTGGCATCCTTCATTATTTTTTGTTTGGTTGGTTGGCAAATCACCAAGAATTCTTCAACATCAAGCTCACTATCAACTACATGGCTTGATATCTTTTCTTTATCAACCTCTTTTTAAAGATTGTGCATATTCATGCTACTTGAAAAATTGGCCTTCTCACTCACTTATTCTTTATTTTTACTTTTCTTTCCAAATTCCTCCATGGATTGATACAAGAGATTCGTGTTCTCCCCCGTTGTAGTCACTCAACCCAAGATAGTTAGAAGCACTGCTTCAATACTATTGTATCCGACGCATTGTTTTTCCTTTATCATATCATGAGACCTATCTAACTTATAAGAAGAACTAGCAGTTTTGTTAGCATAACTAGGGGAGGGGGCATTTGGAAAATCACTCCAATGTCCATCTCGACCACCACATAAAAAACAATCCTACTTCCAATACGATCTAGATGGTACAAACACCTCTTTCTAGGGAGAATATTTGAAAATTTTCCAAAACTGAAGTCCACCACAATATGGACATGGATCATCAAGAGAAGATTTGAAACCACCAAACTCATATTAATTACAATATGCCATAATTACATGTAAAAAAACAAAAATCTATCTAACATAAGGAACAAAAGAAAATCACAAACAAATATTCACAGGTATAAGTCAAAGCAAGTAAGCTACATATTTCAAACTAACTCAATACGCCAAATTGCTCCCAGGCAACGAAACCATTTTTGATGACTCTCAACTTGAACCATTATTTTGGTGCTAGGTGGTCATTTCAAGCATGGAGTAATAGCAAAACCCAACATCAGTAGATAATGATTTGGACTAACAATCAACATCTATACTCTCTAACACCCTATTCAAGCACAATCACAATATAAGTATTTAGCTACTCATGAAATCTAAGAAAAAAGATGTACCTAAATTAGCTTTCAATGATTTCATTAAAGATGCAAATAAAGAATAATCCCAACTTAAATTCTCAAATTATAACTAAAATTCTCTTGGAAATTCAATATCAATTGTTTTTTTCCAAAATTGGAGTGTTTTATCTATACTTAAAATTGAAAAATAGTTGTTCGATAACCTAATTGTGCAAGGGTTTTGGCCTTTTGAGACCGGGATTCGGCTATGTAAATTTATGACACTTCCCTTGGACACTTTTCTGCTCCATTGCAATCACCCTCTTTGGATCGCGTTCGCACTTCCATGATTATGCAAATTCTATTCATGTTCGCCATTGCTAATCATTGTTGATCGACCACAATCTCGATCCTTGAACAATAATCGCTATAACTAGGGGCTTCGTGATTCCCAACTCTTACTCCTTTTTGTCCATTTTCCTTTCCTTTCAGCTTAATTTCCACTCACTTTCATCATAAGTCCAGCAAGACCATAAAAGATGGAATGAATGCATTTAAATGGCAAATTAGTCTCAATTGCACAATTTAATCATAGTAATGTGCACAAATTCGGATGTCAATGAGTAGTAAATTTTTCACTCATCAAACCCCGTACAAATAATGGCACCAAATCAACAAAGCAAAGACCACAACAAATAATTCTAAGTCGTGCGCCGGGTAATTCTGATCATGAACTTTTTACTATATAGAAGTGTATGTTACCACCTTGTCATGCTGCATCTACAAGCAGCCTAGTCCTACACGAGATGCATCACAATAAATAATAAAACCCTAGATACCCTTGGGTAGAGTAAAAATCAGAGCTGAAATCAAATTATCCTTCAAATTCTCAAAACTACCGTCACAAGCATCCGACCATAAGAACTTTACCTTTTTATGAGTAAACTTAGTCAATGGGGCCAAAAATAGAAGAGAAACCTTTCACAAACCTCCTGTCATATCCAACTAAACCTAAGAAGCTCAAAATATCGATTGGAGTTGTGGGTCTAGGCCACTTCTTAATTGCCTCATCTTTCTGTGGATCCACCATGATCCCTTCACTAGAAACAACATGACCCAAATAGGTCATAGCATACAAGTAGAACTCATACTTAGAGAATTTAGCATACAATTACTGATCCTTAAGGGTATGCAACACTACTCGAAGATGATCGGCATAATATTCCTTACTCTTAAAATATACCAAGATGTCATCAATAAACACAATGACGAATAAGTCTAGAAACTGATGAAAGACTTGGTTTGTAAGATTCATAAGTGCCACTGGGGAATTAGTCAAACTAAAAGATATGACCAAGAATTCATAATGTCTATATCAGGTATGAAAAGTAGTCTTAGGGATATCCCCCTCCCAAATCATCAGTTGATGATAACTAGACTGAAGATCAATCTTATAAATTACTTAGCACCCTTAAACTGGTAAAATAGGCCACTAATCCTAGGAAGAGGATATTTATTCTTCACTGTCATCTTATTCAACTAGCAGAAGTCTATACATATTCAAAGGGACCCATCTTTTTTATGCACGAAGAGCATAGAAGCACCCCATGGGAAAATACTAGGACGAATAAAACCCTTATCAAGAAGATCTTTCAACTCCTTCTTAAGTTCTTTCAACTCAGTTAGAGACATTCTATAGGGAGAGATAAAGATAGAATGAGTGTCTAGAAGAAGATCAATCCCACAATCAATTTTACTATTGGGAGGAATACTAGAAAGGACATTAAGGAAAACATTGGGAAACTCACAGACCACAGGGACATATTTCAATGAAGGACCTACGAAAATAGAATCTGTAACATGCACTAAATGGTATAGACAACTCTTGGAGATCAACCTCTGGTCTATAAGATACAAAATAAACCTTCTCTTAGCACTAGGGAACTACCTTTTTATTAAATCATTGGCTCATTCAGGAATAAGAAACTAACCCTTAGAGTTCGATAATCTAGAGAGGCATAACATGAATAGAGCCAATCAATCCCTAGGATAACATCAAAATTGAACATATATAATTTTATCAAGTTTACCAAGGTATCCCTACAACAGATAAATACTACACAACACCTAGAAAATCTTTTAGCAACAATAGAATCACCCATTGGGGTGGACACAAAAAAGGGGTCTAAAATACTCTTAGGACCAAAACCAAAATGAACAGCCACTTATGAGGTCACATAAGAAAGATTAAACCTCTAATCAAGAAGACAATACACATCACGAGAAAAGACTTGTAGCATACCAGTGACAACATCTGAAGATGCCTCAGATTCTTGGCGAGTGGCCAGTGCATAAAGAAAATTCTAACCAGTTCCAAAACCAGATATAAAAGCCTTTGGTGTGTGATCTGAAGAAGTGGAAATTAGAACCTTACTAGCCCCAGTAGAAACCCTGACTGAGGGACAATCCCTTCATGTATCATAATTGACCAGACTTAAAGTACTTATTGCTCCCCTTTTTACAAAATCCATGATGAACCTACCCACAGGAATGGAAAGACCGATAGATAGGGCTAACTGAGCTCCACTATCCTAAGACTAGGCACCCTGGTACCATCATTGTTCTGGAAATAGAAATCGCTGAATGACTTAGGATATAGAGCACTAGTTCTAGAATAAGGACTAAAATTTCCCCAGGATTTTTTCTTAGACCACTGCCTGCCATCACCACCACTGTTTTTATGACCTCTACCCTGCTCTAAGTATCAGGACTTTTTACTCTGCCTCTCCCCATCTTTTTCCTACTTTTTCTTCTCATCCTCTACTTGTTGCATGTACACCCCCAACCTAGAAATATCCATGTCATTGATAAACAAGGTAGATTTGCATTCCAAAACCAAGTCACGAGACAAACCTAAAACAAACTTCCTTATTACTTCTCTCATTAAAGACATTAACTCAGGATCATAATGGAATAGATGGTAAAACTTCAAGGCATACTCATTAACAGTCATCCCGCCTTGCCTTAAATTCACAAAATTCTCATCCTTTGCTTCCTCAACTCCTGAGGAAAGAAACAGTCAATAAAAGTACCAAAAAAGTCAGCCCACAAGGGTACCTCAGCATCATCATTGCTCGATTGATCCCACTCCTTATACCACTAATATGCAATATCCTATAACTAATATACAATAAACTCCACACCTTTTGAGTTAGAAGAATGCATTACTTAGAAATTCTTTTCCATCTCATCAATAAATACTTGAGGATCCTAATTAACCTTAGAACCAGTAAAAATCAAAGGTTTAAGTCTTGTGAATTGGTCAACTCTAGTGGCCTCAGTAGAAAGAGCAACAACACCCTCATTCTTAGATTGGTAAAACTGATAGGTCACTAACTGAGTCAATAGATGAATTGAGCGACAAAATTCCATATTAGAAATATCTCCTTGAGGTGACTGATCATGAGTGTCACTAACCGAAGAAGGATCTGTGGGAACCAATGGAACCCTATAAGAGAAACCAGGAGCAGGGACCCTAGACCGGGTCTGTACTCCATAAGTAGAACGAGCTCGATTGATATTTCCCTTAAAAAGGATAGAAAATATTCTATGTGTATTAGATCTTTGGGGAAGCGTGATCCAAAATGCAAACAAATGGGTAGATAGGAGATTTAAGACCTTAGACTTCATATCCCAAAATTAGATCATAAAAAAGAAAAACATTCCTAGATGTCTTGTAGCTTCTCCCATATAAGTATGACACCCTACATATCCATAAAAGAGACTCTACTTGAAATGGATTTGTGCTCACTGAATGAGACCAAACCTAGGCTATGATACCATCTTTTCACAACCCAAACCAGGTCCTGGCCATGATTGGAATCCCAAATTAACCAAGGATTGGGGATCACCCCCTTTGCCTAACCATACTGAACACACATAAACACATGATAACAGATGAGTTTCTAACATATAACAAGATAGAGAAAATAATGAATCAAAAGTAAATGAATGCCAATAACCAAAACCCATCCACAGTATTCCACAAAACCTCTATACCATAAAGACAACCTATGTTGAGACATGTCCCCGACATTGAACAAATAACAATGACAATGATAATATTAATGGTACTTAATTCTAGTTCATGGAAAAAAAAATAATGGAATGATCAAGTCTTTGGAAGGATGAAAGCTCACCACTTCACCACAAATGATCGACGAACCTAATTAATCCACCTAACACTAAACAGAAAATATAGGATTGCCTTCGGATGTTGTATCGCATAGGGATACAACCTCTAGAGATAGTTAATGGGTTGAGAACTATCATGTAACTCAGGGGTAAGGGGTAAAATAATTCCATGATCTATAGTTAAAAATCCATCAATGTTTAATACACCCTATCACATGTATATACATATAAATCAAATGTCAGGATAGGGTAAAAGGATTAGCATATAATTTAAAATCATAAATTATGGTGTTATGTGTAGTACCTTGTGATTTTGAGTCAGGACTGAACATAGTGAGAGTATTTCCTCAACTCGGACTCTCGCTGGAATGGTTATATGTACCCATGTGATAATTGTAAGTTGCATTAGATGAGCCTTGTTTTTTTTAGAGGAAAAGCATAATTGAGGGAGTATTTGAGAAAAGTGGCTAATCTTGAAAGTTACTAGTTTCATTTCCAAAGTCATAGTAATTCTATCCTAGGAATTTATTTATATGTCTATGTTTTATGTTATAAAGTTGTAGCCATATTGTGATTCCTTATTTAGATCTCACTCAAATCAGGCCTAAAATTCTTTTCTCCCTAATATTATTCGAATTTATTAGGGAGCGTGTTGAAGAAATACTCCAATTTAATATAAACTTTCATTATAAGTCATTTTGTATAGCCAACGATTTAGATTAATAATCAGACATATAAGCTCCTATAGTTTTCCATCTTTCCAGCTAGTCTTACTATCCAAAGTTTCATGAATATATCCATTCCATAAGGTAATTGTAACACCCCGTATTTTTGGACTAGACTTTGAAGCGTCGTTCTTAAGTGTGCTGACTCTAATACCATGAATTTATTTTGAATACACATGTAATGATCTTTATCCAAGTGTATGAAGTGATTTTAACATCAAAAATTTTCTAAAGTATCACTTAGACCAAAGTTGAGCTAAGAGCCTTTGATTTGGCCAATTTTTGGTGTTCAATTTCACAAGGGTCATCTCTGAATGAGTATAACTTTTTGTATATAAATAATTTGGAAGATTAACACCCACCAAATTATAGATAATCGAATTAGATTTCCAATGGTACCAATTTATCCTTAATTCAATACCCAAGTGAAAAGTTTTGTTATATTTTGTGTGAGGCGGTAAGGTCTCATGATAGGCTCGCGACGCGAGATCCATTACTTGTTTCTAGTAGGTGCAACACGAGGTCCTCCATTCCACATTTCTAGAGGTCGCACCACAAGGGTTATTTACAAGATAAAGAGATGCTAAGGGGTAGTTTAGTTCTTTTCCCTCATCCCCAGCCGTCCAAACATGATTTATAACTCAAAGAGGGGAATTATTGGCCCATCTTTTGCAAATCAACTCACGTAAAAACCCTCCCCTTTCCCAGAACAAATTCAAGTTTCTTTCTTGAGAAATCAAGGTTCCAAGCTACTAAGTTCAACACATCTTAGAGAAATCATCTATTAAGGTATGTTAGATGTTCATCCATGGGCCCTTTTCACCCATGGAGTCTAAGAACCCAAGTTCAAGTTCAAATGTATGATCTTTACATATTTTTAAGAATTATTTCTATGAACTTTCATGAATTTCAAATTTTATATCAAGTTTACACGGAATTGTTGTTGTTATTAAACCCTACACATTTAATTGGTGTTGTTCGCTGACTTATGCCTTAATTGGTAATTTAGTATCAAAAATAATGCTACTACTATATGTTTAAAAATATTCCCATGCTTAAGCCATGAATTGCAAGTGCTTAATGAAATACCTCAAAGAATGAGTTTTTAATATTGACTATATGTCATGTTCTTAAAGTTTTAGTATGATCTTGTTGTTATTACTATCGGGTCCTAGGGGTTATGAATAACTAAAAATTTAGTTGTTTACTTAGTCTCAGTATTTTCAGAATGATTTCAGACACGTATGAATATTATCAGTTTAGTCAGTTTTCATGTCAGTCAAACCTAGATCAGTTCAGTAATTTGAGTTAATTTCTTCTTCAATTAATCTTAGTTCAGTCCCCTAATCAATGCCAGTTTAGTTGGCAGTATGATTTAGCACCGAGCAAACCTAGGGATGGGGTCTCACCTGTCAGTTAGGATGGGTCCTTAGAAGCAATCCCTAAGTACCAGAACTATGTAACCATCGTAGGTTATGAGATGTTACCCACCATTTTAGGACTGACACACTCAGGGATCACCCGCCAATTTAGGACTGATCTCAGAGGTCACCCGCTAGATTAGGACTGAATCCATAGCCATTGTTAGTACCCATGGTATGGTACTAATACCCTTTCAACTAGGATCATATGTTAGACCCCAATTAGCTCAGAATGGGGCATGCCAGTTAGATAATACCTCCCACAGTTTTAGTTTTAGTAATCAGTATAGAATTAAGTTTAGTCTTGCTTGACCATAGCGTATAGTTATCTGTTATTCAGTTACCAGATTTTAGTTATTCAGTATTTTAGTTTACAGACTATTTTAGAATCATGTTATATGCTTGGTCATGCATTCTCTAATTTTACATCTCTCACATATTTGTATTTAGTAACCTCATGCTATTCAGTCAGTTTTTACTTCATGCATATAAACCCATGAATTTTAGTCTAACCTTACTAGCATGCCAGTACATTCAAAGTACTGATCGCATACTCATTTCTTGTGATATGATGTTTAATATCATAGGGTTAGACTCTTAGGTTCCCGATCATACTTAGACATTCCTGTGTATCAGCAGCAACAACAGTGGTGAGTCCTTATCTATCAAGGACATGGTTGTTATTTTAGTTCATTTTAGTATTTTATTTTAGTTAAACAGTTAGAGTTAGTTGGGACCTATCCCATCAACTATCTTTCAGATAGTTTTAGAGGCTTTTAGACATTTTAGATAGTCAGTTAGTTATTGGTATTTTAAATAAAATTTTTTAATAATTTTGCATTCGTGTAATGCCCTGAATTTGGCACTCAAAATGCTATCCGGTGCTCATGACCCTGAAGGACCACAAGCTAACCATGACTAATATTTGTACCTGAACACTGCATAATATACTATACAATTGCAGAAATAAAGGTTGTAAGGACGTAAGGTTCAAAACTATACATAACTGATAGAACATAACATATGGGTGGGGTACAAAATACTCAAAACAACTAGAATAAATGGTTTGAACATACTATAGTCTAAAAAGCCTCTAACGGACTGAACTGTCTGAATAAGGAGTTGATGGGACATGCACCCAAGGAGTTGATGGGACATATACCTAACTAACTCCAACTAATAAATTAATTAATAAGATAATAGAGTAATGGTCATGTCCTCAAAGGATGAGGACTCACTGCTAACTCTGACTGCGGAGACTAGAATGCTACTGATGCTTTGGAGCTCGTGGTTCTGAACCTATGGTATAAAACACCATAATGCAAATACGTCAGTATGTTTGAATATACTGGTATGTATGTGAGGTAAGATGAATGCAAAGGAATCACATGCATGAACTATACTAACTGACTGAATAAAATGAACGTAAGAATACATGCATGAATATATAATAACTATAACTAATTTCGTGATAACATGATTACTGAGTCTGAGTACTAATAAGATAAGATATTGATATCTGCATAACTAAAATAACTAATACTGAGCGACTATATCTGATAGTGTAGGTTCTGATAGAACTAGATGAGTTTTGTACTATTTTGAGTTGGCAATATCTGATAGCCGTGAATCATGTAGAACTATCTTAGTTCTATTATTGATACTGAATAACTGTATCCGGCAGTCCCGATTCTATACTGACACTATGGAAAGTAGTCATCTAACTGACATGATCGTAATACACCATTATGGCTGAATTGGGGTCCAATATGTAACCCCAATTAGGAGGGTGTCAATACCGCACCACTGGTAAGGACAATCTGTGAGTAACCCTCATATAATAGGTAATTCTAGAGAGAATGGTGGGAACCGTCATATAACAGGTTAAGCTACCTTATCGCCCTCATATAATAGGCTATTATGTCTCAACCTATGCTGGCTACGTAGTTCTGGATACAAGGATTGCTTCTAAGAATAACACCCTCATATAAGAGGTAGGTTCCCATCCTTGGGTTCGCTAGGTGCTAATTTATACTCCCATCTGAATAGACACTGAACATGATTAACTAAACTGATTGGACTGAGTTAATTGAGTTTTTGTTGACTGATAGAATACTAATGAGATTACTGAATATCTGAGGTTTCTGAGATTACAAAATTTACTGAGTTTTCCTGAGTCACATGACTGACTGAATTTCTATAAACATGGATCGAGTGAGAGTATCTTGAAAACATGACTCTGTCTCTAGGCACACAACTAACTTTTGGGTACAAGTACCCGAAGAGTCGATAGCATGAAGCTGACAAAGCATGACTTTCTTGAATACATGACCAACATCACAATCCATAATATAATAAGTTGGAGATTTCATGAAGTAGAAGTTCAAAAGCACCACAATGGCCACACATATATCTATAACTTATTGACTAAGACATTTCATTAAACACTTGACATGCCTAAACTTGTACATAAATGGGGATTTCATATTATCATACTAGTAATGGCACTTTTCCTTCACATAGGCATTTAATCAAACACATGAGAAGCATGCTTTGGTTATACAATCATGGATATATCCATCAATGTATAAATTTATGGGTTTATCATGATTATTATGCAAATCACCACATCCTAAGGTCAATCATTGGAATATGTAATTTCAAACATGAAACAAAACCCCACAACATCATGAACATGAATTTTAATTCAATTTAAATCATGAGCATTCATAAATACATAATTCTTGGATTTTAAAAAGAGATTCTTGAGCTTCATGGGTAAAAGGGACCCATGAATCAACACATGACATACCTGGATTGTGAGTTTCTTAAAGATTGATGGAGGAAAACTTGAATTCTTGACTTAGAATTAAACACCTAGGGTTTCTTGTTCTTGGGGATTATCTTCGAGAGAAAATACTAATTTGATATTATGAATGAATAAAGAACTTATGAGCCTTGGTCTGATATAATTAGAGGTTAAAACGGATGGTAAAAGACCTAAAAGCTCTTTTAAAAATGACTTAAAATAGATGAATGAACTATGTGACGGTGGGTGCGATGGTCCATTATTGGAAAGATAGTCCGTCGGTCTTGACCGTCGCACCTGGGTAGAATAGGGGTTCACTGCCTCTACTATGATGGCTTGTGCTATGGTCCGTTGCTAGCTTGATGGTTTGTCGGCCTGATCCATAACTCTTAGGAAGAAGGTAGCCTCACTGCCTCTGCTGTGATAGCTTAGGTGATGGTCTGTCACTAGCTTGATGGTCTATCGGCTCTCACTATCGCAGCTGGGCAGTTTTGACTACCTTCTCTTTTTCGGCCATAACTTTTTCTTTCGATGTCTGATTTGGATAAAATTGGTATCGTTGGAAAGGTAATTCAATTTCGCACATGACGAAAAGTGAAAATATTAAAAATTCCACATATATAAAGTGGACTCATCTTTCAAAGTAAGTTTCTAACATACTTGTAATGATTTGATGATAAGTAGAGGTACGTGGTATTACAATATCTTCCCCTTGAGAACATTCATCCTCAAATGAGACTTAGTGAGAGGGGAGAAGGTTAAACAAATGTACGTACTGAATATGAATGACTAGAACATGGTTTCATGACTAATATGATTGATAACTGAATATATCATACTGATCATACATATCTGATGCATGTATAACTGATTCATTAATGCATGACTGAGTGTTCTGATGAACTAAGGTTCTAACAATGATAATTCATATATAATGCATGATTATATGACTGAACAGAGACATGAATGCATGAATGACTATGCATTGGTACTTAATACCAAGTTTATGATGGAACTCTAAACCTGAAATAGATACCAAGCTTGTCAGTGAAATCTGAACATGAAACTGTAAAGCTTAAAGAGAACTGTCACCTTGATCTAGACCTGAGTCGGTAGAGAAGAGATGAGGATACTTGGTATGCATATTTTCTTCTTCTTCCTAAGTAGCACCCTCAACGAACTGATTTTGCCAAAGAACTTTGACTAAAGGGACTTCTTTGTTCCTTAGTCTACGTGTCTGATAGTCTAGGAATTCGACTGGAATCTCTTCATAAGAGCGGATTTTTTGAACATCTGTACTCTGAATAGGGACTACAACTGCTGGGTCACCTTGAACTTCTTGAGCAAAGAGACATAGAAGACTAGATGAACTGAGGCTAGATCTAAAGGAAATTTGAGCTCATAAGCTACCTTGCCTAAATGATTGAGAATTTTGAAGGGACCAATATATCGGGTACTGATCTTTTCCTTCTTGACAAATCTCTTCACTCCCTTCATAGGAGAGATCTTTAGATAGAAATAATCACCAATCTCGAACTCGAGATCCTTTCTGTGCACATCTGCATAAAATTTCTGTCGGTTCTGAGCAGCCTAGAGTCTTTCTCTAATAAACTGGACTCTCTCTAAGGTATAGAATACTAAGTCAGGCCCTATGACTGAGGCCTCACTAACTTCGAACCAACTGATTGGAGATCTGCACCTCCTACCATAAAGAACTTCGAAGGTAGCCATCCAAATATTGGAATGATAGCTGTTGTTGTATGCAAACTCAACAAAGGCAACTGGTTATCCCAACTACCCTTGAAATAAATTACATATGCCTTTAGAATATCTTCTAAAGTCTGAATGGTCCTTTCTGCTTGACTATATATCTGAGGATAAAAGGCTGTACTGAGATAAACTTGGGTACTAAGACCGTTTTGGAATGCTTTCCAGAAATGAGAGGTAAACTAGGTACCTCTGTCTGAACTAATAGATAATGAAACACCGTGCAATCTGACTAACTCTCTGATGTAGAGTTTGGCATAATCCTTGGCTGGATAAGAGGTATGGAATGGAAGAAAATTAGCTGATTAGGTCATTATGTTTACAATGACCCAAACTAAATCATATTAGTGTCGAGTACGAGGCAAACCCATAACAAAGTCCATGTTCACTTCTTCCCACTTCCAAGCACGAATACTAAACTCCTGCATGGACCCACTAGGCTTCTGATGCTCTATCTTAACCTGCTGACATATAGAGTATTTAGCCATGAACTCTGCAACCTCTCTCTTTATCCCACTCCACCAATAGATTTTCCACAAGCCATGGTATATCTTAGTTAACCCTAGATGAATAGAGTAGCACGCACCATGTGCTTCTACAAGAATTCTCTGCCTCAAGTCTTCTACACCTAGAACATACAGATGGACCTAACAACGCAGAACACCATCTCCCCCTTGGGAGAAAACCTCTACTTTCTGATCCTTGACTAACTCTTTTAACTTGACTAGACTGGGATCTCTATCTTGTTTTTCTTTTACCTTGAAAACTAAAGATAATTCTGAACTACTCTGAACCCATATGTCACCCTACTCTTAATCGACTAAGCGAACACCTAGTCTGGAAAGCTGATAGATTTCCTGAGTTAACTTCTTTTTACTGTCCTCAACATGAGCAACACTACCCATAGACAGTCTACTGAGAGCGTCGGCCACTACATTGTACTTGCCTAGATTATAAAGGACACTTATGTCATAATCTTTCAAGAGCTCTAACTACCTTTTCTAATGAAGATTGAGATCTTTATGAAAAAATACATACTGAAGGCTCTTATGATCTGTGAACACATCTACATGAACTTCGTATAGATAATGCCTCAAAATCTTCAAGGCAAAAACTACGACTGCTAACTCAAGATCAGAGTAGGATAATTCTTCTCATGGGGTTTAAACTACCTGGAGGCGTAGGCTATGAACTTACCATGCCGTATGAGAAAACAACCTAAAACTACTCTGGATGCATCATAATACACTATGAACCCATCGAAACCATCTGGAAGAGCCAAAACTGGAGTTGAGGTGAGTTGAGTCTTCAACTCTTGAAAACTCTTCTCGCAAAGATCTGACCACTGAAACTTGACTTTTTTCTGAGTTAATATAGACATAGGGGATGCAATATAAGAAAATCCCTCAGCAAACCATCTATAATAGCCAGTCAAACCTAAGAAACTCCTAATATCTGATTGAGAAATAGGTCTGAGCCGTTTTCTTACTTCTTTAGTCTTTTGAGAATCAACCCTAATGCCATCACCAGAAATGATATGACCAAGGAATGTTACAGACCTTAGCCAAAATTTGCACTTACTGAATTTGGGGAATATCTGATGATCTTTGAGAGTCTAAAGTACAATTCTGAGATGATCTGCCTAATCATGCTTACTGTGGGAATAGACCAGAATATCATCTATAAAGACTATGACAAACATATCCAAGTACTGCTTGAACCCCCGATACATCAAGTCCATTAAAGTTGATGGGGAATTGGTAAGACCAAAGGACATAACTAAGAATTTGAAGTGACCAATTAGAAGGGTGTCAATACCGTGCCACTGGTAAGGACAATCCATGAGTAACTCTCATATAAAAGGTAACTCTAGTGTTAAAGGTGGAAACCCTTATATAATAGGTTAAGCCACCTCATCTGCCCTCATATAATAGGCTATGATGTCTCAACCTACGTTGGCTATGTAGTTCTGGAATGTAAGGATTGCTTTTAAGAATCACACCCTCATATAACAGGTGGGTTCCCATCCTTGGGTTTACTCAGTGCTAATTTATACTCCTATCTGAATAGAAATTAAACATGATTAACTGAACTAACTGGACAAAGCTAAAAGAGTTTTCGTTGACTGACAGAATACTACTGAGAGTACTAAATTTTGAGGTTTCTGAGATTACAGAGTTTACTGAGTTTTGTTGAGACACATGACTACCTAAATTTTTATGAACATGGCTCGACTGAAAGTATTTTGAAAACATGACACTGGCTCAAGGCACACAGCTAATTATTAGGTACAAGTACCCCCAGGTCTCAATAGCATGAAATTGACAAAGCATGACTTGAATACATGACCACCATTATAATTCATAATACAATAAGTTGGAGATTTCATGAAGTAGAAGTTCTAAAGCACAATAATGGCCACACATATATCCATATCTTATTGACTAATACATTTCATCAAACAATTGACATGTATAAACTTGTACATAAATGGGGATTTCATATTATCATACTAGTATGGCACTTTTCCTTCACATAGGCATTTAATCAAACACAGGGGAAGCATGCTTTAGTTATACAATCATCAACACTTCTAATAATCATGTATACATCTATCAACGTGTAAATTTAAGGGTTTATCATGATTATTATGCAAATCACCACATCCTAGGGTCAATAATTAGAATATGTAATTTCAAACATTAATCAAAACCTCACAACATCATGAGCATGAATTTTAATTCAATTTAAATTATGACCATTCATAAATACACAATTCTTAGATTTTGAAAAGAGATTCTTGAGCTTCATGGGTCAAAGGGACCCATGAATCAACACATGACATACCTAGGTTGTGAGTTTCTTAAAGATTGATGGAGAAAAACTTAAATTATTGACTTGGAATTAAACACCTAGGGTTTCTTTTTCTTGGGGATTATCTTTGAGAGAAAACCCTAATTTGATATTGTGAATGAATAAAGAACTTATGAGACTTTCTTTGATATAATTAGAGGTTAAAACGGGTGGTAAAAGACCAAAAAACCCTTTTAAAAATGACTTAAAATAGATGATGAACTATGCAATGGTGGGTACGATGGTCCGTCTCTAGGTTGACAGTCCGTCAGTCCTGACCATCGCACCTGGGTAGAATAGCGGATCATTGCCTCTGTTTTGATGGCTTAGGCGATGGTCCATCGCTAGCTCGACGGTCCATTGGCCTGAGCCATTGCTCCTAGATAGAAGGTAGTCTCACTGCCTCCGCTGCGACGGCTTGGGTGATGTTCCATCGCTAGCTCGACGGTCCGTCAGCTTTTATCGTGGCACCTAGGCAGTTTTGATTGCCTTCTATTTTTCAGCCATAGCTTTCTCTTTCGATGTCGGATTTGGATGAAATTGGTATCATTAGAAAGCTAATTAAATTTCTCATGACAAAAATTGAAAATATCAAAAATTTTAAGTATATAAAAGTGGATTCATCTTTCAAAGTAATTTTCTAACAGACTTGAGACAATTTTAAGCTAAGTAAAAGTATGGGGTATTACAAAATGTTACAGACTTTTGAGTTTCAGTTGTATTACTTTCATATTTAAAACCATAAGGTATATTAAGTTATTCTGCACATGTGTATTTTGGTATTTTTATTCAGTACTTACAATAGGTACCAGTTCATGGGTTAGCTTGTGGTCTTTCAAGACCGTAAGCATTATGTGGCATCCAGGTTGTAATCTCCAGGCATTACAATAATTCATTCACGTCCATGCAAGTTGTGAATTCAGTCCAATCCATGCATCATGTCTATGATTCAGATACTTAGTCATAATCCAATTCATAAGTGTTTAGTGAATGATCTTAGTTTTCCAAGTATTCCAGCTCCAATATTGTAATACCCTTTGTATGATCATAATTCTCATTATCTTATATCGCTCTTACATAATGTGAATGGTGATGTCATGAAGCCCTCTTTTTTTTATTCCTATACGTGTTCTGTTGAGGGACCTACTTGGGAAGCAGAAACTAATGTGCGGGAGGAGTATCCCCATATTTTATCTATGAATTTAGATCCAGTGTGAGATAATGGTTTTTCTTAAGTGATTCTCCCATTTCCTATATTAGATATATAACCATCCTCATATAATAATGTGCACTCATAAAAAAATTCAGTTCAATCCATGTATCATTTTTCAGCTTCATTTATGTAATCATAATTCATCACATAAGTACTCAGTAGATGATCTCAGCTTCCCCAGTATCTCAGCTTAACCCATTTCATTTGAGGATGAATGATCCTAAGGGGGAGATATTATGAAACCCCTAAAATCCAAGCCAATGTTATTACCATGTTTTAAGTTCATGCAACATCAAATCTCATGTTTTGGTAGTCTAATTAGTGATTATATGCATATTAATGTCACAAATAGCTCCTAGCTTATAGTTAAGTGAAAACATCCCTAAGCGATTAAGTTCTTGTGAAGAATATAACTATAGTCATAATTGAATGAGAATAGATTTTGATGTACTAAGAATTTTTATCTCAAGGCCCACCTATAGAATAATCAGATTAGCTTTCCAACGATATCAATTTTTCCTTAATCCAATAATGGGGTAAAAAGTTATGGTCATAATACTGAAGCACTGTCAAAGTTGCCCAGACTACGTCTCGTAATGTCACATTATTAGTCATTAGGAGGGAGTCGTATTTGGGTAGTAAAGGCTGAAAATGGTTTTTTGACTACGACTCAAGCCACGATTTGTAGCCATACCTTATGAGTCATGACCTAAGTTGTTGGGACAACTTCCAGACGTTTTCAAGATGATTCTTAAGGGTATTTTTAGCCTTTTCCAACTCTTTTAACCCCAAAACTACATCGTTTCATGCTATAAACAACAGTTATCAAGTGTAAATATTATCCTAATCTATCATAACTTATAAATCATTCATCACATAGTAAAATGAGTCAATTTGTTTCTCCCCAAAGTCAACTACGGTTCTTTAAGTTGAACCCTAAAGAATTTGTCCAAGGCTTCTACATTCAGGTATATAGGGTACTTATTAATGGGTTCCTTTTACAAATTGAGCCCAAAAATCCCCTTTAGGATTAAAGTATTAAATTTTCTCATTTTATGAAATTATCCCTGTTACTTATGAACTTAATCCTTGCTTTTCTTAGTAATTTAAATCCAAGCCATGTCAACATGTTTTGCCAATGTGAATTAGTTTACTTCGTGCTTTAAATTTCAATTATTCATGTTATATTCAATTGATCCTGTGTTAAATTATCAAGTTATGAACTAAAATTATGTGATCATGTTGTCCTCTAAAGTTTAAATCATTCTAATATTCAAATTCATGGACTTTATCAGTTTAGTAACAGGTACTACATTTTGGGTCTTTGAATCGTGAATTTTATTACAATGCTTTAAATGTTGTATTGTGTATAAAGTATCATTCAATATTGGTGGGTTATGAACATCTGACACCTATGTGTTTACTCATGTTCATAGATTTTTAAGTACTAAGTCAGTTAGAATCATAATTTTATCACCATATTTAGATCATCATTTTTATAAGGAAATCACTAGTATTATTTCATGTTAAATACATCAGTTTACATGTTCATGATTACTTTAGATTAGGCATGCACTGTTAGTTTTAGAATACCATCTATGAGCAAATCAGTTATTAGTGCATGTATTAGTTATGTTTCCATGTTAGTTCAGTTGGGAGTAGTATTTAGCACTGAGTGAATCTAAGGATGGGGGATCATCTGCTAGTAGAGGGTGTGACCTTTAGTAGCAGCCCCAGAGTTCCAAAACTATGTAGCTAGCATAGGTATGAGAGGTTTTCCTTCTAGTAGAGGGTTGACACTCTTATAAGGGCACTTGCTAGTAGAGGGTAACTCCCTAGTCCTTTGGGACTTTAGCCTAGTGGATCCACATTGTCAGAAAGTATTAGTACTTATGGTAAAGTACTGACACCTTTCCAACTGGGTTACAGGTTAGATGACCCTGGTTAGCTAAAATTTAGACATGTCGGTTACATGATAGCTCCCACAATTTCAGATAGTACTCAGTCTATATTATTCAGGTTTGCTTGACCAAGTAATTAGATTTTCAGTTATTCAGTTAGCCAGTTTTACAGATTATTTTAGTACATACCTTACTTGGTTTTTCCTCCATCTTACATGTTCATATTTTCATGCTTAGTATCTATACTTGATCATCAGTTCAGTTTTCCAGCATATTAATCTTACATAAGATTTACATATAGCATCCATGTTTCTACCACTTCCCAGCTTATAGAATTATTTTTGGCCCATGATTTATAAATCTCACTACGACTTACAATCTTCACATATAGCCATATTTTAAAGGTATGTTTTAGCAAATAACTTATTTTCTCAATTTTAAAGCATGCTTTAAATATTTCCAAGACTTAGTGCATGTCCCCATATACTCAGTACATTCTAAAGTACTGACCACATATATGTGTTTGTGTCTTCATTATATAGGTAGTAGATGTCTTCCATACACCAGGGTCAGATAGTTCTCAATATTCAGCCAGCTGGTGATGAGTTCTCTTATTTAGGGAACTCCATTTAGTTGTTGTTCATGTACTGTATTGTTATTATTCTTATGTATTGATTTATGGTAGTTGGATACATATTTCATCCACCTACAGTCAGTATAGTAGAGGCTTCATAAATGTTCAGTCAGAGTCATGATATGTAATTCAAGTTCTTTCTTCAGCTTTATCAAGTTTTAAACTTTATAAGTATGACATTCATTCAAATTTTCTCATTATTATGTTTCTGCTCAGAAATTTTAGCTTTCATTTACATTATAAATCAGTTGCTCAAGAAATATGCTAGTACATGGATTAGCTTGGCATCACTTGTGGTTCTAAGCACTGTGTTATGGCTAGAGGTAGTCTCAGGTCCTGATACTATCACACTCCTGCAATAATGTACATTATCAAAAGGATAAGGATCAATAAAAAAGGAGTCATCATTACTCCACCCTTTCTCTTGTAAATTTTCATATTCAGACGAGCAACAGAATATAACAAAATAAAACTCAAAAATTTTAACAACTTCAATCTAAAATATACAACCATATTCCTTCCATTCATACAATCTACTTCCATAACTTATCACGATTTCTTGGCTTTCTATTATTGAAATATATAGCTAGTTGTAATAAAAAAATACATCTTTAAACCTCTTGAGGGATCGCCATATATATTAGATAAGTATCTATCACGATAAACACACCTTCTTAGAAGTATAAAGAAATCGATGCCAAACTATAGTAACCCAACCAGGTTGGGGTCGATCCCACGGGAAATAAGTGAAACTATCTCTCAAAATAATTTGAAACTATCAGGTAGTGTAGAATAGTAAATGGGGAATTTGCTGTTAAAAGTAAGAAGTAATAAAAAGTGGATAATTTTGGTTATAATCGATCTAAAACAAACACTAGGTTAGTGTTCCTCCAGGTTTCTAACTTTGTAGATTTATCATGAAATATCATACTATTTCAATACCTGATATGCAGAATCTGACCAGTTATGTATTACTAAAGGTCTTGAGGACTTATTGGAAAATATCACTCTTTACCTTGTAAGGACGTATTACTAACCCTTGACCTGGATCCCAAATTAACCATTACCCTGTAGGTCTCAAGTTAATTAGATGAAGATAAATATCTTAAGTAGATGAATATAATTAGCTTATATAAACAGTTAACTCCAAATTACTATTGTGATCTTGTTTTCCTACTCTCTACCTCTCTTGTGAAGCAAGTAGTAAATATAGGTGGGTTTTTAATATTGGCCACCACTAAAAAAATATTAAACCAAAGAGAACAACAATACATACAAGAATCTTTATTTAGAACAACTTGGCACTTCCTTTACTTTGTTAATCCAATAGGGTTCCCATAACCCTAGCTAAGGTAATTAGCCACTCATAGTTGCAAGATAATTCATGGAATTCATAGACAAAATCATAGAACTAATATCACAATAATGAAAGAAGAAAACCCAATGTGTAAAATCAATTATTCAATCAAAACCCAAGAATACAAGAATCCCAAGATCAAAAATCAATCATGAAATCAAAAGATATTTACGAGAGTATAAAGTATGTAAACTTGTCCCCGAAGGGCATATATGATCCTCCCTCTCTAAAAACATCAAAAGGATATTTATAGATTAAATGGAAACCCTAGTAAATAAATCCAAAATAATTTGGGAAAAGTGAGTTAGTGACCATCTACGAACCCACCTACAGGCTGTAGATGACACCTACGCCCCTAGTGTGGGGGGAGGGGGGGGGTTCGTAGGTAGAACACACAAAATCTTGCTCTATAAATCCTCTTTTCACACCTACACTACCATGTAAGCCCCTAGGTGGAACCTGCGCCCCGTAGGTGTCGTCGAAGGTGACATATTCTTACCTTTTAGCTCTATTTTCTTTATGTTTGCTACATGAACCAAGTTTCCTACAAAATCACCTCAAGAACATATCAAATCTAACAAAATACACCAAATACTTACATATTTCTTTGTTTTAAGAATCAAAAGTATTATAAATCTGTGGCGCATCACCCTATCACTTATGAATGGAACCTACAACTCGAAGGTTCCATTACAAGTCTCATAAGATTGAAGTTCATAGAATTTTTAGGATTTTTGGAGTCTGGCATGTATGGTGGGCCACCTACATCCCATAGGTGCAACCTATGCTCCTTATGTGGCTCCGTAGGTAGCCATTAACTCTAGTTTTTCTCTTTTATTTTGGATTGTTTTCCTAGGGTTTCCTTGTATTCTATAAACATCTAGTTGAAATTTTTAATTAGTTTATGAACTTTAATATATTTTACACAATCTTAATACTTACAAACATTTATTTGATTTTGAGATTTGATTCTGATCTTCTGATTATTGTGTTTTTTACTTTGGTTGATTGTTAAATTTGAGATTTTGGGCTTTATTTGTTAATTATTATGAGATTGATTTAATGATTTCAATTATGAATTCCATTAATTGTGTCACAACGATGAGAGGCTAATTCTCTTAGCTAGGGTTATGGGAACCCTGGTGGATTTACAAAGTAGGAAAAGTGTTCAATATATCTAGATTATTTTTGATGCATTTATTATGGATTTCTTCATGCTTATTGATCTCTTAAAATTTGCAAATGTTAGGATCTTGCATGTATTCACTACAAATATGAGAGAGAGGTATAGATTGGGAAAAAGATCTCACAATGATAATTTGAAGTTAATTATTGATATAAGATAATCATCCTGATCTACTTAAGTTAATTATCTTTATCTAATCAACTTGAGATCGAGAGGTGATAGTTAAATCTAGAGACCAAGGAAAGGGTTAGTAATGCAACACTCTGAGACCGAGGGAAGATGAGTGAAATTTACCAAGGTGTGTTGAGAGGTTGTTGGTGATACATAACTTGTCAGATTCCACATGCACAATAGTTTGATAGTTGGATTGAGAACAATAAGGCTACAGAGTTAGAATCTAAGGGGAACATTAGACTAGTGTTTGTTTTTGACTATTTACAACCAAAATCATCTGAGTTTGTAACTTTTTACTTTTCACATAAGACCCCCGATTTACTTTCTGTAGTACCCGATGAATTTAGCAATCTAAAGAGACAGTTCCACATTTTCCTTGTAGGTTCAAACCCAACCTAATTGGATTACTAAATTTTGATTCGACTATTTTATCTTCAATTGTAGGTGTATCTTTGGGAGATATCAATTTTAAATAAAATTTGGAGTCAAATTGGTTAAATGGTTATGGTTTGGTATAATTGGAATAGCTTGCAAGTCTATTGGTATGATAATATCAATTCATAAATGACTTAATAAAAGTCTTCATAATTTATATTATGTGTAATAGTGTATTAATTTGGGCTTAAAGGGAAATATGAAGCTCACTAAGAAGGTATAGTCTCGGGGGGACCAATATTGTAAACCACTTTTGCCCGAAGTTGGGAGGTCTTTTCCTGAAAAATGGATGAATGTTGTGTCTATTTTACACAAGACATTTTTGGAAGGATAATTGGTTATTGGTGGCTTTAGACTATTCCTCGATACATGCGGCTAACAAAGACTTAGTCCTTTCTGTTAAGGGGAGTCGAACCCATATAGCCTATGGATGTCTTTCTGTTGGTACGAGATACACAATTCAAGATTAATTTTTTAATCGATCATTCTTCATGTCCTTTTTCCCTATCCCGGCATCCTATATATGTATATATGATTAATGTGCATTTGATTTATGACTGGCTTTTGGTAAATATATATTTTATCCCTTTCTTTGGGTTACATACCAGTACTCATCGTACTTACCATACCTGAATATTACATCATTTCATAATGTAGGTTTTAAGGGCTTTTTCTATGACCCTATGCAGTGTTATGTGGTTCAATATTCCAGTTTTTTCATTGTGAAGTGGTGAGTAATGAGTGGCTAATTTTCCACTCATCTATATGTACATTCATGCACACTACAATGAAGAACGTATATATACGGTAAATTTCGTATTGAAATGCATTAAATCTCATGGTTTGTATGTTTGAAGGTAGGATTGAAGCTATGTTAAAAATGGAAGCAAAAGACTGAAGAGATTGTACAAGCTAAAAATCAGGGCCAAGGATCAACCCTCAGGTACCGCGATTGTGTGAGTCACGATCGCGGTAAACCAAGAGAGATCGCGATGGAGTGGGAATTTTCCACGGCTAGAATTGCAATTTCATAAAGCTGAATCCCAAGTCTTAAAAGCACAAACCCTTGCACAATTAGGGTATCTTGTAAATAATTTTCAAGTTTTGAGGAGATAAAAACATTCCAATTTTGGGAAAGAACAATTGTAGTAAATTCTCAAGACATTTTAGTTGTAATTCGAAATTGAAGTTTGGATTATTCTTGCTTGCTTTTCAATGGATGCATTGAAAGTCGACATGGGTATATTTATTTTCTCTAACTTCATGAGTAGCTCAAATTGTTATCTTAGGGTTATGTTAAATTACATGGTTAACTTTGTGTAGGTGTTAATTGTTAGTCCAAATAACTAGTTAAGGAGGTTGGGTTTTGTTATTACTCTACTTGAGAATTGTTGGTGAAAATCCCAATTGACTTGGATCTCATATCATCCTTGAAAGGGGGATATGAGTGATGAGTAATAGTAGACTACCCTTTGATTTAGCTTCTCACATGGCATTATCTTAGAAATAGAATGTTGTATGGGTGTGCTATGTTCATAAGCATTATATTAGAAATAAGGATGCAAGTATGAGGTATTGGGTTAATTAATTTGTTATGATCATGAGGTATTCGAAAGAATCCATATGTGAAATTTATGTTTTGTTAAAAGATAACACTAATATCATAATTTTGACACCCAATTTTGACCTCCCGGTGCTCTCTTAGGCTGCTATTTTTGTCAAAATTATTTAACCTTTAATATTAATATTTTTTCCTAATTATTTTTGGTATCGAATGATTTTCGACAAGCCACATTCATGATTTAAAGAATATACAAATTATTTTATTATTTTTCAGTATTTTTTTTATAATTTATTAATTAAAATACGACATTTTATGTAATTTTATTAATATTTATTAAATTGTGTGTACACATAAATATGCACACTCACACTTTACAAGTATTGTTTTTTAAATATTATTATTACTACTATTATCGATAATTTTATATAATGTTTTTTAACGTAACATAAGTCTTACATGCATTCTTATTTTATTAATGACATCTTATTATTATTACATCAATTAAACTAGTAGTGCTAAGCCAATTCATTATCTTCTCAATTTTAATTAAATTCTAGCAATTGTTTGAACCTAATTAATGACAATTTTATCCAAATATCGATCCCAATTAAATTTTAAATTCTGATCCATTTCTTAAATCATTTCTTATCTTAGCCGTTGATAAAAAATGATCCCATGACTGAGATCCGAAAAACCAATATTTCTTTTTATCTCAATTACCCCCAAATCCTAATCCTATTCTCTCCAAAATCAACTGCAAAACTCTCCCTTTTTCTCTCTTATTTCTCTATTCACTCCCACCTCACATTTCTGACACATCACCGTCGGCCATCGCCGACTAGTGATCCTTATCGTCTCAGCCAGCAACCATCGAGCTACCCATGATTTTAGTCGGCAAAGCACCAGCCGCCGTCGCCCTCCACCAAAGAAGAAAGCAATCGGTGTTGCCAGCCACATCTCCACTTCAGCGCACCACTGCTTCTACCAATGGTGGAAACCAATCGACAGCCGCAACACCATAACACCGCAACCTCCGTCTCTTATTGCTTCTCTCTGTTAAACCACCCTATGAAGCAATGCCACCATTGACGTGAGGCTCCAAGACCATTGTTCATCAGTCATAACAACGATCATCCCTTACTAACAATTCTCCATTATGTGCAGCCACTCCAGTCAGCCGTCATCATGGCCTTACTCATCGGAGAACGATGCTTTCTTGATAACCTATTCTAGGATTGATTTCATTTCATGTTTAATTTGTATAATTTTAATTATGTTCTATTGCATTTTTAATTTGACACAATTTTAGATTTAAAATCAACTAAGAGTGATTGAGATTTTTCATTTATTTCATCATATTTTATGGTTACCCACTTCCTGAGATCGACATATGATAGAAGCCCCAATTTTGTTTATCAATTTGGCTAAATCTTAATTCTTGAATCGAATACTTATTTTGTGCAATCTTTGAAAAATATTTGTTCCTATTTGTTGATTAATTGCTCTGCTTACTGTGTTGCATGCGATCACTTGAAAGTAATGCAGTGTTGTGATTAATTAGTATTTTAATTTAACTAGTTGTTAATTATTTGATTATTTTAGAGTTTGTTTCTTTGACTAATTTACTCCATTACATTTACACACTTTCTAATTAATCCTCCCCCTTAATTAATGCATGATTGATTATTTTGTGACTATTTATGGTATTTTTTTATTAATTTCGTAGCCCTCTTTAATTTAATTATTTCACTCTTTTATTTATGGAAACTCAATATGCCATACCAAATGTGTGAGAACATTATTTCTAGGTTGATTATTGTATCTCTTGATTCGGTGCTAATTTAGGAAGTTTTGATTGATTTCTCTAATATTTTTTTAATTTTTTTTCATTTACTGACTTAATTTATTTAGCCTTGGATTTAAGGAATATTTTCCCTTGATTGAGGAATAAAAATATTTTCTTTCCTTTTTACAATTTGGACTGTCCATAATTCTCTACCTATATAAACAAACCCCACATTATCTTATTTTAGAAAAAATATATACTTTGATAGCTTACGTACTCTATTGTCTCTACACACTCAACTCTCTATGTTCTCTGTACAAAATAAAAACTTTAAGACATATCTCATTAAAAGAAAAACAAGAACACTTTATTACTTTGGGTTTGCATTTATCGCTTGGAATTGATGATTAATATTACTGCGGTGATCCTTGATGCTTTCTTGTTACTGCTTTATTGTTGTTAACTGGTAAATCTCTCATCGATGCATTTTATATATCTAGTGTAACAACATTATGATATTAGAAAGTATGCATATAGGATTAGTTTAATAATTGCTTACTATTTTCTTGTTGTGCCTTGCTTTATTGTTTCAATGTGCCAGACCATGTGTGGGTTCATCTTGTTCTTGCATTGCTATTTTGTTGTATTTAACAGGTGTCATTAAATTGGGGTTATCTAGAGTCGCCTGGGATGGGAAGGGAAGTTGCCTGCTCTTAATCTAGTTTGTTTTATTCTTTTAGTAATATTGGTCTGTAACATTGTATAAACATTATTATTATGTAATAATAAATTGGGGGAAGGGGAGCCTTCGAGTAATTGGTAAAGTTGCTGCCATGTGACCAAGAGGTCACGGGTTCAAGCCTTGGAAACAGCCTCTGGTAGAAATGCAAGGTAAGGCTGCGTACGACACACCCTTGTGATGGGGCCCTTCTCCGGACACCGCACATAGCGGTAGCTTTATTTCACTGGGATTCCCTTTAATAATAAATTGGGGACTGCAGGGGGGGTGGGGACTTGTGTGCTACATTAATCATCTAGGCAAATCTTAACATAGGATCAAAGATGAACTTAGTTGGCCACCTAGAAATCATTCTTTAGGAGACTTAACTAATTTCGACATATTAAATTAAGTTTTGGCATACTAACTTGACCGACAACATGAAAATTAATGTTCAAATGTTGAAGTTTATTCTACTGTGTGTCTCTTATTAATTTCAGCATATTATCATTAATTTCTAGCATATAAAGTTATCAGTATAATAAAATCAGTTTTAGTACATTAATATTGATTCCAACATGTTAGCATATTAAATTTAATTTGAGCATATTTTCCAGCATGTTAAAACATCAAAGTTAAGCATGTTCATATATTTTCTATCATGTTCAAATCAAATTTCGGCATGTTAATATGTTTTTCGCATGTTAATTCACTTTCTTGCCTTAAAAATGAGTTTTCAGTATGTTAATTCACCTTCCAGCATTAAAAACAAACTTTCAACATGTTAATAGACTCTCCTGCATCCGAAACAAATGTTAGTAATAGTTTCCAACATATAAAATTTTTTAGTTCCAACATTCCAACTTCAGACTTCATCTTTTGTAAGTTTAATTACTTTGAATGATGATTATAATTGTTGGTATCTTTTTTTTTCTCATGTGGAACTAAAACCCAAAACTAGGGTTGTGGGATCTATGATTATTCTCCCATGGATTTAATAGTTGGTTAGGGTTTGAGTGATTGTGGAGACATCTTGATATTTTCTTTGTTATCATTTTTATTTATTGGTTGCAAACAATAGATCCCGCCTTATGTTGATTTGCTCTAACTGAGAAATAAAATAAAGGTAGCAAATTATCAACAAGGATTTAGGAAGGTTAAGATCCCATCTAATGGTTAATGTTATAACAAGATTGATCCACTTGAGATAAAATCAGTATGAATAGAATGATTTTCTAAGTTCGAGACAATTAGGGAGTTAAACATCTAGGTAGGTTGAGAAATACTTAGATGGACTGTCGAAAATGATAATTTGGTGTTTCCCACAAGTCATGAGAATCCAGTACTACAACTATCGTTCAATGAGGGGTTAATAATCATAGTGATCATAACTCTAGTTTCTCTATATCATTGATTTATATATTGCAGTTTAAGCTTTGAGTTCTAAGGCGAATTAAAGTGTTAATAACTTTTGTTCAATCATTAAAAACCCCTATTTTATCTTTTCGTATCATTTGTTTGAATTCAACTTATAGCTTTAGTTTTAAATTAGTTTAATCGCCACTCACATTATTACCTATGGATTCGACCCCAACTCTAAAGTTGAGTAAATATATTGATGACGACCGCCTTGCACTAAATTGACGTGTAATTTAAGGGTTATCAAAAACCCGAATTCTCTTGCTTTAGAGAATTTATGAGAAGAGAGATGTTATTTTTGTATGATATTGATAGGAATGGGGCACCAATACGGTTTTTGAAGTCATGGGTTATGTTTAGGGAAAAAGAGAAATGTCCAAAATACCCTTAAGTTAAAAGCTGAAAAATTATCACTAATGACTACGAGTCATAATACGACTCGTGGGTACTCATAATGAATCGTAGGGTTTGAGTTGTAATTAAGACAAAAACCTTTGGGTACATATTTTTCATCCTAAAATTGGTACCTTATAACTCGTATAGAGTTATTACGACTAATTGAATCTAGTTGTATTCAAGGAAGAACACTTGGGGCATCATACTGGTTTGGCTACGTGAGTGGGCTATATGACATGTAATGAGTCTTAATGACTGACGACCTCAAGTCTTCACTAAGGAAGTAACTCAGTCAAAACTCACTGGACACCTAATGATTTGGGTGCTACAACCCGCCAGGACACCCTTCGACTTATAGGGTGAGTCATAGTCAGAACAGTGAGTATAAAACTCAAAATTTTTTAGTGGCCAAAACCTGGGGTGTCACAGAGCCGTTGGTAGCAAGACAAAAATCTTGCTCTCTAAATCTGCTTCTAGCACCTAAACATCCACCTGTATATAGGTGGAACCTCTGCCCCATAGGTGCTAGCTTAGGTGACATATTTTAAGCTTTAGATCCATTTTCTATCGATTAGCTCTATAAATCTAGTTTCCTATAAGATCATCTCAAGAACACATCAAATCTGACAAAATACACCTAAGTACTTGTATATTTCTTGGTTCTAAGAATTGAAAGTTCTATGAATCCATGGCACATCAACACCCACGACTTAGAACATTTACATGTCCTCAGTTAAACCAACATAACAAAACAACCCAACAACACTTAACTCGGAGAACTCTAAGTCATCTCTGGAAGTCAATCATCAACTTTAAGATCAAAAACATTACCCCCCCCCCTCCAAATTTTACACTTCAACACCTATTGTGTGTATCAATGCTGCACAATAATATGACACAAGGGAATCAAGACATGACATTACATTAGCAACAAACAACCATGGATGTCAACCTATGCGACCTCACAAAAAACAAGTCCCAATCACTCAATAGAATCATCCATGTCAATGCAGGGACAACCAAGAGACACACATAAGGAAGTTCTAATAGTGTGCACAAAATACCATAGGCTTGCCATTATTTTCTTTACCTTTGTTTTCAAACATCCATGTTAGGATCACTATAGGAATTTACTTGGATTGTAATGTAGGTTTAGGGGCTGGTATGGTACATATGGAAATTTAGTAACTACAACTCCTTGTAACTATACTTACATTTGGGCTCCATCTTTCAACTAACTTTCTATTCCAACCTTATTTCTCCCTTTTTATTCTTTTATTGCACATTAAGGTTGGGTGTGGTTTTCTTTTATTCTTTTTTTTATATCAATTTTTTTCTTTTTTTTCTTTTTCTGCTCTTTCTACCACACCGAGCCCATTTTATTTTCTCCTTTTTATCCTTCTTCATACCCACTTAAAATTATGCGTCTCTATGATAGCCACCATCAACTTATGTAATTTTCCTAAGCTGAGATGCACATTATCCAAGGAGGACTAGGGCAGAAATAGGGTCATTGTAACTAAAATAGGAAGGTGAAAGATGACTAAGAAAAATAGTCTATATAGGCTTAAAATATGGATCAGGGATACTTACTCATATTTAGAAGGTTGTTTAGGGTAAAAGTAGACTAATTTCAAAAACATCCTATAAGCTTATCCTAATCGACTATAATACAACCAAGGAAAGACTAACCGAGCAAGTTTTAGATTCAACATATAATGGGAAATAATTAAGTATATCACACATACATGGCACAAGGTTGCACCACAAACTACTACCTATCCAGTTCATGCAAATATTAGATATGATTATTATATCCCTAATCTTAATTCCATAGCCAAATTCACAATGTTCACACAAATATACACATCACACAGTTCAAAAACAAAGACACTAGAGGGGTGTCTTTTTCTCAAAAAAATCAAAACAAAGTACATCAACTACCTTAGTTACTCATTTTTCTCCTACTTAAACATAAATAAAATAATATAAAACAAAGAACAATACATCCTAAATATGCTGGCTCTACTTGGAACAAGACATTGGGGAAAAGAGGCACAAAAATAAAAACCCCACAAAGATATCTAAGCCTACAAGTTGACCTACCTCCTTTAAAAGACATGCATTGTCCCCAATGCATTGGACCGCTACAAAACTAGAGAGCTAGGAATATCTCGTGGCACCTTAGGTGCATAGTTCTGACATCGATCACACAAATATGAATGAACATACAAATAACAAATACCTTACGTTGCCTTATAAGCTGCTCTAGATTTAAAATTGTGGCATAACATGTCTATGTTTGTTACTCAGACTTCATCAAGGTAGCCAAAGTGTTATCCTACAATTTTTCTTTTTAGTTTGAATGAAACACCCTGGTTTTGACCATCAAAAAAATTTCGAGAATTCTGGTCTCTAGACCAGATAAAACTTAGGGATACGGGCCATATGTTGGGGTATGAATGGTATGGTATAGTCGTATACCGACCAGTGTTGTTTTATGGGATGGATTTTGGTCACCAAAGTGGCTACAACTTGAATGACACAAGTCATATGATTGGATAAAGATCATTTAGTTTGGGATTTCCTTATCTTAATCTTACACTTGGTCACTTGAGTTGGATATGAGTATGACTGTATCACTATAATCCATAAGTCAGGGTACAAATCATATCAGGGAGTTCTATGGTCGACGGTGTTCAATCCTCTTAGGATTTAATTCTGTTAGGGATATGGGTAAAGGTTATGGATCATATATTTAGATACGACTAAAGTTAGATGATTCATACCTTGGACAGTGTTGGGTCTAGGGGAGGTTAAGGGTATGAATGGTGGGTACCACTCATACAGAAAGGTTATGACTTACAAGGGTTAGTCATATCCCTGCGATGGGATTTTTGTACAACTTAAGTGGGGGTATTTTGGACATTTCCTCACTTATTCTAATAATGCCCCATGACTTCTAACTCACTTGGGAGGTTATTTACCCTATTATCTTATACATTAACACTTAGAAACTCTTCCTAAACACTCTATAACTCTCTAAGAGGTTTTGGGAAAGGGAGCTAAGATTTGAATTAGAGGACTAATCTGGGGATCGTTTTGGTGGTTTCTCCCCATCTATTTTGTCAATTAAGGCATGTTTTCTTCCCTCATAGATAGTTCCAACTAAGGAATGGTTTTTATGAATGTTTTTCATGATATCATTGTTGTATGATTTTGGGTTTTCAACTATGATTTGGGAGTTTTGATTATAAATTATTGTTTATGGTTTCTCATGATTTTAATTATATATTTACATGCTTAATTAGTGGTTATGGATGATTGGATTGCATGAGAATGGTTAAATGGTAATTAGAACTAGTTTGATTATATTATGCCCCCAATTTGTTTGACAAAATACCTATAAGTATGTTTTTATTTAATTGATATATTTTTAATGGAAATCTTGCTTGTTTTAATCTTGGTAAAGGAATTATGTATGGTTTAAATGGTTTAGAAAGGTAAAAAGGCTAAATAGTTATGCTTGTGAGGTACATGAGAATCCCCCAACTAGTTTAATATGTTTAATGGAAGGGTACATAGAATCCCTTAGACCTATATAAGGTTGGCTATGGACAAGAATTGTAAGTATAGTCGGTATGACAATACCACTACTAATGGCCTTGGTAAATAAATGGTTAATGGATTGGTTGGTTGCTTGGTAATGGTTTTAATTGAGCAATAATGGCAGGGCATATAGCAAAGCTATGGAAGGTAGAGGTCACGGGGGTATAAAAACTGGAAACTTATATTTGCCAGTGTGAGGTTTGGTCTAAGTGACTATGCACATAAGGTCCCACTTTATATTTGGGGATGTACTAGTCATCCCAAATTTTCTTTTCACACTTTATACCACAAGGCCCCCAATCAGGTTGTGTCAAGTTGGTATCAGATCTTTAGGTTGATGGTCAATTGAAGTCCACAAAATGTGTCTTATAGAGTCTCTTTTAGGGTTGTGTAGCATGCCACACTCATAAAAGAGGCTACTAGGAATTTAAGAATGTTTTACTTTCTTGGTATTCTATTTTTAAGCTTGGAGTCTAAGTCCTAGAATTTCTCTCTAATCCTTGGTTGTTCACTTTTTAGATCATGCCTCGATGATATGGAACTTAAGAAAACTCTCCAGTCTCATCTGGGGATAATGTTGATAGAGTACATCCTATATCTAGAGTTCATCTTCGATCTTAGGGTTCTATCCCCAATAGTTCTGGAGTTCCTCTAGTTTCTACTAGTCCTCCTTAGGGTAAGGTGACTAATGCGGCATTTTGCTAGTCTATTAATACTATTTCTTAGATGGTTGTTGCTCGGGCTGAGTGGGGTACATCTGGTGCTTTGTTTACTAAGGCCATAAGGGTCAGCCAATTTATGAAGATGGGTCCTCCTACTTTTACTGAAGTGAAGACAGAGGAGGATCCATAGTCTCTCTTTGATAAACGATAAGATATTTTAGGTGATGCTGGATACGAATGTGAAAGGGGTAAAATTTGCATCTCATCAGCTCAAAGACGTTGCATTCCAATGGCATAAAAAGTGGGAGAAGGATAAAGGTAATTTGGAAGATTCAGTCTTGTGGGATACTTCTTCTAAGGGATTCTTAGATTAGTTTTTCCTCAAGATTTATGGGAAGTAAAGATGGAGGAGTTTGTTATTCTCAGGCGAGGAGGATGTCTATCAAGGAATATACCTTGAAGTTTCATCAGCTGTCAAGGTATGCTTTTGATTTGGTGGCTGACATGAGAGTGAGGATGAGAAAGTTCACTTCTAGGTTGAGTTAGGATTCGAGTTTAGAAAGCAAGATTGCTTTGTTGATTAAATAAATATACATTTCTAGGTTGGTTGTTCATATGAAGTAGGTAAAGAATAGGAAGAGGAAATAGGTAGAGTTTAGAGATCAGCAGGGTAAAAGGAGTAGGTTTTCTAATTAGAGAGGTTCTTAGTTTAAGGGTAGTCATGATGGAGAAAATGGGAGGAAAAGAAGTGGGGAGTTCTTAATATTTCTCTTCTATTAGTGCTCCTTACCCAAAGCAGTTGGGTAACAGATGTTATCATGATGGTGATAATTTTTAGGTACTAGGTTCCCAATCTCAGGCGAGTAGGGGTTAGTTGGTTTCTTTATGCCTTTCTTATTAGTTTTGTGGTTATCCTCATTGGGGTTATTGCAATGAAGGGAGGGACAAATGCTTCAAGTGTGGCAATTCAGGACATCGGCTTAGGGAGTGTTCGGTGAATAAGAATTCTATAGGAGAAAATATGGTACCACTGGCTTCATCTTCTGCTCCTGCAATTAGTGATGCGACATATGTTTCTGTTACTACTCCTGGTTCTAGTGTTGGTCAGAACAGTTTGTATGCTTTAGCATCCCGACAGTAATTTGAGGCATCACTAATATCAGTACTAGTACGTTATAACTCTTTTTGTGTGATGTGTATTGTCTTCTTGATCTAGGGTCCACTCTTTCTTATATGATGCCATTTATGGCTGTATGTGTTGTTTTTGATCCTGAGGTTGTTTTGGATCATTTTTTTGTTTCTACCTTGGTAGATGACTCAGTTATTGCCAAGAGAGTCTATAGGGGGTGTAGTATCTTTTGGTGGTAGGCAAACTTTGATGGATTTGATTAAACTTAATATGGTGGATTTTGATGTTATTTGGGGGGTGGATTGGTTATACTCGTATTATGCTTCCTTGGATTGTCGGACCTATAAGTTTGTCTTTAGGTTCCCTAGTAAACCGTTAGAGTGGAAGGGTAGTTCCCTAGCTTCTAGGGTAGATTTATTTCTTATCTTAGATCTCGGAGTTTAATCTCTAAAGGTTGTCTTTATCACTTGGTCCAGGTTAAAGATTCTAACTTGAAAGGTCCTTCTTTACATTCAATTCCAATGGTAAATGAGTATCCTAAGGTCTTTCTGGATGATCTTCCTAGTGTTTCTATGGATAGAGAAATAGAGGTTGGTATTGATTTGACTCTATACGTTCATACAATATCTATTCCTTCTTATAGAATGGCTCCATACGGAGTTGAGGGAACTCAAGGAGCAACTTAAGTATCTTCTTAATAAGAGGTTTATTCATCCTAGTGTATCCCCGTAGGGTACACTGGTGTTGTTCGTGCATAAGAAGTATGGTTTCCTTTGGATGTGCATTGACTATAGATAATTGAATAAGGTGACGGTCAAGAATAAGTATTCTCTCCCAAGGATAGATGATATGTTTAATTAATTGTAAGGTGCCAAGTTTTTTTCTAAGATAGATCTTCGACCTCGATATCATCAGCTACATATTAGAAAGGTAGATATCCCTAAAACAGATTTTCATACTAGGTATGGGCACTTTGAGCTTTTGTAATGTCATTTGGATTGACTAATGCCCTGACGGCATTTATAGATCTGATGAATAGGGTTTTCAGGCAGTTATTGGATCTCTTCGTTATTGTGTTTATTGATGACATTCTAGTTTATTCCAAATGTGAGGTGGATTATGCTAATTACCTTCGTATAGTATTTCAGACCATGAAGAAACAACAGTTGTATGTCAAGTTCTCCAAGTGTGAGTTTAGGTTGAGCTCAATAACTTTTCTTAATCATATTATTTTTAGCGAGAGAATCATGGTGGATCCTTAAAAGGTTATTGTAGTTAGGAGGTAGCCTAGAGCCACTAATCCAACTGATATTTGGAGATTCTTGGGCTTGGTTGGGTATTATAGACAATTTGTGGAAGGCTTTTCATCGAAAGCTGCCCCTTTGACTAAGTTGATTTAGCAGAAGGTTATGTTTTCTTTGTCAGATGCTTGTGAGGGGAGTTTTGAGAAGTTGAAAGACAAGCTGACTTTGCCTCCAATTATGACTTTGTTGGAAGCTAATGATGGGTTTGTGGTATATTATGATGCATCTCGGGTAGGTCTTGGTAGTGTTTTAATGCATCATGGGAAGGTGATTGTCTATGTTTCTATACAGTTAAAGGTACATGAGAGGAACTATCCTACTCATGATTTGGATATATTGACGATTGTGTTCTCCTTGAAAATATGATGGCATTATTTGTATGGTATACACGTGGACATCTTTTCTGATCATAAGAGGCTATAGTATGTGTTCACTTAGGAGGATCAATCTCTAGTATAAGAGATGGTGTGAGCTTCTCAAGGACTATGATATGAGTCTTTACTATTACCTAGGTAAGGCTAACATAGTTGCTGATGCTCTTAATAGGTTGTCCATGGGGAGTTTGGATCATGTGGAAAAAGAAAAGTGAGAGTTGGTGAAGGATATTCACCACTTGGCTAATCTTGGAGTTTTCCTCTTGGCTCCAAGGATGGAAGTGTAATGGTAAAAGAAGTGGTTCGATCATATCTTCGTGTAGAGATCAAGGAGAAGCAAGTGTTGGATCCTATCTTGATAAAAATCAAGGATGATGTTGGTGGAAAAAAGGTGATGGTGTTTGAGATCAGTTGTGATGCTACTTTACGGTACCAAGGAAGGTTGCGTTCCTAATGTTGATGGTTTACAACAAAGGATTTTGGTTGAGGCACATGAGTCGCACTATGTTGTTCATCCTATAAATATGTATCATAATAACAAGGAGATACATTGGGGAACGGTATAAAGAGAGATGTGGTTGATTTTGTGGCCAAGTGCTTGGTGTGTCAATAAGTTAAAGTTGAACACATGAGACCTGGAGGGTTATATCAAGAGATTGATTTGACTGAATGAAAATAGAAGGTAATTAATATGGATTTCGTTACCGATCTTTCTCAGTCTTAAATTTAATATGATTCATTTGGGTCATTGCGGATAGAATGACAAAGTCTTCTCACTTCTGGGTAGTGAGGACTACTATTTTGGTGGAGGATTATGCAAAGTTATATCCTTAAGAGATTGTGAAGTTGAACGGGGTACCTATTTTGATTATTTCTGATCGTGGCATGTAGTTTTGGTCTCACTTCTGTCAGTCTTTCCAGAAAGGGTTAGGGACTATGGTTAGTCTAAGTATTGCTTTCCATCCGCAGAAGGATGGACAAAGAGAGAGAACTATCAGACATTAGAGGATATGCTTTGGGCTTGTATGATTAATTATGGTGGAAATTGGGTTGAGCATCTACCTTTGGTAGAGTTTGCTTATAACAATAACTATCATTCTGGTATTGCTATGGATCCTTCTGACACATTGTATAGTTAGATGTGTAGATCTCCTATTAGTTGGTTTGAGCTTGGGGAGGAGGATATGTTTGGTGATGACTAGGTTTACTAGGCTATGGAGAAGGTGAAGGTTATTCAGGATAGGCTTAAGGCTGCCCAAAGTCTCCAAAAGTACTCCGCTGATATTACGTGTAGAATATTAGAGTTTGAAGTTGGGAAAAAGGTTTTCCTCAAGGTATCTCCCATGAAGGGAGTATTGTGGTTTGGTAAGACGGGGAAGCTTAGTCCTTAGTATGTTGGTCCTTACGATACCTTAAGGAGGGTTGGTAATGTATCTTACAAGTTGGTGTTACCTTCTAGATTGAGCTTGCTTCATCCAGTATTTCATGTTTCCATGTTGAGGAAGTGTCACGGTGATCCTTTTTTGATTGTTCCTTTAAAGGGGTTGGGTATCTCAGACTCTTTGTCTTACGAAAAGGTCTCGGTTGAGATCTTGGATAGGCAAGTTCATTGGTTGCGGACCAAGGATGTGGTTTTAATTAAGGTTCTATAGCAGAACCATAAGGTAGAATAAGCTATAAGGGAAGTAGAGGGGATATGACGTCCAAGTATCCGTATCTTTTTTCTACTCTTGGGATTAATGAGGAAGGTGTGTGTCTTTAACATATCTTTGTTTTCTAAGTTTGTTACAAGAAAGATTAACATCTTTGCCTCTTTGTTTTCAAACTTTGTTTAAGATTGGAAATATATTTTATAATGTAAATGACTCGTGCATATGGTTAACCCTACCTTATGCTCACTCAGGGATGAATGATCCTAGTTGGGTACACTAAAACACCCTTGGTTTTGAACCTTAAAAAATTTCCTGGAATTCTGGTTTCTAGACCCAATATGACTCAGTGATATGAGCCATATGTTAGGGTATGAATGGCGGTCCAGTCGTACGTCAACCAGTATTGGTTGGTGGGATGAATTTTTGTCACTAGAGTGGGTACGAGTCATATGATTGGATATAGGTCGTTTGGTTTGGGTTTTCCTTCGCTTAATCTCAGACTTGGTCGCTTGAGTTGGATCGAATTACGAATGTCTCAACGTGAGTCATAAGTCAGGGTACAAATAATACCAGGGACTCATATGATGCACAGTGTTCAATCCTTTTAGGATTCGATTCTGTTAGGAATACGGGTGAAAGATACAAATTATATATTTGATTACGAATTGAGTTGGATAATTCATACCTTTGACAGTGTTGGGTCCAAGGAGGGAGACCAAGGGTACAAGTGGTAGGTACTACTCATACAAGTAGGGTATGACCCGTAGGGGTTATTCGTACCCTTGTAACGGGATTTTTATGCAACTTAAGTGGGGGTATTTTGGACATTTCCCAACATACCCTAATAAGGCCCCTTGACTTATAACATACTTTTGAGGTTATTTACCTTATTATTCTATTCATTAACACTTAGAAACTCTTCTTAAACACTATAATTCTGTCAAGAGATTTTGGGCACGGAAGCTAGGGTTTTAACTAGAGGACTAATTTGGGGATCTTGTTGGTGGTTTATCTCCATGTACTTTGTCAATTAAGGAATGTTCTCTTCCCTCATTGGTAGTTCCAACTAATGCATGGTTTTTATGAATGGTTTTCATTATGTCATTGTTGTGTGATTTTAGGTTTTCAACTATGAGTTAGGGGTTTTGATTATGAATGATTGGTTATGGTTTCCTATGGTTTTAATTATGTATTTACATGATTTATTGGTACTTTTTGATAAGTGTATTGCATGTGAATGGTGAAATGGTAATTGGAACTGGTTTTGGTTATATTATGCCCCCAATGTGTTTGACAAAGTGCTTATAAGGATGTTTTTATTGCATTGATAATTTTTCAATGGAACACTTGCTTTTTTTAAACTTGGTAAAGGAATTAAGCATGGTTTAAATGGTTTGGAAAGGTAAAAATTCTAAATTTTCATGCTTGTAGGGACCTTAGGAATCACCCAAGTGGTTTAATATGATTAAAGGAAGTGTACATGGAATTCCTTAAACCTATATATGGTTAGATATGGACAAGACTTGCAAGTATAGTCGATATGACGATACCACTACTAATGGCCTTGGTTAATAAATGGTTAATGGATAGGTTGATTGCTTGATAATGGTTTTAATTGGGCAATAATGGTGGGGTGCGTAGCAAAGTCATGGAGCCTAGAGGTCTCTAGGAACCAAAACTAGAAACTCATATTTGCCGATGCGAGGTTTGGTTCAAGTGACCATATGCATGATGTCACACTTTATATTTGGGGGATGTACTAGTCATCCCAGGTTTTGTTTTCCCTGGTCATGCGATTTCATGCACTGGGGCCCTTTTAGTAGGGAGAGCTGAAACCATAGAGCCCATCGGTTGTTTAGGACAGAAAAATACATAGCCCAGGTAAAGGTTTTAATGGCATGCTAAGCCCGATTCCCTTTTCCCGGTATGGTTCTCCAGATATATATTGGTATGGTTTGTGTGCATATGGATGTATTAACTTAGTTTTATAAAAGGAATTATTTTATCTTTATCCTGAGTTCATGCTAGAATTCAACCGCTAACCTATCTTTGAGCGGTTGTATACCCACGCTATGTAGGAACCAACAATCTACTTCTTCTAGATAATGATTGACTCGGGGACAGCTATTTTGATTGATTTTTGGATAATGGTTTTGGCTACGGTTGGGGGCATGTCCTAACCAGATTCTCTTACTCTTTTGGTTAGAGTCTTTGTAGTACTACTATGGGGTGGTATGGGCAGGATCGGTATTGGTGTCAACCTTAATATTGGCATTGATATTGGGGCTGACATCATTAGACATAATTTATCACTGTTTCATCGTATTTCATTTTGGGATTAATCATATTGTATTTTGGAACTCATTTGGTTATGGCCTAGTTTATGGCCTTCGGGTCGTTGTTGGTTTAGTTTAGTGATTATGTTGGTATGATTTAATGGACAAGATGACTTGGTAGGGTTTGTCTGGGAATAGACCTATCCAAAAGTCAGTCCTTGTCCAATTATGATATCTTGTTATATTTTAGCAATTCAGTAGACTTAAGGTATGCTAATGGTGGTCGACTTAGGTAACAGGGGGTGGTCCCCAGTCCTGGTTGGACTTGGGACACCCATTACGATAAGGCCCTTGGTTGGGTTGTGTCATTGAACTAAAGAACTACACCTCTAATTTTTTCTCTCATTGTCTACCATGCTTTAGGGGCTGTGGTGTACAAATAACGAAACCAAGCAATAGACATGACACATTCCGATTCTTGGCCCTTAAGTAAAGAATGCAATTTAGTGGTTTTGACTCAGCAAATTCTAAAATATAGACTTATTTGTCCTCTTTCTTGCATTGCTCTATGCATTGTTCTATGGTCTTAGGTGGCTCGATTGATATCTTACTATCCAAACATAAAGTGTAAAAATGCTTAGAATGAGGTCTAGTATGTTCCAACTCATGAACTATATTTGTTTTTAGATCCTCATGTAACTCTAGTATGCTCTTTTGATGAGTGACAACATCCACAAAAGTATGATCAAGTATCGACTCCTTTAATTTTAGCTCCTCAATTTGGCTTATAAGAATATTTCCAGCCTCGCACAACTCATAACTAAATTGTTGGGTGTTACACACATCAACCTTTACATTCAAGTATCCTTGTAAGATTTGAATATCAAAGCCAAACCTATCAAGCTTTTGACTAAACTCTTTTATTTCTTTTGCAAAGAGTGTAAACTTTTCTAGCTTACTCTTATTGCAATCCCTCAATATATTTATTTGTGAAATCCCAAAATCCAAACCAATGTTAGATCTATGCTTTAAGTTTATGCAAGATAAAATCTCATGTTTTGGTAGTTTTATTAGTGATTTAAATGCATATTAAGGTCACAAATATCTCCTAGCTAATTGGCAAGTGAAAATATCCCTTAGAGATTAAGTTCTTGTGAAGAATATAACTATAGTCAACTTCAAATGAGCATAACTTTTGGTGTACCTAGAATTTTTTTATCTCAAGATCCACCAACAGATATTTAATTGAATTAGCTTTCCAACAATTTCTCCTTAATATGATATCGGGGTGAAAAGTTATTGCCATAACACTAAAGAACTATCAATGTTGACCATACTATGAATCGTAATGTCTCATTATAGGTCGTTAAGAGGGAGCCATAATTTGGAAAGTAAAGGATGAAAATGGGTTTTTGACTATAACTCAAGCCACGAATCATATCCAGTCCTTACAAGTCTTGACCTCAGTCGTTGGTACGACTTCCATACATTTTCAAGATGATTCCTAAGGAGTTTTTTGGTCTTTTCCCACTCTTTTAACCCCAAAACTATGTCATTTAACCCTACAAACAACATTTATCAAGCATAATTATAAACCTAACCTATCATAACTTAGAAATCATTCATCACAGAGCAAAAAGAGGCAATTTCTTTCTCCCCAAAGTCAACTAGGGTTCTTCAAATTCAAGTTCAACCCCAAGAAATTTATCCAAGGCTTCTACATTCAGGTATGTAGGGTATTTATCAATGGTTTCTTCCACCCATTGAGCCGAAAAATAACCTTTTTGATTAAAGTATTAAATTTTCCATTTTATGGAATTATCCATGTTACTTATGAACTTAATCCTTGCTTTTCAGAGTAATTTGAACTCAAGTCATGTCAGTATGTTTCCCATGTGAATTAGGTTACTTCATGCTTTAAATTTCAATTACTCATGTTATATTCAATTAATCTCATGTTAAATTATCATTATGAACTAAAATCAGGTGATCATGTTATCCTCCCAAGTTTAACTCATTCCAATATTCTAATTCATGGACTTTATCAGTTTAGTGTTATGTACTATATTTTAGATCTTTGAATCATGAATTTTATTACAATGCTTTAAATATTGTATTGTATTTAAAGTATCGTTCAATGCTGATGGGTTATGAATACCCGATACCTATGTGTTTTCTTATATTTTTAGATTTTCAAGTACTAAGTCAGTCAGAATCATGATTTTATCACCATATTCAGGTTATCATTTTTATAAGGAAATCACCTGTACTATTTCATGTTAAATGCATCAGCTTACATATTCATGATTAATTCAGATTAGGCATACACTATTAGTTTTAGAATACCTTGAGCAAATTACTTATCAGTACATGTATCAGTTATGTTTTCATTTTAGTTCAGTTGAGAGTAGGATTTAACATCGAGTGAACCCAAGGATGAGGGCTTACCAGCCAGTATAGGGTGTGACCTTTGGTAGCAGCCCCTGAGTTCCAGAACTATGAAGCCAGCATAGGTATGGGAGGTCTTCCTACTAGTGGAGGGTTGACAATCTTTTAGGGGAACTTGCCTATAGAGGGTGACTACCTATTCCTTCAGGGACATCAGTGTTATGGATCCACATAATCAGCCGGTATTAGTACTCGTGGCAAGGTACTGACACCCTTCCAACTAGGTTACATGTTAGACCCCAGTTAGCTCAGATTGAGGCATGTAGACTACATAATAGCTCCCATAGTTTTAGTTAGTACTCAATCTACATCAGTTAAGGTTTGCTTGACCAAGAAATAAGATATAAGTTATTCAGTCAGTCAGTTTTACAAATTATTTTAGTGCATTCCATACTTGTTTTTGCATTCATCTTATATGTTTATGTTTTCATGCTCAGTATCCATACATAATCCTCAGTTCTATTTTACAGAATATTCAGCTTTATATAGGATTTACATATAGTATTCGGGTTTCTACTGCTTCCTATTACAAAGATATATTCAACTCATAATTTATAAATCTTACTGTGACTTATAGTTCTTACGTATAGCCATGTCTTGAATATATGTTTCAGCAAAAAACTTATATCCTTATTTTTAAAGCATGTTTTAAATATTTTCATGACACAGTGCATGTCACATAGACTCAGTACATTCTAAAGTATTGACAACCTATATGTGTTTGTGGCTATATTCCTTTAAGATGTCAGTACCAGATGTAGTCCATACACCAGGTTCAGACAGTTCTCAACATTCAGTCAGCAGGTGATGAGTTCTTTTATTTTGAGAACACTAATCAGTTGTAGCTCATGTACTGTATTTTTATTATTCTTATTTATTAATTTGTTGTAATTAGAGGCATGCCCTAGCCACCTAAAGTTAATATAGTTGAGGCTTTATAGATAGTTAGTCGCAGTCGTGATATGTAATTCAAGTTCTTTCTTCAGTTTTATCATATTGTAAACTTTATCAGTATTATATTCATTTAAATTTTATCATGATAATGTTTCCTCTCAGCAAATTTAGCTTTTATTTACATTATAAATCAGTTGCTCAAGCAGTATCCTTGTACATGGGTTAGTTTGGGATCACTTGTAGTTCTAAGCACTGTGTTACGACTAGGGGCAAGTCTCAGGTCGTCACAATCTTGGTATCAGAGAACAAGGTGAAAGTGTCCTGAGGTTTCTATGAAGTCGTGTCTAGTAGAGTCTTGCAAAATGGTATGGAGCATCTGTACATTTCATTAAGAGGCTACAGGGTATTTAGGAAATTCTTCCCTTGTTTCATATCTAAGATCATGCCGTAGAAATGTTCTCTAAGAAACTTATATAGATTCTTGCATTGCTCTATTCAAACCAACTCTGCCTTATTTTTGAGGTAATAGAAATAGTCAAGCTTAAATTCCTACTGATGGAGTTTTCTCAGATTGTCTCCACGAATAGTTATAAGATTTCATGTGGGCTCAAAAGAATTCTATCAGTGCCCTTAAGTTCCAAAGTTTGAAAGAGTTCATTCTTATTCATGAAAATCTTACATTAAGCCAAAGTCAGATGTGTACTCAAATCCATTCTCAGAATCTTATGACAGCATATGACCTACAGTAAGAAGCATGAAACTAAAAGTTTAACAGCAGTAAAGTGGGATAGTATTTATCTAGATTTTGTAGATTATGTTTCCATGGGGCTAATTTTCTAAAAGGTAAACCAGTAGGCTTGAAATAGTGTATGCAAGAATTAAAGTTTATTAATTTGAAATTACCTATGATGGTGTCGGTATGATCAAGAGGTGTACCCAAGGTGACATGGGATTGTGTTATCGCTAAGTTTTTAAAGTTTGTGTTCTTATATAGCACACTTTAGTTGGTAAGCGCGTATGAGGCGAGTAATGTAGTATATGATATTCTTACTAGCTAAGTTATGGTCTATAGGATGTTGACTTTACATATTTTGATGAAATGGTAATTCTCATGGTATAGGAAAAATATAAGTTTAGAAATGTAATATTAGTAAGCTATGAATTAAAAGAGGTATATCATGTGTTTAGTAAGGCAAATATATCATCGAGAAGGGTGTAATTATATGATGATGATTTCTAGAGCTAGAGAAAGTTAAGGATGGTATATATTAAGTGAGTGTCCAAGAATGAAGTTTGTATTGTTTTGATATAGCTTAATCAGGAAAGGTTAATCATTCATGTATAGTCCATTAGAGTAAAGAAATTATGGCTTAGTCTTTAAGGAGGAGTCTAGCATTAATGTGTACCGTTAAATCCTGAAGTTTATAGTTTTGTGATTGTAGTTCAGTTTAGACTTTATTAAAGAGGTCCACGGACTTAGAACAATGGCTTAAATCTATGGGGGAGATAATAGTTTAAAAATTGATTTATGCTCTCAGATTATAGTGGTAATGCTAGTATGATGTAGAAAAATACAAGGGGAAGAAGATGTCCAACCCATTCTTATCTTAGTATAAGATTTTGTACTTCAGTCATCACGACATCTACTCATGCCTTACAAGTCATCTCTATGATCATATCTCATATTCATGCACTTTATATAGAGAATCATGTATGCTCCCAGTTCTTAGTATAAGGAGTTCTAGTTCACTCAAAAGTACAAATCATATTCTATGAACTTATGAACTCCAAACTTAGGTCATATAGATCATGACCCATGTACTCATGCTTTACAGTAGGCTCAGTTCCTAGAGCTCATGATACACCCTTAACAACTAGAAAAATTTAAACTATGTCACGTATGTCCTCCATTTAGATCTCTTAATGAAATACATGCCTTTGATACTCTATTTCTCAGGCCTAAGTTAAGTGTCATAGTTATGTATTGTATTCTTTAATGCTTCAGGTCCTCATTTTCTAACCTTTCAGTGACCCCTCTATATGAAATAATAGTGGTGATGAACATTTATTTAAATGGGAGAGGGAAAATATTTCTTATTGGGGAAAGATTATTGTATGTGTTTTTTAAATAAGGCTATAAATGTGAAGAAAGATTAAGGCAAAGCAAATGGTATATGTCACATCATGATTAGCTGAAAATTTTAGGTGTGTCTTCATGGGGATAGTGCATGGAAGTTGTTATTGATAGAGGTAGAGAATATAGGAAAGATACTTTGGTGGATTGGTTTCTTGGGAGTTCATATGTGGCTATAATGATAGGCTTAAATTTCATGTTGGTATACAAATGAACGAATTCATTGTGCACTAGTGTGGTAAGAAGGATTATTCTTGAGATAATAGCTATGAAAATACATGGGGTATTGAATTCATGGTTTAGACTAGTATTATGGTGTTATGTGTTGTACCTTGTGATTTTGAGTTAGGACTGAACATAGTGAGAGTATTTGCTCAACTCAGAATCTGGCTGGAATGGTTATAAATACCCATGTGATAATCATAAGTTGCATCAGATGAGCCTAGTTTTTTAGAGGAAAAGCATAGTTGAGGGAGTATTTGAGAAGAGTGGATAATCTTGAAAGTTACTAGTTTCATTTCCAAAGTCATAATAATTCTATCCTAGCAATTTATTTATCTACCTATGTTCTATGTTATGAAGTTGTAGCCATGTTGTGATTCCTTATTCAGATATCTCACTCAAATCATGCCTGAAATTCTTTTCTCCCTAATATTATTAGAACCTTTTAGGGATCGTGTTGAAGAAATACTCCAGTTCAATATAAACTTTCATTATAAGTCATTCTGTATAGACAACGATTTAGATTAATAATCAGACATATAAGCTTCTATAGTTTTCCATCTTTCCAGGTAGTCTTACTATCCAAACTTTCATGAATATGTCCATTCCATGAGATAATTGTAGCACCCCATATTTTTGGACTAGACTTTGAAGAGTCATTCTTACATATGCTGAGTCTAAAACCATGAATTTGTTTTGAATACACATGTCATGATCTTTATCCAAGTGAATGAAGTGATTTCAAAATCAAAAATTTTCTAAAGAATCACTTAGACCAAAGTTGAGCTAAGAGCCTTTGATTCAGCCAATTTTTGGTGTTTAATTTCACAAGGGTCAACTTTGAATGAGTATAATTTTTTGTATATAAATAATTTGGAAGATTAAGACCCACAAAATTGTAGATAATTGAATTAGCTTTCTAACGATACCAATTTTTCCTTAATTCGATACCCGAATGAAAAGTTCTGTTATTTTTCGTGTGAGGTGGTAAGGTCTCACGATAGGCTCGTGACATGAGATCCATTCCTTGTTTCTGGTAGGTGCGACATGAGGTCCATTCCACATTTTTGGGGGTCGGACCACAAGGGTTATTTACATGGTAAAGAGAGGCCAAGAGGCAGTTTAGTCCTTTTCCCTCATCCCCAGCCACCCAAACAAGATTTATAACTCCAAGAGGGGAATTATTGGCCCATCTTTTTGAAATCAACTCACGTAAAAAACCTCCCCTTTCCCAAGAATAAAGTCAAGTTTCTTTCTTGAGAAATCAAGGTTCCAAGCTACTAAGTTCAACAAATCTTCAAGAAATCACCTATTAGGGTATGTTAGATGTTCATCCATGGGCCCTTTTCACTCAGGAGTCTAAGAACCCAAATTCAAGTTTAAATGTATGATCTTTACATATTTTTAAGAATTATATCTATGAACTTTCATGAATTTCAAATTTTATATCAAGTTTACACAAAATTGTTGTTGTTATTAAACCCTACATGTTTAAATGGTGTTGTTCGCTGACTTAAGCCTTAATTGGTAATTTAGTATCAAAACTCATTCTACTACTACATGTTTAAAACTATTCCCATGCTTAAGCCATGAATTGCAAGTGCTTAATGAAATACCTCAAAGAATGAGTTTTTAATATTGACTATATGTCATGTCCTCAAAGTTTTAGCATGATCTTTTTGTTATTGCTATCGAGTCCTAGGAGTTATGAATACCTGAAAATTTAGTTGTTTACATAGTCTCAGTATTTTCAGAGTGGTTTCACACACGTATGAATATTATTAGTTTAGTCAGTGTTCATGTCAGTCAAACCTAGATCAATTCAGTAATCCGAGTTAATTTCTTCTTCAATTAATCTTAGTTCAATCCCATAATCAATGTCAATTTAGTTGGGAGTAGGATTCAGCACCGAGCAAACCTAGGGATGGGGGCTCACCTGTCAGTTAGGATGGGTCCTTAGAAGCAATCCCTAAGTACCAGAACTATGTAGCCATCATAGGTTATGAGATGTTACCTACCAGTTTAGGACTGACATTCTCAAGGATTACCTGCTAGTTTAGGACTGATATCAGAGGTCACCCGCTAGATTAGGACTGAATCCATAGACATTGTTAGTACCCATGGTATGGTACTAGCACCCTTCAAACTGGGATCACATGTTGGACCCTAATTAGCTCAGGCTGGGGCATGCCAGTTAGATGATACCTCCCACAGTTTCAGTTTCAGTAATCAGTATAGAATTAAGTTCAGTCTTGCTTGACCATAGCATATATTTATCTGTTATTCAGTTACTAGATTTTAGTTATTCAATATTTTAGTTTACAGACTATTTCAGAATCGTGTTATATGTTTGGTCATACATTCTCTAATTTTACAGCTTTCACATATTTGTATTTAGTAACCTCATGCTATTCAGTCAGTTTTTACTTCATGCACATAAACCCATAAATTTTACCCTAACCTCATGTAGCATGCCAGTACATTCAAAGTATTGATTGCATACTCATTTTTTGTGATATGATGTTTAATATCATAGGGTTAGAAAATTATGTTCTCGATCATACTTAGACAGTCCTGCGTATCAGCAGCAACAATAGTGGTGAGTCCTTATCTATCAAGGACATGGTTGTTATTTTAGTTCATTTTAGTATTTTATTTTAGTTAAACAGTTAGAGTTAGTTGGGGACTATCCCATCAACTCTCTTTTAGATAGTTTTAGAGGATTTCAGACATTTTAGATAGTCAGTCAGTTGTTGGTCTTTTCAGTAAGAACTTTTAACAATTTTACATTCGTGTAACGCCCTGATTCTGGCACCCAAATCGCAACACGTTGTTCATGACCCCAAAGGACCACAAGCTAACCCATGACTAATATTTGTACCTGAACACTGCATAATATATTAAACAAATGCAGAAATAAAGGTTGTAAGGTCGTAAGGTTCTAAACTATAAAATAACTGATAGAACATAACATATGGGTGGGGTAAAAAATACCCAAAACAACTAGAATAAACGGTCTAAACATACTATAGTCTAAAAAGCTTCAAACTGACTGAACTGTCTGAATAAGGAGTTGATGGGACATTTACCCAAGGAGTTGATGGGACACGTACCCAACTAACTCCAACAAATAAATTAATTAATGAGATAATAGAGTAATGGTCATGTCCTCAAAGGATGAGGACTCACTGCTAACTTTGACTGCTGAGACTGGATTGCTACTGATGCTCTGGAGCTCATGGTTCTGAACCTATGGTATAAAACACCATAGCACAAATACGTCAAAGTGTTTGAATGTACTGGTATGCATGTGAGGTAAGCTGAATGCAAAGGGATCACATGCATGAACTATACTAACTGATTGAATAACATGAACGTGAGAATACATGCATGACTATATATAACTATAAATGATTTTGTGATAACATGATTACTGAGTCTGAGTATTGATAAGATAGGATATTAATATCTATATAACTAAAATAACTAATACTGAACGACTGTATCTGATAGTCTAAGTTTTGATAGAACTAGCTGTGTTCTGTACTTTTTTGAGTTGACAATATTTGATAGCCCTGAAACATGTAGAACTATCTTAGTTCTATTATTGAGACTGAATGACTGTATCTAGTAGTCTTGATTCTATACTGAAACTATGGAAAGTAGTCATCTAATCGACATGACCCTAATATGCCATTATGGCTGAATTGGGGTCCAATCTGTAACCCCAATTGGAAGGGTGTCAATACCGCACCACTGGTAAGGATAATATATGATTAACCCTCATATAATAGGTAATTCTATTGAGAATGGTGGGAACCCTCATATAACAGGTTAAGCTACCTTATCTACCCTCATATAACAGCATATGATGTCTCAACGTACGCTGGCTATGTAGTTCTGGAATGCAAGGATTACTTCTAAGAATCACACCCTCATATAACAGGTAAGTTCCCATTCTTGGGTTCGCTAGGTGCTAATTTATACTCCCATCTCAATAGACACTGAACATTATTAACTGAATTGACTTGACTGAGTTAACTGATTTTCTGTTAATTGACGGAATACTACTAAGATTATTGAATTTCTGAGGTTTCTAAGATTACAAAATTTATAGAGTTTTCCTAAGTCACATGACTGACTGAATTTCTATGAACATGGATCGACTGAGAGTATCTTGAAAATATGACACAGACTCTAAGCACACAACTAATTATTCGGTACAAGTACCCCCAAGATTCGATAGCATGAAACTGACAAAGCATAACTTTCTTGAATACATGACCAACATCACAATCCATAATATAAAAAGTTGGAGATTTCATGAATTAGAAGTTCTAAAGCACCACAATGGCCACACATATATCCATAACTTATTGACTAAGACATTTCATCAAACGCTTGACATGCATAAACTTGTACATAAATGGGGATTTAATATTATCATACTAGTAATGGCACTTATCCTTCACATAGGCATTTAATCAAACAAATGGGAAGCATGCTTTGTTTATACAATCATCAACACATCTAATAATCATGGATACATCCATCAACGTGTAAATTTAAGGGTTTATCATGATTATTATGCAAATCACCACATCCTAGGGTCAATCATTGGAATATGTAATTTCAAACATGAAAAAAACCCCACAACATCATGAAAATGAATTTCAATTCAATTTAAATCATGAGCATTCATAAATACAAAATTGTTGGATTTTGAAAAGAGATTCTTGAGATTCGTGGGTGAAAGGTACCCATGAATCAACACATGACATACCTAGGTTGTGAGTTTCTTTAAGATTGATGGAGGAAAACTTAAATTCTTGACTTGGAATTAAACACCTAGGGTTTCTTGTTCTTGGGGATTATCTTCGAGAGAAAATGCTAATTTGATGTTATGAATGAATAAAGAACTTATTAGCCTTGGTCTGATATAATTAGGGGTTAAAACGGATGGTAAAATACCAAAAAGCCCTTTTAAAAATGACTTAAAATAGCTGAAAGAACTATGCAATAGTGGGTGCGAAGGTCCGTCATTGGGTAGATGGTCCATCGGTCCTAACCATCGCACCTAGGAGAATAGGGGTTCACTACCTCTACTGTGATGGCTTGGGCTATGGTCCATTGCTAGCTCAATGGTCTGTCGGCCTGAGCCGTCACTCTTAGGAAGAAGGTAGTCTCATCACCTCCACTGTCACAGCTTGGGAAATGGTCAGTCACTAGGTCGATGGTCCACAACTCTCACGTCGCACCTGGGCAGTTTTGACTGCCTTCTATTTTTCGACCATAACTTTCTTTTTTGATGTTGGATTTGGACGAAATTGGTTTCGTTGGAAAGCTAATTCAATTTCCCACATAATAAAAAGTAAAAATCATAAAAATTCAACATATATAAAAGTGGAATCATCTTTCAAAGTAAGTTTCTAACATACTTGGGATGATTTAAAGATAAGTAGAGGTACGGGGTATTACCATTTCTCCCCCTTGAGAACATTCATCCTCGAATGAGACTTAGTGAGAGAGCAGAAGGTTAAACTAATGTACGTACTAAATATGAATGACTGGAACATGATTTCATGACTGACATGATTGATAACTGAATATATCATAGTGATCATGCATATCTGATGCATGTATAACTAATTTATTAATTCATGACTGAGTGTTCTGATGAACTAAGTTTCTCACAATGATAATGCATATATGATGCATGATTATATGACTGAACAGATACATGAATGCATGACTGACTATGCATTGGTACTTAATACCAATTTTATAATGGAATTCTGAACCAGAAATGGATACCAAGATTGTCACTAAAATCTGAACATGAAACTGTAAAACTAAAAGAGAACTGTTACCTTGAGCTAAACCTGAGTTGGTAGAGAAGAGGTGAGAATACTTGGTATGCATGTCTACTTCTTCTTCCTAAGTAGCTCCCTCAATGAACTGACTCCGCCAAAGAACTTTGACTAAAGGGACTTCTTTGTTCCTTAGTCTACGTGTCTGATAGTCTAGGATTTCGACTAGAATCTCCTCATAAGAGAGGATTTTTTGAACACCTATACTCTGAATAGGGACTAAAACTGCTGGGTCACCTTGCACCTTTTGAGCAAAGAGACATGGAAGACAGGATGAGCTGAGGCTAGATCTGAAGGCAATTTGAGCTTATAAGCTACCTTGCCTAAACTATTGAGAATTTTGAAGGGACCGACATATCGGGGACTGAGCTTTCCCTTCTTGCCGAATATCTTCACTCCCTTCATGGGAGAGATCTTTAGATATAAATAATCACCAATCTCAAATGTGAGATCCTTTCTACGCACATCTACTAAAGACTTCTGTCGGCTCTGAGCAACCTGGAGTCTTTCTCAAATAAAGTGGACTCTCTGTAAGGCATAGAATACTAAGTTAGGCCTTATGACTGAGGCTTCACTAACTTCGAACCAACCGATTGGAGATCTGCAGCTCTTACCATAAAGAGCTTCGAATGGAGCCATTCGAATACTGGAATGATAGTTGTTGTTGTATGCAAACTCAATCAAAGGCAAGTGGTCATCCCAACTACCCTTGAAATCAATTACACACGCCTTTAGGATATTTTCTAAAGTCTAAATGGTCCTTTCTACTTGACCATCTATCTAAGGATGAAAGGCTGTACTGAGATAAACTGGGGTACCAAGACCCTTTTGGAATGCTTTTCAGAAATAAAAGGTGAATTGGGTACCTCTGTCTGATATAATAGATAATTAAACACCGTGCAATCTTACCAACTCTCTGATGTAGAGTTTGGCATAATACTTGGATGGATAAGAGGTATGGAATGGAAGAAAATTAGCTTATTTGGTCATTCTGTCTACAATGACCTAAACTGAATCATATTGGCGACGAGTACGAGGCAAACCCATCACAAAGTCCATGGTTACTTCTTCCCAATTCTAAGTAGGAATACTAAACTCCTGTATGGACCCACTAGGCTTCTGATGCTCTATCTTAACCTGTTGATATGTAGAGTATTTAGCCACAAACTCTGCAATATCTCTCTACATCCCACTCCTCTAATAGATTTCCTACAAGTCATGGTACATCTTAGTTAACCCTATATGAATAGAGTAGCATGCACAATGAGCTTCTGCAAGAATTCTCTAGCTCAAGACGTCTACACCTAGAACACACAGATGACCATGACAATGCAGAACACCATCTACCCCTTTGGAGAAAACCTCTACCTTCTTATCCTTGACTAACTCTCTTAACTTGACTAGACTGGGATGTCTATCTTGCTTTTCTTTCACCTTAGAAACTAGAGATAATTCTGAACTACTCTGAACCCATATGTTACCCTCCTCTTAATCGACTAAGCGAACACTTAGTCTGGCAAGCTGATAGATTTCCTGAGTTAACTTTTTCTTACTGTCCTCAACATAAGTAAAACTACCCATAGACAGTCTACTGAGAGCATCGGCCACTACATTGTACTTGCCTAGATTATAAAAGAAACATATTTCATAATCTTTCAAGAGTTCTAACCACCTTCTCTAACAAAGATTGAGATCTTTATGAAAAAAGACAAACTGAAGGATCTTATGATCTGTGAACATATCTACTTGAACTTCGTATAGATAATGCCTCCAAATCTTCAAGGCAAAAACTACGGCTGCTAACTCAAGATCATGAGTAGGATAATTCTTCTCATGGGGTTTAAGCTACCTGGAGGAGTAGGCTATGACCTTACCATGCTGTATGAGGACACAACCCAAACATACTCTGGATGCATCATAATACACTAAGAACCCATTGAAGCCATCTAGAAGAGCCAAAACTAGAGTTAAGGTGAGTTGAGTCTTTAACTCTTAAAATCTCTTCTCGCAAAGATCCGACCACTGAAACTTGACTTTTTTCTGAGTCAATCTAGATATAGGGGATGCAATAAAATAAAATCCCTCAACAAACCATCTATAATAGCCAGCCATACCCAAGAAACTCCTAATATCTAATGGAGAAATAGGTCTGGGCCAGTTTCTTACTTCTTCAGTCTTTTAAGGATCAACCCTAATGCCATTACCAAAAATGATATGACCAAGGAATGCTACAGACCTTAGCAAAAATTTGGACTTATTGAATTTAGGGAACATTTGATGATCTCTGAGAGTCTAAAGTACGATTCTGAGATGATCTACATAATCACGCTCACTACGGAAATAAACCAGAATGTCATCAATAAAGACTATGACGAACATGTCCAAGTACTACTTTAACACCCAATTCATCAAGCCCATTAAAGTTGATGGGGAATTGGTAAGACTAAAGGACATAACTAAGAATTTGAAGTTACCATACTGAGTATGAAAAGCTATTTTTGGAATGTCATATTCTCTGTCTCTGAGCTGATGATAGCTGAATCTGAGGTCTATCTTAGAGAAATAGATGGCACCTTGAAGTTGGTCAAACAAATCATCAATTATGGGAAGTGGATACTAGTTATTGACCGTGACTTTGTTGAGTTGACGGTAGTCTATACATATCCTTAGAGAAATATCTTTCTTGTACATGAATAATCCTGGTGTGACCCACAGGGATATGCTGGGTCTGATGAATCCCTTATCTAGGAGATCCTTAAAATGCTTTTTCAATTCTTTGTGTTTTGTTGCTGCATTTCTGTATGGCATAATAGATATAGGCTGAGTATCTGTAAGAAGATCAATGTCGAAGTCTATTTCCCTTTTGGAAGGAATTCTTAGAAGATCTTTGGGAAAGACATCTGAATATTCATTTACGACTGTGACTGATTCAAGAATGGGGGTTTCAAAACTAGTGTCCTTAACTTGAACAAGATGATAGACACAACCTTAAGAAATCATTTTCCGTGGCCGAAGGTAGGAAACAAGCTAACCTCTGAAAGATAAAGTACTACCCTTCCACTCTAGGATAGGTTCATTCGAAAAATAAAACTGGACTATTCTATTTTTGTAGTTGACTGTGGCATACCAGGAATGAAGATAATCTATGCTGAGAATGACATCAAAATTAGTCATCTCTAATTCAACTAAGTACGCTGAGGTGACATTTTGAGATACCATAATCAGAGAGTTCATGTATACCCATCGAGCTATGATAGTTTTACCCACTGAGGTAGATATTGAAAAGGGCTCTGGTAGAATTTTAAGACTGAATTTGAAATCAACTGCTACATAGGGAGTAACAAAAGACAAAGAAGCTCCTGGATCTAGAAAAGTGCAAACATGCACATGAAAGATCAGTCATGCACCAGTAACTACATCAGGAGAATTTTCCTGATCTTGTCGGGACTGTAGGACATAGAGTGTTTAGGTGTTTCCCACTAGTAGTGCTAGAGGTGACACCCTACTGGTTTGGGTAATCAGACTGAGCTGAGGAATGATTCTACTAACCTGAGGACCTGACTGAGGACAGTCTCTGACTTTGTGGCCTGGATTGCCACATCTAAAAAAAATACCACTGCAAGGCCATAAGTCTTGCAAAGAGGATAGGTGTAGGCACTTCTAATACTGCCCTGAGACTTAGAGCCTGTCACTTTATCTCTATTACCGTCTCTAAATCTAGGAGCTGGAGCACTAGCTGAAGAAGGAGATGGAACTGCTGACTTAGGATGAAACTAAGAATGGTTTCCTCCTTTTGATTTGGGCTGAGCAATGTTGAAACTACCTGTCCTTGCTATCTTATTCTGCTTCTCCCACATTTTAATCTTTTTCTCTTCTATCTTTTGAGCATGAGTCATAAGCCTAGCTATATTCATGTCACTATTCCACATCGCGGATCTGCACTCATTGACTACACTATCATTTACCCCAGAAACAAACTTACTCATCTTAGCCCTGCTATCTACAACCATATGAGAAACATATCTAGATAATTAAGTAAACTTAATAAAATACTCTTTCACTATCATGTTGCCCTGCTTGAGGTTGATAATTCTAACAGTTTAGCTTCAATCAGCTCTAGGGGAAAGAATCTATCTAAGAATGCAGTAGAAAACTCCTCCCACTCAATAGAACCTACATCTACATCCCTCTCTGACTTCCACTATTTGTACCAAGTGTGAGCAACATCCTACAACTGATATGTAGAAGGATGGAGGATTCATTTGGGTGAAGTCCCGAATTTTGGCTATAGCTAAATTGACCACTGGGTTAGCTGAAACGATAGTTGGTCATTCATTCCAAGCAGCAACTAACTAAGAAAGAGTAGTGAAAGTAGCTCTAAACTCTGTATGAGAAACATATTCGGCCAAAGGTTCTTCAGGCTGAGGGTCTGGCTAATTTCTATTTCTTCTTTTAGGAGGCATATTTTGTAGAAAAAAGAGAGAAACAGATTAGAATAAGAGATTGACTTGAGATTATGCTTACTGGCACGACATAAATACTGAAAGAAGGAAAACTGCTCCTAAAACATCTTATAGCCTCCTACACATAAATGTGGCGCGCAATACACTCAAGTACAAGACTTTACTAGATGCAGCTTTCAGGCTTCTTAGGACACTATTGAAGCTTAGGCTCTTATACCAAGTTTGTAACACTCAGAATCTGGTACCCAAAATACTACAAGGTGCTCATGACGCTAAAAGACCAAAAGCTAAAACATGACATATATGTACATATGTACTGTATAATATAATGTATAAATATAGAAATAAAAGTTTTAAGGCCGTAAGGTTCAAAACTATAATATAAATTATAAAACATAACAATGGGTGGGGTACATAATACCTAAACCAACTGGAATAAATGGGCTGAACATACTATAGTTTGAAAACTCTCTAACTGACTGAACTGTCTGAATAATAAGTTAATGGGACATGTCCCCAACTAAGTCCAACTAATAAATTAATTAATGAGATAATAAAGTAATGGACATGTCCTCAAAGGATGAGGACTCACTGCTAACTATGACTATGGATACTGGAATGCTACCGATACTCTGGAGCTCGTGCTTCTGAACTTATTGTATAAAACACTATAGCGTAAATGAATCAGTACATTTAAATGTACTGGTATACATGTGAGGTAGGCTGAATGCAAAGGGTTCATATCATCAACTAATACTGATAACATTTGATTTTTGATATTTATATAACTGAAATAACTGATACTGAGCGACTGCATCTGACAGTCTAGGTTCTGGTAGAACTAGCTGAGTTTTGTACTGCTCAAAGTTGAATATATTTGACAGTCCTGAATCTTGTAGAACTATCTTAGTTCTATTACTGAGATTGAATAATTGTATCTTAACAGTCCTGATTCTGTAATGAAACTGTGGGAAGTATTCATCTAACCGACATACCCCTAATACACCATTATGACTGAGATGGGGTCCAATCTGTAACCACAATTGGAAGGGTGTCAATGCCGCACCACTGGTAAGGACAATCTATGAGTAACCCTCATATAACAGGTAATTGTAGTGATAAAGATGGAAACCCTCACATAATAGGTTAAGCCACCTTATCTGCCCTCATATAATAGGCTATGATATCTCAACCTACGTTGGTTATGTAGTTCTGGAATACAAGGATTGATTCTAAGAATCACACCCTCATATAATAGGTGGGTTCCTATCCTTGGATTTGTTCGGTGCTAATTTATACTCCCATCTGGCATGTATGGTGGGCCACCTACATCCCGTAGGTGCAACCTATGGTCCTTATGTGGCTCCGTAGGCAACCACTAACTCTAGTTTTCCTCTTTTATTTTGGATTTTTTTCCTAGGGTTTCTTTGTATTCTATAAATATCTTGTTGAAATTTTTAATTAGTTTATGAACTTTGATATATTTTACACAATCTTAATACTTACAAACATTTATTTGATTTCGAGATTTGATTCTGATCTTCTGATTATTGTGATTTTTACTTTGGTTGATTATTAAATTTGAGATTTTGGGCTTTATTTGTTAATTATTATGAGATTAATTTAATGATTTGAATTATGAATTCCGTTAATTGTGTCACAACGATGAGAGACTAATTTTCTTAGCTAGGGTTGTGGGAACCCTGGTGGATTTACAAAGTAGGAAAAGTGTTCAATATATCTAGATTATTGTTGATGCATTTATTATGGATTTCTTCATGCTTATTGATCTCTTAACAGTTGCAAATGTTAGGATCTTGCATGTATTCACTACAAACATGAGAGAGAGGTATAGATTGGGAAAAGGAGCTCACAATGATAATTTGAAGTTAATTATCGATATAAGCTAATCATCCTGATCTACTTAAGTTAATTATCTTTATCTAATCAACTTGAGATCAAGAGGTGATAGTTAAATCTAGAGAACAAGGCAAGGGTTAGTAATGTAACACTTTGAGACCGAGGAAAGATGAGTAAAATTCACCAAGGTGTGCTGAGAGGTTGTTGGTGATACATAACTTGTCAGATTCTGCATGCACAATAGTTTGATAGTTGGATTGAGAACAATAAACCTACAGAGTTAGAATCTAAGGGGAACATTAGCCTTGTGTTTGTTTTTGACTGTTTACAACCAAAATCATCTGAGTTTGTCACTTTTTACTATTCACATAAGGCCCTCGATTTACTTTCTCTAGTACCCGATGAATTTAGCAACCTAAAGAGAAAGTTCCACATTTTCCTTGTAGATTCAACCCCAACCTAATTGGATTACTAAATTTTAATTCGACCGTTTTATCTTTAATTATAGGTGTATCTTTGGGAGATATCAATTTTAAATAAAATTTGGAGTCAAATTGGTTAAATAGTTATGGTTTGGTATAATTTGAATAGCTTGCAAGTCTATTGGTATGATGATAGCAATTCATAAATGACTTAATAAAAGTCTTCATAATTGATTTTATGTGTAATAGTGTATTAATTTGGTCTTAAAGGGAAATATGTAGCTCACCGAGAAGGTATAGTCTCGGGGGGACCAATATTGTACACCACTTTTGCCAAAGTTGGGAGGCCTTTTCCTGAAAAATGGATAAATGTTGTGTCTATTTTACACAAGACATATTTGGAAGGATAATTGGTTATTGGTGGCTATAGACTATTCCTCGATACATGCGGCTAACATAGACTAGGCCCTTCTGTTAGGGGGAATCGAACCTATATAGCCCATGGGTGCCTTCTTTTGGTACGATATACATAATTCAAGACTATATTTTTAAATGATCATTCTTCATGTCCCTTTCCCCTATCCCGACATCCTATATATGTATATATGATTAATGTGCATTTGATTTATGACAGGATTTTGGTAAATGCATATATATTATCCCTTTCTTTGGGTTACATGCCAGTACTCATCTTACTTACCATACTTGAAAACTATATCATTTCATGATGTAAGCTTTGAGGGCTTTTTCTATGACCCTGTGCAGTGTTATGCGGTTCAGTTTTCTAGTTGGTTCATTGTGAAGTGGTGAGTGATGAGTGGCTAATTTGCCACTCATCTTTATGTACATTCATGCACATTAAAATGAAGTGAACGTATACATAAGTAAATTTCTTATTGAAATGCACTTAATTTCATGGTTTGTATGTTTGAAGGTAGGATTGACGCTAAGTTAAAAAGGGAAGCAAAATACTGAAGAGATTGTACAAGCTAAAAATCAGGACCAAGGATCAACCCTCAGGTACCGCGATCATGTGAGTCACGATCGTGGTAAACCAAGAGAAATCGCGATGGAGTGGGAATTTTCCAAGGCTAGAATTGTAATTTCATAGAGATGAATCCCAAGTCTTAAAAGCACAAAACCTTGCACAATTAGGGTATCTTGTAAATAATTTTCAAGTTTTGAGGAGATAAAAATATTCTAATTTTGGGAAAGAACAATTGTAGTAAATTCTCAAGACATTTTAGTTGTAATTCAAAATTGAAGTTTGGATTATTCTTGTGTGCTTTCCAATGGATGCATTGAAAGTCAACATGAGTATATTTGTTTTCTCGAACTTCATGAGTAGCTCAAATTGTTATCTTAGGGTTATGTTAAATTAGATGATTAACTTTGTGTATGTGTTAATTGTTAGTCCAAATAACTAGTTAAGGAGGTTGGGTTTTGTTATTACTCTACTTGAGAATTGTTGGTGAAAACCCCAATTGACTTGGATCTCATATCATCCTTGAAAGGGGGATATGGGTGATGAGTAATAGTAGACTACCCTTTGATTTAGCTTCTCACATGGCATTATCTTAGAAATAGGGATGTTGTATGGGTGTGCTATGTTCATAAGCATTATATTAGAAATAAGGATGAAAGTATGAGGTATTGGGTTAATGAATTTGTTATGATCATGAGGTATTCGAAAGAATCCATATGTGAAATTTATGTTTTGTTAAAAGATGACACTAATATCATAATTTTGACACCCAATTTTGACCTCTCGGTGCTCTCTTAGGCTGCTATTTTTGTCAAAATTATTTAACCTTTAATATTAATAGTTTTTGCTAATTATTTTTGGTATCAAATAATTTTCGACAAGCCACATTCATGATTTAAAGAATATACAAATTATTTTCTTAGTTTTCAGTTTCTTTTTTTTTTATATAATTTATTAATTCAAATACGACATTTTATGTAATTTTATTAATATTTATTAAATTGTGTGTTCACATAAATATGCACACTCACAATTTACAAGTATTGTCTTTTTTTATTATTATTATTACTACTATTACCAATAATTTTATATAATGTTTTTTTACGTAACATAAATCTTACATGCATTGTTATTTTATTAATGACATCTTATTATTATAACATAATTAAACTAGTAGTGCTAAGCCAATTCATTATCTACTCGATTTTATTTAAATTCTAGCCATTGTTTGAACCTAATTAATGACAATTTTAGCCAAATATTGATTCCAATTAAAGTTTAAATTCTGATCCATTTCTTAAATCATTGTTTATCTCAGCCATTGATAAAAAATGATCCCATGACTGGGATTCTAAAAACCAATCTTTCCTTTTATCTCAATTACCCCCAAAGCCTAATCCTATTCTCTCCAAAATCAGCTGCAAAACTCTCCCTTTTTCTTTCTTATTTCTCTATTCACTCCCGCCTCACGTAGCTGACACATCACCGTCGGCCATCGCTGACTAGTGATCCTTATCGTCTCAGCCAGCAACCGTCGAGCCAGCCGTGATTTTAGTAGGAAAAGTACCAGCCGCCGTTGCCCTCCACCAAAGAAGAAAGCAATCGACGCCGCCAGCCACATCTCCATTTCAGCGCACCACTGCTTCCACCAATGGTGTAAAACCAATTGACAACCGCACCACTATAACACAACCTCTGTCTCTTATTGCTTCTCTCTATTAAATCACCCTATGAACCAATGCCACCATTGACGTAAGGCTCCAAGACTATTGTACATCAGTCATAACAACGATCATCCTTTACCAATAATTTTCCATCACATGCAGCCACTCCAGTCAGCCGTCGTCGCAGCCTTACTCATTGGAGAACGATGCTTTCTTGAGAACCCATCCCAGGATTGATTTTATTTTATGTTTAATTTGTATAATTTTAATTATCTTCTATTGCATTTTTACTTTGACAGAATTTTAGATTTAAAATCAACTAAGCTTGATTGAGATTTTTCATTTACTTCATCATAATTTATGGTTACCGACTTGCTGAGATCAACATATGATAGAAGCCTCAATTTTGTTTATCAATTTGTCTAAATCTTAATTCTTGAATCGAATACTTATTTTGTTCAATCTTTGAAAAACATTTGTTCCTATTTGTTATTTAACTGCTCCGCTTACTTTGTTGCATGCGATCAGTTGAAAGTAATATAGTGTTGTGATTAATTAGTATTTTAATTTAACTAGTGGTTAATTATCTGATTATTTTAGAGTTTGTTTCTTTGACTAATTTACTCCATTACATTTACACACTTTAAAATTAATTCTCCCCCTTAATTAATGCATGACTGATTATTTTGTGACTATTTATGGTATGTTTTTTATTAATAACGTAGCCCTCCTTAATTTACATATTTCACTCTTTTATTTATGGAAACTCAATATGCCATAGCAAATGTGTGAGAACATTATTGCTCGGTTGAATATTGTATCTCTTGATTCGGTGCTAATTGAGGAAGTTTTGATTGATTTCTCAAATATTTATTTTCTTAATTTTTTTCATTTTACTGACTTAATTGATTTAGCCATGGATTTAAGGAGAATTTTCCCTTGATTGAGGAATAAAAATATTTTCTTTCCTTTTTACAATTTGGACTGTCCACAATCCTTTACCTATATGAACAACCCCCCATTCTCTTATTTTAGACAAAATATATACTCTAACAGCTTACGTACTCTATAGTCTCTACACTCTCAACTCTTTATGTTCTCTGTAAAAAATAAAAACTTTAAGACAATCTCACTAAAAGAAAAACAAGAACACTTTATTACTTTGGGTTTGCATTTAACGCTTGGAATTGATTATTAATATTACTGCGGTGATCCTTGAAGCTTTCTTCTTATTGTTCGTCAACTGGTAAATCTCTCATTGATGCATTTTATATATCTAGTGTAACAACGTCATAATATTAGAAAGTATGCATATAGGATTAGTTTAATAATTGCTTACTGTTTTCTTGTTGTGCCTTGCTTTATTGTTTCAATGTGCCAAAGCATGTATGGGTTCATCTTGTTCTTGCATTGCTATTTTGTTGTATTCAACAGGTGTCATTAAAGTGGGGTTCTAAAGAGTCGTCTGGGATGGGAAGGGAAGTTGTCTGCTCTTAATCTAGTATGTTTTATTCTTTTACTAATATTGGTCTGTAACATTGTATAAACATTATTCTTGTGTAATGATAAATTGGGGGAAGGGGAGCCTTGGAGTAACTGGTAAAGTTGCTGCCATGTGACCAGGAGGTCACGGGTTCAAATCTTGAAAACAGCCTCTGGCAAAAATGCAGGGTAAGGCTGCGTACGATACACCTTTGTGGTAGGACCCTTCCCCGAAAACCGCGCATAGAGGTAGCTTTAGTGCACCAGGCTGCCCTTTAATAATAAATTGGGGATAGCACGGGGGGTGGGACTTGTGTGCTAAGTTAATCTTCTGGGAAAAGCTTAACATAGGATCAACGATGAACTTATTTGGCCACCTAGAAATCATGTTTTAGGAGACTTAACTAATTTCTACATATTAAATTAAGTTTTGGCATACTAACTTGACCGACAACATGAACATTAATGTTCAAATGTTGAAATTTATTCTATTGTGTCTCTCTTATTAATTTCAGCATATTATCATTAATTTCCAGCATATAAAGTTATAAGTATAATAAAATCATTTTTAGTACATTAATATTGATTCCAACATGTTAGCATATTAAATTTAATTTGAGTATATTTTCCAGCATGTTAAAACATCAAAGTTAAGCATGTTCATGTATTTTGTAGCATGTTCAAATCAAATTTTATCATGTTAATATGTTTTTCGCATGTTAATTCACTTTCCAGCCTTAAAAATGAGTTTTCAGTATGTTAATTCACCTTCCAGCATTAAAAACAAACTTTCAACATGTTAATACACTCTCCTACATTTGAAACGAATGTTAGTAATAGTTTCCAACAGATAAAATTTTTTAGTTCCAACATTCTAACTTCAGACTTCATCTTTTGTAAGTTTTATTACTTTGAATGATGATTATAATTGTTGCTATCTCTTTTTTCTTATGTGGAACTAAAACCCACAACTAGGGTTGTGGGATCTATGATTATTCCCCCATGGATTTAATAGTTGGTTAGGGTTTGAGTGATTGTGGAGACATATTGATAATTCCTTTGTTATGATTTTTATTTATTGGTTGCAAACAATAGATTCCGCCTTATGTTGATTTGCTCTAACTGAGAAATAAACTAAAGGTAGCAAATTATCAACAAGGATTTGGGAAAGTTAACCTCCCATCTAATGATTAATGATATAAGAAGATTGATCAACTATATATAAAATCAGTATGAATAGAATGATTTCCTAAGTTCAAGAGAATTAGGGAGTTTAGCATCTAGGTAGGTTGTGAAATACTTAGATGGACTATCGAAACTGATAATTTGGTGTTTCCCACAAGTCATGAGAATCTAGTACTACAACAATCATTCAATGGAGGGTTAATAATCATAGAGATCACAACTCTAGTTTCTCTATATCATTGATTTGAAATATTGCAGTTTAAGCTTTGAGTTCTAAGGCGAATTAAAGTGTTAATAACTTTTGTTCAATCATTAAAAAGCCCTATTTTATATTTTGTATCATTTGTTTGAATTCAACTTATAGCTTTAGTTTTAAATTTTCTTAATCACCACTTACATTGTTCCCTGTGGATTCGACCCCAACTCTAAAGTTGGGTAAATATATTGATGATGACCGCCTTGCACTAAATGAACGTGTAATTTGAGCATTATCAAAAACCCGAATTCTCTTGCTTTAGATAATTTATGAGAAGAGAGAAGTTATTTTTGTATGATATGGATAGGAATGGGGTCACAATAAGGTTTTAAATTTGTGTGTTATTTTTAGAAAAAAGGGGAAATGTCCAAAATACCCTTCAGTTAAAAGTTGAAAAAATATCGCTAATGACTACGAGTCACAATATGACTCGTTAGGACTCACAATGACTCGTAGGGTTTGAGTTGTAATCAAGACAAAAACTTTTGGGTACATATTTTTCACCCTACAATTGGTACCTTATAACTCGTATAGAGTCATTACGACTAATTGAATCTAGTTGTATTCAAGGCAGAACACTTGGCTCATCATACTGGTTTGGCTGTGCGAGGGGCATATATAACTTGTAATGAGTCTTAATGACTCACAACCTCAAGTATTCACCAAGGAAGTAACTCAGTCAAAACTCACTGGACACCTGATGATTTGGGTGCTATAACCCACCAGGAAACCCTTCGACTCATAGGGTGAGTCATAGTCAGGATAGCGAGTATAAAACTAAGAATTTTCTAGTGGCCAAAAACTGAGGTGTCACAGGACCGTTGGTAGCAAGCCAAAAATCTTGCTCTCTAAATCTACTTCTAGCACCTAAACTTCCACCTGTACATAGGTGGAACCTATGCCCCATAGGTGCTAGCTTAGGTGACATATTTTCAGCTTTAGATCCATTTTCTATCGATTAGGTCTATAAATCATGTTTCCTACAAGATTATCTCAAAAACACATAAAATATAACAAAATACACCTAAGTACTTGTATATTTCTTGGTTCTAAGAATTGAAAGTTCTATGAATCCATGGCACATCAACACCCTCAAATTAGAACATCTACATGTTCTCAGTTAACACGACATAACAAAACAACACAAGACTTAACTTGGAGAACTCTAAGTCATCTCTAGAAGTCAATCATCAACTTTAAGATCAAAAATATTACCCCCCCTTCCAAATTTAACACTTCAAAACCTATTGTGTGTATCAATGCTACACAATAATGTGACACAAGGGAATTAAGATATGACATTAAACTAGCAATAAACAACCATGCATATCAACCTATGCGAACTCACAAAAAACAAGTCCTAATCACTCAATAGAATCATCCATGTCAATGTAGTGATAACCAAGAGACACACATAAGGAAGTTCCAATAATGTGCACAAAATACCATAGGCTTGCCATTATTTTCTTTACCTTTGTTTTCAAACATCCGTGTTAGGACCACTATAGGAATTTAATTAGATTGTAATGTAGGTTTAGGGGCTGGTATGGTACATACGGGAATTTAGTAACTACACTCCTTGTAACTATACTTACATTTGGGGTCCACCTTTCAACTAACTGTTTATTCCAACCTTATTTCTCCTTTTTTATTCTTTTATTGCACATTCATCTTGGGTGTGGTTTTCTTTTATTCTTTCTTTTTTATATCAATTTTTTTCTTTTCTTTTCTTTTTCTACTCTTTCTACCACACCGAGCCCATTTTATTTTCACTTCCTTACCCTTATTTATTCCCACTTAAAATTATGTATCTCTATGACAGCCCTCATCTACTTATGTAATTTTCCTAAGTTGAGATGCACATTATCCATGGAGAACTAGGGCAAAAATAGGTTAATTGTAACTAAAATAGGAAGGTGAAAGGTGACTAAGAAAAATAGTCTATACAGGCTTAAAATATGGATCAGGGATACTTACTCATATTTGGAAGGTTGTTTAGGCTAAAAGTAGACGAATTTCAAAAATATACTTTAACCTTATCCTAATCGACTATAATACAACCGAGGAAAGCCTAACCAAGCAAGTTTTAGATTCAACATACAATGGGAAATAATTAAGTATATCACACATACATAGCACAAGGTTGAACCACAAACTAATACCTATCCAGTTCATGCAAATATTAGATATGATTATTATGTCCCTAATCTTAATGTCATAGCAAGATTCACAATGTTCACACAAATATACAAATCACACAGTTCAAAAACAAAGGCACCTGAGGGGTATATTTTTCTCAAAAAAATCAAAACAAATTACATCAACTACCTTAGATACTCATTTTTTATCCAACTTAAACATAAATAACACAACATGAAACAAAGCACAATACATCCTGAACATGTTGGCTCTACTTGGAACAAGACGTTGGGGGAAAAAGGAACGAAAACAAAAACCCCACAGGGATATCTAGGCCTACAAGTTGAACCACCCCCATTAAAAGACATACATTATCCCCAATGCATTAGATCACTATAAAACTAGAGAGCTGGGACTATCCTTATTGCACCTTAGGTGCATAGTTTTGACACTGATAACACGAATATGAATAAACATATAAATAACAAATACCTTATGTTGCCTTATAAGCTACTCTAGATATAAAATTGTGGTATAACGTGGCTATTTTGGTTACTCAGACTTCACCAAGGTAGCCAAAGTGTTAGCCTGGAATTTTTCTTTACAGTTTGAATGAAACACCTTGGTTTTGACCATCAGAAAAATTCCAAGAATTTTGGTCTCTGAACCAGACAAAACTCAGGGATACAAGCCTTATGTTAGGGTATGAATGGTATGGTATAGTTGTATACTGACCAGTGTTGTTTTATGGGATGGATTTTGGTCACCGAAGTGGGTACAACTTGAATGGCACGAGTCATATAATTGGATAAAGATAATTTGGTTTGGTATTTCGTTATCTTAATATTATACTTGGTCACTTAAGTTGGATCTGAGTATGACTGTCTCACCATAATCCATAAGTCAGGGTACAAATTATATCAGGGAGTCCTATGGTGGACAATGTTCAATCATCTTAGGATTCAATTCTATTAGGGATATGGGTAAAGGTTATGTATCATATATTTAGATATGACTAAAGTTAGATGATTCATACCTTGGACAGTGTTGGGTCTAGGGGAGGCTAAGGATACAAGTGGTGGGTACCACTCATACATAAAGGTTTTGACTTGTAAAGGTTAGTCATACCCCTGTGATGGGATTTTTGTACAACTTAAGTGGAGGTATTTTGGATATTTCCTCACTTATTGTAATAAGGCCCATTCCTTCTAACTCACTTGGGAGGTTATTTACCCTATTATTTTATACATTAACACTTAGAAACTCTTCCTAAACACCCTATAACTCTCCAAGAGGTTTTGGGAAAGGGAGCTAAGATTTGAAATAGAGGACTAATTTGGTGATCTTGTTGGTGTTTTATCTCCATCTACTTTGTTAATTAAGGAATATTTTCTTCTCTCATAGATAGTTCCAACTAAGGCATGGTTTTTGTGAATGGTTTTCACGATATCATTGTTGTATGATCTTGGGTTTTCAACTATGATTTGGGTGTTTTTATTATAACTAATTGGTTATGGTTTCTCATGGTTTTAATTATATATTTACATGCTTAATTGGTGGTTATGGATGATTGGATTGCATGAGAATGGTTAAATGGTAATAAAACTAGTTTTGATTATATTATGCCCCCAATTTGTTTGACAAAATGCCTATAAGTATGTTTTCATTTAATTGATATATTTTTAATGGAACTCTTGCTTGTTTTAATCTTGGTAATGGAATTATGTATGGCTTAAATGGTTTAGAAAGGTACAAAGGCTAAATAGTTATGCTTGTGAGGTACATGGGAATCCCCCAACTAGTTTAATATGGTTAATGGAAGGGTACATAAAATCCCTTAGACCTATATAAGGTTGGCTATGGACAAGACTTTCAAGTATAGTCTGTATGATAATACACTACTAATGGCCTTGGTAAATAAACAGTTAATGGATTGGTTGGTTGCTTGGTAATGGTTTTAATTGAGCAATAATGGCAGGGCGTGTAGCAAAGGTACGGAAGGTAGAGGTCACAGAGGTATAAAAACTAGAAACTTATATTTTTCAGTGTGAGGTTTGGTCTAAGTGACCATGCGCATAAGGTCACACTTTATATTTGGGGATGTACTAGTCATCCCAGGTTTTCTTTTCCCTTGTCGTGTAGCTTCATGTACTAGAAAATTTTTAGTATGGAGAGCTGAACCCATATCTCCCATGGGTGGTTTAGTATGGCAAAGCTACACCACCAAGGTAAAGATTTTAATGGCATGCTAAACCCAATTACTTTTTCCCGACATAGTTCTATATATATGATGGTTTATGTGCATATGGATGGTTTTACTTTGTTTTATAAATTGTATTATTTTATCTTTATCCTTAGTTCTTGTTAGCGTTCACCTGCTAAACTGTCTTGGGGCGACTGTATACCCACACCATGTAAGAATTGACCGATCTACTCCTTCTATATAGTGATTGACTCGGGGACAGTTGTTGGATTGAAGTGGTGAACTTTCATCTTTTTTGAAGGCTCCATTTCATTATATGGATATTTTTATAAATTTTTATTTATTTCTAGATAATTGGTTTTCTATGGTTGGGGCCATGTCCAACCCAGATAATCTTATTCTTGTGGTTAGAGGCTTTGTGGTACTATTATGGGTTGGTATGGGCAGGATTGATATTAGTGTCATCCTTAATATTAGCATTGCTTCTGGGGCTGACATCATTGGACATAATTTCTCACTGTTCCATTATATTTCATTTTGGGATTAATCATATTATATTTTTGAAGTCATTTGGTGATGGTCTAATTTATGACCCTCAAATCGATGTTGATTTGGTTTGGTGGTTTAGTTGGTATGGTTAGATGACTTGGTAGGGTTGGTCTAGGAATAGACCTATCCTAATGTCAGTGCTTATCAAATTATGCTATCTTTTTATATGTTAGAAATTCTGTCAACTCAAGGTATGCTAATGGTAGTTGGGTTGGGTAACAGAGGGTGGTCCATTGTCCTAGTTAAACTTGGGATGTCTATTATGACAAGGCCCCCAATCAGGTTGTGTCAAGTTAGTATCAGAGCTTTAGGTTCATGGTCAATTGGAGTCCATAAAGTTGTGTCTTATAGAGTCTCTTTTAGGGTTATGTAGCATGCCACACTCATAAGAGAGGTTATTAGTCATTTAAGAATGTTTCATTTTCTTGGTATTCTATTTTTAAGCTTGGAGTCTAAGTCCTAGAATTTCTCTCTAATCCTTGGTTATTCACTTTTCAGATCATGCTTCGATGATATAGAACATAAGAAAACTCTGCAGTCTCATCTGGGGATAATGTTGATGGAGTATATCCTATATCTAGAGTTCATCTTTAATCTTAGGGTCCTATCCCAGTAGTTCTAGAGTTTCTCTAGAGTCTATTCATACTATTGCTTAGATGGTTGTTGCTTGGGCTAAGCGGGGTACATCTGGTGCTTTGTTTACTAAGGCCATAAGGGTCAGCCAATTTATGAAGATAGGTCTTCCTACTTTTACTGAAGTGAAGGCAGAGGAGGATCCACAGGCTCTCTTTGATAAACGATAAGATATTTTGGGTGATGCTGGGTACCAATGTGAAAGGGGTAAAATTTGCATCTTATTAGTTCAAAAACATTGCATACCAATGGTATGTAGAGTGGGAGAAGGATAAAGGTAATGTGGAAGAGTCAGTCATATGGGATACTTCTTCTAAGGCCTTTTTTAGATTATTTCTTCCTCAAGAGTTATGGAAAGTAAAGATGGAGGATTTTGTTAGTCTCAGGTGAGGAGGATGTCTATCAAAGAATGTGCCTTGAAGTTTCATCAGTTTTCAAGGTATGCTTTTGATTTAGTGGCTGACATGAGAGTGAGGATAAGAAAATTTACTTCTAGGTTGAGTCAGGATTCGAGCTTAGAAAGCAAGACTACTTTGTTGATTAAATAAATATACATTTCTTGGTTGATTGTTCATATGAAGTAGGTAGAGGATGAGAAGAGGAAATAGGTCGAGTTTAGAGATCGGCAGGGTAAAAGGAGTAGGTTTTCTGATTAGAGAGGTGCTTAGTTTTAGGGTAGTCATGATAGAGAAAATGATAGGAAAAGAAGTAGGGGGTTCTTGATCCTTATCTTCTATTAGTGCTCCTTACCCAAAGCAGTTGGGCAATAGATGTTATTAGGATGGTGATAATTTTTAGGCACCAGGTGCCTAATCTCAGGTGAGTAAGGGTTAGTTGGTTTCTCTATGCCCTCCTTATTAGTTCTTTATTCATCCTCATTGGGGTTATTGCAATGAAGAAAGGGACAAATAATTCAAGTATGGAAATTTAGGACATTGACTCAGATAGTGTCCAATGAATAAGAATTCTATAGGAGAAAATATGGTACCACTGGCTTGATCTTCTGCTTCTGCAATTAGTGATGCAGCATATGCTTCTGTTACTACTCCTGGTTCTAGTTTTGGTCAGAATAGTTTGTATCCTTTAGCATCCCGACAATAATTGATGGCATCACTAATGTCAGTACTGGTACGTTATAACTCTTTTTATGTGATGTGTATTGTCTTCTTGATCTAGGGTCCACTCTTTCTTATATGACCCCATTTATGGCTGTATGTGTTAGTTTTGATCCTGAGGTTGTTTCGGATCCTTTTTCTGTTTCTACCCCGGTAGATGACTTAGTTATTGCTAAGAGAGTCTATAGGGGGTGTAGTATCTTTTGTTGGTAGACAAACTTTGGTGGATTTGATTGAACTTGATATGGTGGATTTTGATGTTATTTAGGGGATGGATTGGTTATACTCGTATTATGCTTCCTTGGATTGTCGAACCTATAAGGTTGTATTTAGGTTACCTAGTAAACCATTAGAGTGGGAGGGTAGTTCCCTATCTTCTAGGGGAGATTTATTTCTTATCTTAGATCTCGGAGTTTAATCTCTAAAGGTTGTCTTTATCACTTAGTCAGGGTTAAAGATTCTAACTCAAAAGGTCCTTCTTTACATTTAATTCCAATGGTAAATGAGTTTTCTAAGGTCTTTCTGGATGATCTTCCTAGTGTTTCTATGGATAGATAAATAGAGGTTGGTATTGATTTGACTCTGTACGCTCATACAATATCTATTTCTCCTTATAGAATGGCTCTATACTGAGTTGAGGGATCTCAAGGAGCAACTTAAGTATCTTCTGGATAAGAGGTTTATTCATCCTAGTTTATCCCCATAGGGTACACTGGTGTTGTTCGTGCTCAATAAGGATAGTTTTCTTTGGATGTGCACTGACTACAGATAATTGAATAAGGTGATGGTTAAGAACAAGTATTCTCTCCTAAGGATAGATGATATGATTGATTAATTGCAAGGTGCCAAGTTCTTTTCTAAGATAGATCTTTGATCTCGTTATCATCAGCTAAAGATTAGAAAGGTGGATATCCCTAAAACAACTTTTCATAATCGGTATAGGAACTTTGAGTTTTTGTAATGTCATTTGGATTGACTAATGCCCTGACGGCATTTATTGATTTGATAAATAGGGTTTTCAAGCAGTTATTGGATCTCTTCGTTATTGTGTTTATTGATGACATTCTAGTTTATTCCAAAAGTGAGGTGGATTATGCTAATTACCTTCGTATAGTATTTAAAACCATGAAAAAATAATAGTTGTATGTCAAGTTCTCCAAGTGTGAGTTTTGGTTGATCTCTATAACTTTTCTTGATCATATTATTTCTAGTGAGAGAATCATGGTGGATCCTCAAAAGGTTATTATGGTTAGGAGGTAGCCTAGAGCCACTTCTCTAACTGATATCCGGAGATTCTTGGGCTTGGCTGGGTATTATAGACAATTTGTGGAAGGCTTTTCATCGATAGCTGCCCCTTTGACTAAGTTGATTTAGCAGAAGGTTATGTTTTCTTTGTCAAATTCTTGTGAGGGGAGTTTTGAGAAGTTGAAAGACAAGCTAACTTTGCTTCAAATTATGACTTTACTGGATGTTGATAATGGGTTCGTGGTTTATTATGATGCATCTCGGGTAGGTCATAGTTTTATTTCGATGTATCATAAGAAGGTGATTGTCTATGTTTCCATGCAGTTGAAGGTACATGAGAGGAACTATCCTACTCATGATTTGGAGATATTGGCGGTTGTGTTCTTCTTGAAAATATGGCAGCAATATTTATATGGTATGCACGTGGACATCTTTTCTGATCATAAGAGTCTATAGTATGTATTCACTTAGGAGAAGATCAATCTCTAGTATAGGAGATGGCTTGAGCTTCTCAAGGACTATGATATGAGTCTTCACTATCACCTAGGTAATGCTAACATAGTTGCTGATGCTCTTAATAGGTTTTCCATGGGGAGTTTAGATCATGTGGAAAAAGGAAATCGGGAGTTGGTGAAGGATATTCACCACTTGGCTAATCTTGGAGTTTTCCTCTTGGCTCCAAGGATGGAAGTGTAATGGTAAAAGAAGTGGTTCAATTTTATCTTTGTGTAGAGATCAAGGAGAAGCAAATATTAGATCTTATCTTGATAAAAATCAAGGGTGATGTTGGTGGAAAAAAGATGATGGTGTTTGAGATCAGTGGTGATGCTACTTTATGGTACCAAGGAAGGTTGTGTTCCTAATGTCAATGCTTTGCAACAAAGGATTTTGGTTGAGGCGCATGAGTCGCGCTATGTTGTTCATCTTATAAATATGTATCATGATCACAAAGAGATATATTAGGGAACGGTATAAAGAGGGATGTGGTTTATTTTGTGGCCAAGTGCTTGGCGTGTCAACAAGTTAAAGTTGAACATGTAAGACTTGGTGGGTTATATCAAAAGATTGATTTGACCGAATGAAAATGGAAGGTAATCAATATGGATTTCATTACCGGTCTGTCTCGGTCTTAAATTCAATATGATTCAGTTTGGGTCATCGTGGATAGAATGACAAAGTCTTCTCACTTCTTGCTAGTGAGGACTACCTTTTTGGTAGAGGATTATGTAAAGTTATATCTTTAGGAGATTGTGAAGTTGTATGGGGTACCTATTTTGATTATTTCTGATTGTGGCATGCAGTTTTGATCTCACTTCTATCGGTCTTTCCAGAAAAGGTTAGGGACTATGGTTAGTCTAAGTATTTCTTTCCATCCGCAAATGGATGGACAAGGAGAGAGAGCTATCAGACATTAGAGGATATGCTTTGGGCTTGTGTGATTGATTATGGTGGAAATTGGGTTGAGCATCTACCTTTGGTAGAGTTTGCTTACAACAATAACTATTATTCTAGTATTGCTATGGCTCTTTATGACACATTGTATAGTAGGATGTGTAGATCTCCTATTAGTTGGTTTGAGCTTGGGGAGGAGGATATGTTTGGTGACGACTAGGTTTACTAAGCTATGGAGAAGGTGAAGGTTATTCAGGATAGGCTTAAGGCTGCCCAAAGTCTCCAAAAGTACTACGCGGATATTACGTGTAGAGTCTTGGAGTTTAAAGTTAGGAAAAAGGTTTTTCTCAAGGTATCTCCCATGAAAGGAGTATTGTGGTTTGGTAAGAAGGGGCAACTTAGTCCTTAGTATGTTGGTCCTTACTATACTTTAAGGAGGGTTGGTAATGTTGCTTATAAGTTTGTGTTACCTTCTAGATTGAGCTAGGTTCATCCAGTATTTCATGTTACCATATTGAGGAAGTGTCTTGGTGATCCTTCTTTGATTGTTCATTTGAAGGGGTTGGGTATCTCAGACTCTTTATCTTATGAAAAGGTCTCGGTTGAGATCTTGGATAGGCAAGTTCATTGTTTGTGGACCAAGGATGTGGTTTTAATTAAGGTTCTATGGCAGAACCATAAGGTGGAAGAAGCTATAGGGGAAGCGGAGGGGATACAACGTCCAAGTATCCGTATCTTTTTTCTACTCTTGGGATTAATGAGGAAGGTGTGTGTCTTTAACACATCTTTATTTTCTAAGTTTGTTAAAGGAAATATTAACATCTTTGCCTCTTTGTTTTCAAACTTTGTTTAAGATTGGAAATATATTTTATAATGTAAATGACTCGTGTATGTGGTTAACCCTACCTTATGCTCACTCGGGGATGAATGATCCTAGTTGGGTACACTAAAACACCCTTGGTTTTGACCCTTAAAAATTTCCTGAAATTTTGGTCGCTGGACCCAATATGACTCAGTGGTACGAGCCGTATGTTAGGGTATGAATGGTGATCCGGTCGTATGTCGACCAGTATTGGTTGGTGGGATGGAATTTGGTCACTAGAGTGGGTAAGAGTCATATGATTGGATATGGATCGTTTGGTTTGGGTTTTCCTTAGATTAATCTCAGACTTGGTCGCTTGAGTTGGATCTGAGTAAGGATGTCTCAATGTGAGTCATAAGTCAGGGTACAAATCATACCAGGGACTCATATGATGCACAGTGTTCAATCCATTTAGGATTCGATTCTGTTAGGAATATGGGTGAAAGATACAAATTATATATTTGATTATGAATTGAGTTGAATGAGTCATACCTTGAACAATGTTGGGTCCAAGGGGGTAGACCAAGGGTACAAGTGGTAGGTACCACTCATACAAGTAGGGTATGACCCGTAGGGGTTATTCATACCCTTGTGATGGGATTTTTGTGCAACTTAAGTGGGGGTATTTTGGATATTTCCCCACTTACCCTAATAAGGCCACTCGACTTATAACTCACTTTCGAGGTTGTTTAACTTATTATTCTATTCATTAACACTTAGAAATTCTTCTTAAACACTCTATAATTCTATCAAGAGATTTTGGGTACGGAAGCTAGGGTTTTAACTAGAGGACTAATTTAGGGATCTTGTTGGTGGTTTATCTCCATCTACTTTGTCAATTAAGGAATGTTCTCTTCCCTCACTGGTAGTTCCAACTAAGGCATGGTTTTTATGAATGGTTTTCATGATATCATTGTTGTGTGATTTTGGGTTTTCAACTATGATTTAGGGGTTTTGATTATGAATGATTGGTTATGGTTTCCTATGGTTTTAATTATGTATTTACATTCTTGATTGGTACTTTTGGATGATTGTATTGCATGGGATGGTGAAATGGTAATTAGAATTGGTTTTGGTTATATTATGCCCCCAATGTGTTTGACAAAGTGCTTATAAGGATGTTTTTATTGCATTGATAATTTTCAATGGAACTCTTGCTTTTTTTAAACTTGGTAAAGGAATTAAGCATGGTTTAAATGATTTAGAAAGGTAAAAAGGATAAATTATCATGCTTGTGGGGACCTTGGGAATCGCCCAAGTGGTATAATATGATTAACGGAAGTGTACATTGAATCCCTTAAACCTATATATGGTTGGATATGGACAACACTTGCAAGTATAGTCGATGTGACGATACCCGTACTAATGGCCTTGGTTAATAAATGGTAAATGGATAGATTGATTGCTTGATAATGGTTTTAATTGGGCAATAATGGTAGGGTATGTAGCAAATTCATGGAAGCTAGAGGTCTTAGGGAACCAAAACTAGTAACTCATATTTGCCGATGTAAGGTTTGGTCCAAGTGACCATATGCATGATATCACACTTTATATTTGGGGAATGTACTAATCCTCCTAGGTTTTGTTTTCCCTGGTCGTGCGACTTCATGCACTGGGGCCCTTTCAGTAGGAAGAGCTAAACCCATAGAGCCCATCAGTTGTTTCGCTACGGTTAGGGGCATGTCCTAACCAGATTCTCTTACTCTTTTGGTTAGAGTCTTTATAGTACTGCTATGGGTTGGCATGGGCGGGATCGGTATTGGTGTCAGCCTTAATATTGGCATTGATATTGGGGCTGACATCATTGGACATAATTTATTACAGTTTCATCGTATTTCATTATGGGATTAATCATACTGTATTTTGGAACCCATTTGGTTATGGCATGCTTTATGGCCCTCGGGTCGATATTGGTTTGATTTAGTGGTTATGTCAGTATAATTTGATGGACAAGATGACTTGGTAGGGTTTGTCTAGGAATAGACCTATCCAAAAGTCAGTCCTTGTCCAATTATTACATCTTGTTATATCATGGGAATTCAATCGACTTAAGGTATGCTAATGGTGGTTGGGTTAGGTAACAGGGGGTGTTCCGCGGTCCTGGTTGGACTTGGGACACCCATTACGATAAGGCCCTTGGTTGGGTTGTGTCATTGAACTAATGAACTACACCCCTAATTTTTTCTCTCATTTTCTACAATGCTCTAGGGGCTGTGGTGTACAAATAAGGGAACCAAGCAATAGACATGACACATTGAAATTCTTGTCCCTTAAGTAAAGAATGCAATTTAGTGATTTTGGCTCAGCAAATTCTAAAATATAGACTTATTTTTCCTCTTTCTTGCATTGTTCTATGGGCTCAAATAGCTCAATTGATATCTTACTATCGAAACATAAAGTGGAAAATTCTTAGAATGATGTCTAGTATGTTCCAAATCATGAACTATATTTGTCTTTAGATCCTTACGTAACTCTAGTATGCTCTTTTGAAGAGTGACAACATCCACAAAAGTATGATCAAGTATTGACTCCTCTAATTTTAGCTCCTCAATTTGGCTTATAAGAATATTTCCAGCCTCGCACAATTCATAACTAAATTGTTGGGTGTTACACACATCAACCTTTACATCCAAGTATCCTTGTAAGATTTGAATATCAAAGCCAAACCTATCAATCTTTTGACTGAACTCTTTTCTTTCTTTTGTAAAGAGTGTAAACTTTTCTAGCTTACTCTTATTTCAATCCCTCAATATATTTATCTGTGACATCCCAAAATCCAAACCAATGTTAGATCCATGCTTTAAGTTCATGCAAGATAAAATCACATGTTTTGGTAGTTTTATTAGTGATTTAAATGCATATTAAGGTCACAAATAGCTCCTAGCTTATTGGCAAGTGAAAATATCCCTTAGCGATTAAGTTCTTGTGAAGAATATAACTATAGTCAACTTCGAATGAGCATAACTTTTGGTGTACCTAGAATTTCTTATCTCAAGACCCACCAATAGATATTTAATTGAATTAGCTTTCCAATGATACAATTTCTCCTTAATATGATATCGGGGTGAAAAGTTATGGCCGTAATACTATAGAACTATTAATGTTGACAAGACTATGACTCATAATGTCTCATTATAGGTCGTTAGGAGGGAGCCGTAATTTGGAAATTAAAGGTTGAAAATGAGTTTTTGACTATAACTCAAGCCACAAATCATTTCTAGTCCTTACAAGTCTTGACCTCAGTCGTTGGTACAACATCCATACATTTTCAAGATGATTCCTAAGGAGTTTTTTTGTCATTTCCCACTCTTTTAACACCAAAACTATGTCATTTAACCCTACAAACAACATTTATTAAGCATAAGTATAAACCTAACCTATCATAACTTAGAAATCATTCATCAGAGAGCAAAAAGAGGCAATTTCATTCTCCCCAAAGTCAACTAGGGTTCTTCAAGTTCAAGTTCAACCCCAAGAAATTTATCCAAGGCTTCTACATTCAGGTATGTAGGGTATTTATCAATGGGTTCTTCGACCCATCGAACCAAAAAATAAACTTTTTGAGTAAAGTATTAAATTTTTCATTTTATGAAATTATCCATGTTACTTATGAACTTAATCCTTGCTTTTCAGAGTAATTTGAATTGAAGTCATGTCAACATGTTTCCCATGTGAATTAGGTTACTTCATGCTTGAAATTTCAATTACTCATGTTATATTCAATTTATCTCATGTTAAATTATCATTATGAACTAAAATTAGGTGATCATGTTATCCTCCCAAGTTTAACTCATTCCAATATTCTAATTCATGGACTTTATCAGTTTAGTGTTATGTACTATATTTTAGATCTTTGAATCATGAATTTTACTATAATGCTTTAAATATTGTATTGTATTTAAAGTATCATTCAAAGTTGGTGGGTTATGAACACCCGATACCTATGTGTTTACTTATGTTTTTAGATTTTCAAGTACTAAGTCAGTCAGAATCATGATTTATCACCATATTCAGGTCATCATTTTTATAAGGAAATCACCAGTACTATTTCATGTTAAATTCATCAGTTTACATATTCATGATTGCTTCAGATTAGGCATGCACTATTAGTTTCAGAATACCTTTTAAGAGAAAATTACTTATCAGTTATGTCTTCGCGTTAGTTTAGTTGAGAGTAGGATTTAACACCGAGTGAACCCAAGGATGAGGGATTACCAGCCAATATAGGGTGTGACCTTTGGTAGCAGCCCCTGAGTTCCAAAACTACATAGCCAGTGTAGGTATAGGAGGTCTTCCTAGTGGTAGAGGGATGACAATCTTTTAGGGGCACCTGCCTATAGAGGGTGACTACCTATTCTTTCAGGGACATCAGCGTTATGTATCCACATCATCAGCTAGTATTAGTACCCGTGGAAAGGTACTGACACCCTTCTAATTGGGCTACATGTTAGACCTCAGTTAGCTCAGATTGTGGCATGATGACTACATGATAACTCCCATAGTTTTAGTCAGCACTCAGTCTACATCAGTTAAGTTTTGCTTGACCAAGTAATAAGATACAAGTTATTCAGTCAATCAGTTTTACAAATTATTTTAGTTCATGCCATTCTTACATGTTTATGTTTTCATGCTCAGTATCCATACATGATCCTCAGTTTTGTTATACAAAATATTAAGCTTTACATAGGATTTACATAGAGTATTTGGTTTTCCACTGCTTCCTATCTTACAAAGTTATATTCAGCTCATGATTTATAAATCTTACTATGGCATAGTTTTTACGTATAGCCATGTCTTGAATATATATTTCAGCAAGAAACTTATATCCTTATTTTTAAAGCATGTTTAAATATTTTTATGACTCAGTGCATGTCACATAGACTCAGTATATTCTAAAGTACTGACAACCTATATGTGTTTGTGGCTATATTCCTTCATGATGTAAGTACAAGATGTAGTCCATACACCAGGTTCAGATAGTTCTCAACATTCAGTCAGCAGGTGATGAGTTCTCTTATTTTGAGAACACCAATCAGTTGTTGTTCATGTACTGTATTTTTACTACTCTTATTTATTAATTTGTTGTAATTAGAGGCATGTCCTAGCCACCTAAAGTTAATATAGTTGAAGTTTTATAGATAGTTAGTCACAGTCATGAAATGTAATTCAAGTTCTTTCTTCAATTTATCATATTGTAAACTTTATCAGTATTATATTCATTTAAATTTTATCATGATAATGTTTCCTCTCAGCAAATTTAGCTTTTATTTATATTATAAATCAGTAGCTCAAGCAATATGCCTGTACATGGGTTAGCTTAGGATCACTTCTAGTTCTAAGCACCGTGTTACGACTAGGGGGAAGTCTCAGGCCGTCACAATCTTGGTATCAGAGAATAAGGTGCAAGTGTCCTAGGGTGTCTATGAAGTTGTGTCTAGTAGAGTCTTGCAAAATGGTATGGAGCGTCTGTACATTTCATTAAGAGGCTACAGGGTATTTAAGAAATGTTTCCCTTCTTTCATATCTAGGATCTTGTCGTAGAAATGTTCTCTAAGAAACTTATAAAGATTCTTGCATTTCTCCACTCATGCCAACTCTGCCTTATTTTTGAGGTAATAGAAATAGTCAAGCTTAAATTCCTACTAATAGAGTTTTCTCAGATTGTCTCTACGAATAGTTATGGGATTTCATATAGGCTCGAAATTATTCCATCAGTGCCCTTAAGTTCCAAAGTTTGAAAGAGTTCATTCTTATTCATGAAAATCTTGCATTGAGCCAAAGTCAGATGTGTGCTCAAATCCCTTCTCAGAATCTTATGACAACATATGACCAAGAGTAAGACGCATAAACCTAAAAGTTTAACAGCAGTAAAGTGGGATAGTATTTATCTAGATTTTGTAGATTATGTATCCATGGGGCTAGTTTTCTAAAAGGTAAAACAGTAGGTTTGAAATAGTGTACGCAAGAATTTAACTTTATTAATTTGAAATTACGTATGATGGTGCTGGTATGATCAAGAGGTGTACCCAAGGTGACATGGGATTGTGTTATCGCTAAGTTTTTAAAGTTTGTGTTCTTACATAGTACCCTTGAGTTACTAAGCGCTTATGAGGCTAGTAATGTAGTATATGATATTCTTACTAGCTAAGTTACGGTCTATAGGTTGTTGACGTTACGTATTTTGATGAAATGGTAATTCTCATGGTATAGGAAAAATATAAGTTTAGAGATGTAATATTAGTAAGCTATGAATGAAAAGAGGTATTTCATGTGTTTAGTAAGGCAAATATATTATCGAGAAGGGAATAATTATATGATGATAATTGTTGGAGCTAGAGAAAGTTAAGGATGGTATATATTAAGGGAGTGTCCAAGAATGAAGTTAGTATTGTTTTGATATAGCTTAGTTAGGAAAAGGTTGATCATTCATGTGTAGTCCATTAGAGTAAAGAAATTATGGCTTAGTCTTTAAGGAGGAGTCTAGCATTAATGTGTACCATTAAATCCTGAAGTTTATAGTTTTGTGATTGCAGTTTAGTTTAGACTTTATTAAAGAGGTCCACGGACTTAGAACAATGTCTTAAATCTATGGGGGAGATAACAGAATAAGAATTGATTTATGCTCTCAGATTATAGTGGTAATGCTAGTGTGATGTAGAATAATACAAGGGGAAGAAGATGTCCAACCCATTCTTATCTTAGTATAAAATTTTATACTTCAGTCATCACGACTTTTACTCATGCCTTACAAGTCAATTCTATGATCATAGCTCATATTTATGCACTTTATATAGGGAATCATGTATGCTCCCAGTTCTTAGTATAAGGAGTTCCAGTTCACTCAGAAGTACAAATCATATTCCATAAACTTATGAACTCCAAACTCAGGTCATGTAGATTATGACCCATGTACTCATGCTTTATAGTAGGCTCAGTTCCCAGAGCTCATGACACACCCTTAACAACTAGAAAAATTCAGACTATGTCATGTATGTCCTCCATTTAGATCTCTTAATGAAATACATGCCTTTGATACTCTATTTCTCAGGCCTAAGTTAAGTGTCATAGTTATGTATTGTATTCTTTAATGCTTCAGGTCCTCATTTTCTAACCTTTTAGTGACCTCTCTATATGAAATAATAGTGGTGATGAACATTTGTTTAGATTGGAGAGGGCAAATATTTCTTGATGGGGAAAGATTATTGTATGTTTTTTTTAAATAAGGCTATAAATGTGAAGGAAGATTAAGGAAAAGCTTATGGTATATGTCACATCATGATTAGCTGAAAATTTTAGGTATGTCTTCTTGGGGAAAGTGCATGGAAGTTCTTATTGATAGAGGTATTAGAGAATATAGGAAAGATACTTTGGTGGGTTGGTCTCTTGGGAGTTCATATGTGGCTATAATGATAGGCTTAAATTTCATGTTGGTATATAAATGAAAGAATGCATTGTGCACTAGTGTGGTAAGAAGGATTATTCTTGAGGAAAAGCATAGTTGAGGGAGTATTTGAGAAGAGTGGCTAATCTTTAAAGTTACTAGTTTCATTTCCAAAGTCATAGTAATTCTATCCTAGCAATTTATTTATATGCCTATGTTCTATGTTATAAAGTTGTAGGTATGTTGTGATTCCTTATTCAGATATCTCACTCAAATCATGCCTGAAATTCTTTTCTCCCTAATATTATTAGAACTTTTTAGGGAGCATGTTGAAGAAATACTCCAGTTCAATATAAACTTTCATTATAAGTCATTCTGTATAGCCAACGATTTATATTAATAATCAGACATATAAGATCCTATAGTTTTCCATCTTTCCAGCTAGTCTTACTATCCAAAGTTTCATGAATATGTCCATTCCATGAGGTAATTGTAACACCTCGTATTTTTGGACTAGACTTTGAAGCGTCGTTCTTACGTATGCTGACTCTAATACCATGAATTTATTTTGAATACACATGTCATGATCTTTATCCAAGTGTATGAAGTGATTTCAACATCAAAAATTTTCTAAAGAATCAGTTAGACCAAAGTTAAGCTAAGAGCCTTTGATTAAACCAATTTTTGGTGTTCAATTTCACAAGGGTCATCTTTGAATGAGTATAACTTTTTCTATATAAATAATTTGGAAGATTAAGACCCACCAAATTGTATATAATTGAATTAGCTTTCCAACGATACCAATTTTTCCTTAATCCAATACCCGAGTGAAAAGTTCTGTTATTTTTCGTGTGTGGCGGTAAGGTCTCACGATAGGCTCGCGACGCGAGATCCATTCCTTGTTTCTGGTAGGTACGACATGAGGTCCATTCCACATTACTGGGGGTCGTACCACAAGGGTTATTTACACGGTAAAGAGAGGCCAAGGGGTAGTTTAGTCCTTTTCCCTCATCCCCAGCCGTCCAAACTTGATTTATAACTCAAAGAGGGGAATTATTGGCCCATCTTTTTCAAATCAACTCACGTAAAAACCATACCCTTTCCCAAGAACAAATTCAAGTTTCTTTCTTGAGAAATTAATGTTTCAAGCTACTAAGCTCAACTAATCTTCAAGAAATCATCTATTAAGGTATGTTAGATTTTCATCCATGGGCCCTTTTCACCCATGGAGTCTAGGAATCCAATTTCAAGTTTAAATGTGTGATCTTTACATATTTTTAAGAATTATTTCTATGAACTTTCATGAATTTCAAATTTTATATCAAGTTTACACGAAATTGTTGTTGTTATTAAACCCTACACATTTAAATGGTGTAGTTCGCTGACTTAAGCCTTAATTGGTAATTCAGTATCAAAAATCATGCTACTACTACATGTTTAAAACTATTCCCATGCTTAAGCCATGAATTGCAAGTGCTTAATGAAATACCTCAAAGAATGAGTTTTAATATTGACTATATGCCATGTCCTCAAAGTTTTAGTATGATCTTGTTGTTATTGCTATCGAGTCCTAGGGGTTATGAATACCTGAAAATTTAGTTGTTTACTTAGTCTCAGTATTTTTAGAATAGTTTCAGAAATGTATGAACATTATCAGTTTAGTCAGTTTTCATGTCAATCAAACCTAGATCAATTCAGTAATTCGAGTGTATTTCTTCTTCAATTAATCTTAGTTCAATCCTATAATCAATGTCGGTTTAGTTGGGAGTAGGATTCAACACCGAGCAAACCTAGGGATGGGGGCTCACCTGTCATTTAGGATGGGTCCTTAAAAGAAATCCCTATGTACCAGAACTATGTAGCCATCGTAGGTTATGAGATGTTACCTACCAGTTTAGGACTAACACTCTCAGGGATCACCCGCTAGTTTAGGACTGATCTCAGAGGTCACCCACTAGATTAGGACTGAATCCATAGCCATTGTTAGTACCCATATTATGGTAATAGCACCCTTCCAACTGGGATCACATGTTGACCCCTATTAGCTTAGACTGGGGCATGCCAGTTAGATGATACCTCCCACAGTTTCAGTTTCAGTAATCAGTACAGAATTAAGTTCAGTCTTGCTTGACCATAGCATATATTTATCTATTATTAAGTTACTAGATTTCAGTTATTCAGTATATTAGTTTACAGACTATTTAAGAATCATGTTATATTCTTGGTCATGTATTCTCTAATTTTACAGCTTTCACATATTTGTATTTAGTAACCTCATGCTATTCAGTTAGTTTTTACTTCATGCACATAAACCCATGAATTTTAGCCTAACCTTATCTAGCATGCCAGCACATTCAAAGTACTGATTGCATACTTATTTCTTATGATATGATCTTTAATATCATAGGGTTAGACGCTCAGGTTCCCGATCATACTTAGGCATTCCTGCGTATCAGCAGTAACAACAATGGTGAGTCCTCATCTATCAAGGACATGGTTGTTATTTTAGTTCATTTTAGTGTTTTATTTTAGTTAAACAGTTAGAGTTAGTTGGGGCCTATCCCATCAACTCTCCTTCAGATAGTTTTAGAGGCTTTCAGATATTTTAGACATTCAGTTAGTTGTTGGTCTTTTCGGTAAGAATTTTTAACAATTTTTCATTCGTGTTACACCTTGAATCTAGCACCCAAAACGCTACATGGTGCAGATGATCCCGAAGGACCACAAACTAACTCATGACTAATATTTGTACCTGAACACTGCATAATATACAATACAAATGCAGAAATAAAGGTTGTAAGGCCGTAAGGTTCAAAACTATAACGTAACTGATAGAACATAACATATGGGTGGCGTACAAAATACCCAAAACAACTGGAATAAACAGTCTGAACATACTATAGTCTGAAAAGCCTCTAACTAACTGAACTGTCTGAATAAGGAGTTGATGCGACATGTACCCAAGGAGTTGATGGGATATGTACCCAACTAAATCCAACTAATAAATTAATTAATTAGATAATAGAGTAATGATCATATCCTCAAAGAATGAGGACTCACTACTAACTCTAACTGCAGAGACTTGAATGCTACTGATACTCTAGAGCTCGTGGTTCTGAACCTATGGTATAAAACACCATAGCACAAATATGTCAGTATATTTGAATGTACTGGTATGCATGTGAGGTAAGCTGAATGTAAAGGGATCACATGCATGAACTATACTAACTGACTGAATAACATGAACCTGAGAATATATGCATGACTACATAATAACTATAACTGAGTTCGTGATAACATGATTATTGAGTCTGAGTACTGATAAGATAAGATATTGATATATTTATAACTTAAATAACTAATACTGAGTGACTGTATCTGATAGTCTAGGTTCTGATAGAACTAGCTGTGTTTTGTACTATTTTGAGTTGACAATATCTGATAGCCCTGAATCATGTAGAACTATCTTAGTTCTATTATTGAGACTGAATGACTGTATCTGGCAGTCCTAATTCTGTATTGAAACTATGGAAAATATTCATCTAACCGATATGACCCTAATACACTATTATAGCTGAATTGAGGTCTAATCTATAACCCCAATTAGAAGGGTGTCAATATACCGCGCCACTGGTAAGGACAATCTGTGAGTAACCCTAATATAATAGATAATTCTAGTGAGAATAGTGGGAACCCTCATATAATAGGTTAAGCTACCTTATCTGCCCTCATATAACAGGCTATGATGTCTCAATCTACGCTGGCTACATAGTTCTGGAATGCAAGGATTGCTTTTAAGAATCACACCCTCATATAATAGGTGGGTTCCCATCCTTGGGTTCGCTAGGTGGTAATTTATACTCCCATCTGAATAGACACTGAACATGATTAACTGAACTGACTGGACTGAGTTAACTGAGTTTCTGTTGACTAATGGAATACTACTGAGATTACTAAATTTCTGAGGTTTCTGAGATTACAGACTTTACTGAGTTTTCCTAAGTTACATGATTGAATGAATTTCTGTGAACATGGATCGAATGAGAGTACCTTGAAAACATGACATTGGCTCTAAGAACCCAACTAATTGTTGGGTACAAGTACCCCCAAGACTCAATAGCATGAAACTGACAAAGCATGACTTTCTTAAATGCATGACCAACATCACAATCCATAATATAATAAGTTGGACATTTCATAAAGTAGAAGTTCTAAAGCACCACAATGGCCACACATATATCCATAAATTATTGACTAAGACATTTCATCAAACGCTTGACATGCATAAACTTGTACATAAATGGGGATTTCATATTATCATACTAGTAATGGTACTTATCCTTCACATAGGCATTTAATAAAACACATGCGAAGCATGCTTTGGTTATACAATCATCAACACGTCTAATAATCATGGATACATCCATCAACGTGTAAATTTAAGGTTTTATCATGATTATTATGCAAATCACAACATCCTAGGGTCAATCATTGGAATATGTAATTTTAAACATGAAAAAAACCCCCCACAACATCATGAGCATGAATTTCAATTCAATTTAAATGATAAGCATTCATAAATACACGATTCTTGGATTTTGAAAAGAGATTCTTGAGCTTTATGGGTGAAAGGGACCCATGAATCAACACATGACATACCTAGGTTGTGAGTTTCTTGAAGATTGACGGAGGAAAACTTGAATTCTTAACTTGGAATTAAATGCCTAGGGTTTCTTGTTCTTAGGGATTATATTCAAGAGAAAATGCTAATTTGATGTTGTGAATGAATGAAAAAACTAATTATGAGCTTTGGTCTGATATAATTAGGGGTTAAAACGGGTGGTAAAATACCAAAAATCCTTTTAAAAATGACTTAAAATAGATGAACGAACTATGCGACGGTGGGTGCGATGGTCCGTCGTTGGGTAGATGGTCCGTCGGTCCTAACCATCGCACCTGGGCAGAATATGGGTTCACTACCTCTGCTGTGATGGCTTGGGCTATGGTTTATTGCTAGCTCGATGGTCTGTTGGCTTGTGCCATAAATCTTAGGAAGAAGGTAGTCTCACTGTCTCTGCTGTGACAGCTTGGGCGACGGTCCATCACTAGCTTGATGGTCCATCGGCTCTCACTGTCGCACCTGGGCGGTTTTGACTGCCTTCTATTTTTCGGCCATAACTTTCTTTTTCGATGTCGAATTTGGACGAAATTGGTATCATTGGAAAGCTAATTCAATTTCGCACATGATAAAAAGTTAAAATCTTAATAATTATACATATATAAAAGTGGAATCATCTTTCAAAGTAAGTTTCTAACATACTTGAGATGATTTGAAGATAAGTAGAGATACGAGGTATTAGAATATCTCCCCCTTGAGAACATTCATCCTCGAATGAGACTTAGTGAGAGGGGAGAAGGTTAAACTGATGTACATACTAAATATGAATGACTGAAATATGATTTCATGAATGACATGACTGATAACTGAATATATCATATTGATCATGCATATCTGATGCATGTATAATTGATTCATTAATGCATGACTGAGTGTTCTGATGAACTAAGGTTCTCACAATGATAATACATATATGATGCATGATTATATGACTGAACAGATACACGAATGCATGACTGACTATGCGTTGGTACTTAATACCAAGTTTATGATGGAATTCTGAACCTGAAATGGATATCAAGCTTGTCACTGAAATCTGAACATGAAACTGTGAACCTTAAAGAGAACTGTTACCTTGAGCTAGACCTGAGTCGGTAGAGAAGAGGTGAGGATACTTGGTATGCATGTATGCTTATTCTTCCTAAGTAGCTCCCTCAATGGACTGATTCCGCCAAAGAACTTTGACTAAAGGGACTTCTTTGTTCCTTAGTCTACATGTCTGATAGTCTAGAATTTCGACTGGAATCTCTTCATAAGATAGGATTTTTTGAACATCTATACTCTGAATAGGGACTACAACTGCTGGGTCACCTTACATTTCTTGAGCAAAGAGACATGAATGACTGGATGAACTGAGGCTAAATCTGAAGGCAATTTGAGCTCATAAGCTACCCTGCCTAAATGATTGAGAATTTCAAAAGGACCGACATATTGGGGACTGAGCTTTCCCTTCTTTCCAAATATCTTCACTTCCTTTAAGGGAGAGATCTTTAGATAGAAATAATCACTAATCTCGAATGCGAGATCCTTTCTACACTCATCTGCATAAGACTTTTGTCGGCTCAGAGCGGCCTTAAGTCTTTCTCTAATAAACTGGACTTTCTCTAAGGCATAGAATACTAAGTCAGGCCCTACGACTGAGGCCTCACTAACTTTGAACCAACCGATTGGATATCTGCACCTCCTACCATAAAGAGCTTCTAATGGAGCCATCCGAATACTGGAATGATAGTTGTTGTTGTTTGCAAACTCAATCAAAGGCAAGTGGTCATCCTAACTACCCTTGAAATCAATTACATACGCCTTTAGCATATCTTCTAAAGTCAGAATATTCCTTTCTTCTTGACCATCTATCTGAGGATGAAAGGCTATACTAAGATAAACTTGGATAACAAGACCTTTTTTGAATTCTTTCTAGAATTGAGATGTGAACTGGGTACCTCTGTCTGATATAATAGATAACAAAACACCGTGCAATCGGACCAACTCTCTGATGTAGAGTTTTGCGTAATCCTTGGCTAGAAAAGAGGTATGGAAAGGAAAAAAATTAGCTGATTTGGTCATTCTGTCTACAATGACCCAAACTAAATCATATTGGCGACGAGTACGAGGCAAACCCATCACAAAGTCTATGTTCACTTCTTCCCACTTCCAAGAAGGAATAATGAACTCCTGCATGGACCCACTAGGCTTCTGATGCTCTATCTTAACCTACTGTCAGGTAGAGTATTTAGCCATGAACTCTAGAACATCTCTCATCATCCCACTCCACTTATAGATTTTGCACAAGTCACGGTACATCTTATTTAACCCTAGATGAATAGAGTAGCACGCACTATGTGCTTCTGCGAGAATTCTCTACCTCAAGTCATCTACACCTAAAACACATAAATGACCCTGACAACGCAGAACACTATCTCCTCCTTGGTAGAAAACCTCTACTTTCTTATCCTTGACTAACTCTTTTAACTCGACTAGACTGGGATCTCTATCCTGATTTTCTTTCACCTCAGAAACTAGAGATAATTCTGAACTACTCTGAACCCATATGTCACCCTCCTCTTAATCGACTAAGCGAACACCTAGTATGGCAAGCTGATAGATTTCCTAAGTTAACTTCTTCTTGCTGTCCTCAACATGAACAACACTACCCATAGGCAGTCTACTGAGAGTGTCGGCCACTACATTATACTTTCCTAGATTATAAAGACACTCATGTCATAATCTTTTAAGAGCTCTAACCACCTTCTCTAATGAAGATTGAGATCTTTCTGAAAAAATACATACTGAAGGCTCTTATGATCTGTGAACATATGTACATAAAATTCATATAGATAATGCCTCCAAATCTTCAAGGCAAAAACTATGACTACTAACTCAAGATCATGATAGGCTAATTCTTCTCATGGGGTTTAAGCTACCTGTAGGCGTAGGTTATGACCTTACCATGCTGTATCAGGAAACAACCCGAACCTACTCTGGATGCATCATAATACACTATGAACCTATTGAAACCATCTGGAAGAGCCAAAACTGGATGCATCAAATTTAGGCATGTCGGTTACATAATATCTCAAACAATTTCAGATAGTACTCAGTCTATATTATTTAGGGTTGGTTGACCAAGTAATTAGATCTTTAGTTATTCAGTTAGCCAGTTTTACATATTATTTTAGTACATGCCTTACTTGGTCTTTCATCCATCTTACATGTTCATGTTTTCATGCTTAGTATCCATACTTGATTATCAGTTCAGTTTTCCAGAATATTAATCTTACATAAGAATTACATATAGCATCCATGTTTCTACCACTTCCCAGCTTATAAAATTATTTTTGGCCCATGATTTATAAATCTCACTACGACTTACAATTTTCCCATATACCTATATTTTAGAGGTATGTTTCAACAAGTAAATTATTTTCTCAATTTTAAAGCATGCTTTAAATATTTCCAATACTTAGTGCATGTCCCCATATACTCAGTACATTCTAAAGTACTGACCACATATATGTGTTTGTTTCTTCATTATATAGGTACTAGATGTCTTCCATACACTAAGGTCAGATAGTTCTCAGCATTCAACCAGCTGGTGATGAGTTCTTTTATTTAGGGAACTCCAGTTAGTTGTTAATCATGTACTGTATTATTATTATTCTTATGTATCGATTTATGGTAATTGGAGACATGTTCCATCCACCTACAGTCAGTATAGTAGAGGCTTCATAAATATTCAGTTAGAGTTATGATATGTAATTCAAGTTCTTTCTTCAGATTTATCAAGTTGTAAACTTTATAAGTATGTCATTCATTTAGATTTTCTCATTATTATGTTTCCGCTCAGCAAATTTAGCTTTTATTTACATTATAAATTAGTTGCTCAAGCAATATGCTAGTACATGGGTTAGCTTGGGATCACTTGTGGTTCTAAGAACTGTGTTACGACTATAGATAGTCTCAGGTCCTGATACTTTCACACTCCTGCAATAATGTACATTATCAAAAGGATAAGGATCAATAAAAAGGGAGTCATCATTAGTCCACCCTTTCTCTTGTAAATTTTTATATCCAAACGAGCAGCAAAATATAAAAAAATAAAACTCAAAAATTTCAACAACTTCAATCTAAAATATACAACCATATTCCTTCTATTCATACAATCTACTTCCATAACTTATTGTGATTTTATGGCTTTCTATTATTGAAATATATAGCTAGTTGTGATAAAAAAAATACATCTTTAAACCTCTTAAGGGATCGCCATATATATTAGATAAGTATCTACGTGATAAACACACCTTCTTAGAAGTATAAAGAGATCGATGCCAAACAATAGTAACCTAACCAGGTTGGGGTCGATCCTACGAGAAATAAGTGAAACTATCTATCAAAATAATTTGAAACTATTAGGCAGTGTAGAATAGTAAATGGGGAATTTGCTATTAAAAGTAAGAAGTAATAAAAAGTGGATAATTTTGGTTATAATCGATCTGAAACAAACACTAGGTTTGTGTTCCCTCGGGCTTCTAACTACGTAGATTATCGTGAAATATCAAACTATTCCAATACCTGGTATGCAGAATCTGACAACTTATGTATCACTAAAGATCTTGAGGACTTATTGGAAAATCTCACTCTTTACCTTGTAAGGACGTGTTACTAGCCCTTGAACTGGATCCCAGATTAACTGTTACCTTGTAGGTCTCAGGTTAATTAGATGAAGATAATTATCTTAAGTAGATAAAGATAATTAGCTTATATCAATAGTTAACTCCAAATTACTATTATGATCTTCTTTTCCTACTCTCTACCTCTCTTGTGAAGCAAGTAGTAAATATAGGTGGATTTTTAATATTGGCCACCACTAAAAAAATATTAAACCAAAGAGAACAACAGTACATGCAAGAATCTTTATTTAGAACAACTTGGCACTTCCTTTACTTTGTTAATCCACAAGGGTTCCCATAACCCTAGCTAAGGTAATTAGCCACTCATAGTTGCAAGATAATTCATGAAATTCATAGACAAAATCATAGAACTAATATCACAATAGTGAAAGAAGAAAACCTAATGTCTAAAATCAATTATTCAACCAAAAACTAAGAATACAAGAATACCAAGATCAAAAATCAATCATGGAATCAAAAGATATTTACAAGAGTATAAAGTTTGTAAACTTGTACCCGAAGGGCATATATGATCCTCCCTCTATAAAAATATCAAAAGGATATTTATAGATTAAATGGAAACCCTAGGAAATAAATCCAAAATAATTTGGGATAAGTGAGTCAGTCAGTGACCATCTACGAACCCACCTACGTGCTGTAGATGACACATATGCCCCTAGTGTGGGGGGTCGTAGGTAGAACACAAAAAATCTTGCTCTCTAGATCCTCTTTTGACACCTACACTAACACTTACTCCCCTAGGTGGAATCTGTGCCTCGTAGGTGTCGTCGAAGGTGACATATTCTTAGCTTTTAGCTCTATTTTCTTTATGTTTGATACATGAACGAAGTTTCCTACAAAATCACCTCAAGAAAATATCAAATCTAACAAAAATACTTGCATATTTCTTTGTTTTAAGAATCAAAAGTATTATAAATTTGCGGCACATCACCCTATCACTTATGAATGGAACTTACAGCTCAAAGGTTCCATTACAAGTCTCATAAGATTGAAGTTTATAGAGTTTTTAGAATTTTTGGAGTCTGGCATGTATGGTGGGCCACCTACATCCCGTAGGTGCAACATATGGTCCTTATGTGTCTCCGTAGGCAGCCACTAACTCTAGTTTTTCTCTTTTATTTTGGATTGTTTTCCTAGGGTTTCCTTGTATTCTATAAATATCTTGTTGAAATTTTTAATTAGTTTATGAACTTTGATATATTTTAAACAATCTTAATACTTACAAACATTTATTTGATTTCGAGATTTGATTCTGATCTTGTGATTATTGTGTTTTTTACTTTAGTTGATTATTAAATTTGAGATTTTGGGCTTTATTTGTTAATTATTATGAGATTGATTTAATAATTTCAATTATTAATTCTATTAATTGTTTCATAACGATGAGAGGCTAATTTCCTTAGCTAGAGTTGTGGGAACCCTAGTGGATTCACAAAGTAAGAAAAGTGTTCAATACATCTACATTATTATTGATGCATTTATTTTGGCTTTCTTCATTCTTATTGATCTCTTAACAGTTGCAAATGTTAGGATCTTGCATGTACTCACTACAAACATGAGAGAGAGGTATAGATTAGGAAAGGGAGCTCACAATGATAATTTGAAGTTAATTATCGATATAAGCTAATCATCTTGATCTACTTAGTTAATTATCTTTATCTAATCAACTTGAGATAGAGAGGTGATAGTTAAATATAAAGACCAAGTCAAGGGTTAGTACTGCAACACTCCGAGACCGAGGGAAGATGAGAGAAATTCACCAAGGTGTGTTGAGAGGTTGTTAGTGATACATAACTTGTCAGATTCTACATGTACAATAGTTTGATAGTTGGATTGAGAACAATAAGCCTACAGAGTTAGAATCTAAGGGGAACATTAGCCTTGTGTTTGTTTTTTACTGTTTACAACCAAAATCATCTGAATTTGTCACTTTTTACTGTTCACATAAGACCCCCGATTTACTTTCTGTAACCCGATGAATTTAGCAACCTAAAGAGACAATTCCACATTTTCCTTATAGGTTCAACCCCAAACTAATTGGATGAGTAATTTTGATTCGGCCGTTTTATCTTCAATTGTAGGTGTAGCTTTGGGAGATATCAATTTAAATAAAATTTGGAGTCCAATTGGTTAAATGCTTATGGTTTGGTATAATTGGAATAGCTTGCAAGTCTATTGGTATGATGATAGCAATTCATAAATGCCTTAATAAAAGTCTTCATGATTGATGTTATGTGTAATAGTGTATTAATTTGGGCTTAAAGGGAAATATGTAGCTCACCGAGAAGGTATAGTCTCGGGGGGACCAATATTGTAAACCACTTCTGCCGAAGTTGGGAGGTCTTTTCCTGAAAAATGGATGAATGTTGTGTCTATTTTACACAAGACATTTTTGGAAGGCTAATTGGTTATTAGTGGCTTCAGACTATTCCTCGACACATGCGGCTAACATAGACTAAGCCCTTCTATTAGGTGGAGTCGAACCCATATAGCCCAGGGGTACCTTTCTGTTGGTACAAGATACACAATTAGAGATTAAATTTTTAAACGATCATTCTTCATGTTCCTTTACCCTATTCCGGCATCCTATATATGTATATATGATTAATGTGCATTTGATTTATGAATGGTTTTTGGTAAATGCATATATTTTATCCCTTTCTTTGGGTTACATGCCAGTACTCATCTTACTTACCATACTTGGTTGGATTCTCAAGACATTTTAGTTGGTTACATGCCAGTACTCATCTTACTTACCATACCTAGTAAATTCTCAAGACATTTTAGTTGTAATTTGAAATTTAAGTTTGGATTATTCTTGCTTGCTTTTCAATGGATGCATTGAAAGTCAACATGGGTATATTTCTTTTCTCTAAATTCATGAGTAGCTTAAATTATTATCTTGGGGTTATGTTAAATTAGATGGTTAACTTTGTGTAGGTGTTAATTGTTAGTCCAAATAACTAGTTAAGGAGGTTGGGTTTTGTTATTACTCTACTTGAGAATTGTTGGTGAAAACCCCAATTGACTTGGATCTCATATCATCCTTGAAAGGGGGATATAGGTGATGAGTAATAGTAGACTACCCTTGGATTTAGCTTCTCACATGGTATTATCTTAGAAATAGGGATGTTGTATGGGTGTGCTACATTCATAAGCATTATATTAGAAATAAGGATGCAAGTATGAGGTATTGGGTTAATGAACTGGTTATGATCATGAGGTATTCGAAAGAATCCATAAGTGATATTTATGTTTTGTTATAAGATAATACTAATATCATAATTTTGACACCCAATTTTGACCTCCCGGTGCTCTCTTAGGCTGATATTTTTGTCAAAAATTTTTAACCTTTAATATTAATATTTTTTTTCTAATTATTTTTGGTATCAAATAATTTTCAACAAGCCACATTCATGATTTAAAGAATATAGAAATTATTTTATTATTTTTCAGTATCTTTTTTTATAATTTATTAATTCAAATACAACATTTTATGTAATTTTATTAATATTTATTAAATTATATGTTAACATAAATATGCACACTCACAATTTACAAGTATTGTCTTTTTTATTATTATTATTACTACTATTATCGATGATTTTATATAATATTTTTTTACGTAACATAAATCTTACATGCATTGTTATTTTATTAATGATATCTTATTATAAAACATTAATTAAACTAGCAGTGCTAAGCCAATTCATTATCTTCTCAATTTTATTTAAATTCTAGCCATTGTTTGAACCTAATTAATGACAATTTTAGCCAAATATCGATCCGAATTAAATTTTAAATTCTGATCCATTTCTTAAATCATTTTTTATCTCAGCCATTGATTAAAAATGATCCCATGACTGAGATCCGAAAAACAAATCTTTCCTTTTATATCAATTACCCCCAAACCCTAATCCTATTCTCTCCAAAATCAGCTGCAAAACTCTCCCTTTTTCTCTCTTATTTCTCTATTCACTCTCGCCTCACGTAGCTGACACATCATCGTCGTTTATCGCTGTCTAGTGATCCTTATCGTATCAGCCAGCAACCATTGAGCCAACCATGATTTTAGTAGGAAAAGCACTAGCTGCCATCGCCCTCCACCAAAGAAGAAAGCAATCGGCACTGCCAGCCGCATCTCCACTTTAGCGCACCACTGCTTCCACCAATGGTGGAAAACCAATTCATAGTTGTACCACCATAACACCGCAACCTCTGTCTCTTATTGCTTCTCTCTGTTAAACCACCCTATGAACCAATGCCACCATTGACGTAAGGCTCCAAAACCATTGTACATCAGTCAGAACAACAATCATCCTTTACCAACAATTCTCCATCACATGCAGCCACTCCGGTCAGCCGTCGTTGTGGCCTTACTCATTGGAGAACGATGCTTTCTTGAGAACCCATCCCAGGATTGATTTCATTTCATGTTAATTTGTATAATTTTAATTATCTTCTATTGCATTTTTACTTTGACAAAATTTTAGATTTAAAATCAACTAAGCTTGATTGAGATTTTTCATTTACTTCATCATAATTTATGGTTACCGACTTGCTGAGATCTACATATGATATAAGCCCCAATTTTGTTTATCAATTTGGCTAAATCTTAATTCTTGAATCGAATACTTATTTTGTTCAATCTTTGAAAAATATTTGTTCCTATTTGTTGATTAACTGCTCCGCTTACTGTGTTGCATGCGATCACTTGGAAGTAATGCAGTGTTGTGATTAATTTGTATTTTAATTTAACTAATTGTTAATTATTTGATTATTTTAGAGTTTGTTTCTTTGACTAATTTACTCCATTACATTTACACACCTTAAAATTAATCCTCCCCCTTAATTAACTCATAATTGATTATTTTGTGACTATTTATGGTATGTTTTTTATTAATATCGTAGCCCTCCTTAATTTACATATTTCACTCTTTTATTTATGGAAACTCAATATGTCATACCAAATGTGTGAGAACATTATTGCTCGGTTGATTATTGTATCTCTTGATTCGGTGCTAATTGAGGAAGTTTTGATTGATTTCTCAAATATTTGTTTTCTTTATTTTTTTCATTTACTGACTTAATTGATTTAGCCATGGATTTAAGAAAAAATTTTCCTTGATTGAGGAATAAAAATATTTTCTTTCCTTTTTACAATTTGGACTGTCCACAATCCTCTACCTATATAAACAAACCCCCCATTCTCTTATTTTAGACAAATTATATACTCTGACAGCTTACGTACTCTATAGTCTCTACACTCTCAACTCTCTATGTTCTCTGTGCAAAATAAAAATGTTAAGACATATCTCACTAAAAGAAAAACAAGAACACTTTATTACTTTGGGTTTGCATTTATCGCTTGGAATTGATTATTAATATTACTGCGGTGATCCTTGATGCTTTCTTGTTACTGCTTTATTGTCGTCAACTGGTAAATCTCTCATCGATGCATTTTATATATCTAGTGTAACAACGTTATGATATTAGAAAGTATGAATATAGGATTAGTTTAATAATTGCTTACTATTTTCTTTTTGTGCCTTACTTTATTGTTTCAATGTGCCAGACCATGTATGGGTTTATCTTGTTCTTGCATTGCTATTTTGTTGTATTCAACAGGTGTCATTAAAGTGGAATTCTAAAGAGTCGCCTGGGATGGGAAGGGAAGTTGCCTACTCTTAATCTAGTTTGTTTTATTCTTTTACTAATATTGGTCTGTAACATTGTATAAACATTATTCTTATGTAATAATAAATTGGGGGAAGGGGAGCCTTGGAGTAACAGGTAAAGATGCTACCATGTGACCAGGAGGTCACGGGTTCAAGCCCAGTAAAAAGCCTCTGGCAGAAATGCAAGGTAAGGTTGTGTACGATACACCCTTATAGTGGGGCCCTTCCCCAGACACCGCACATAGCAAAAGCTTTAGTGTGCTGGGCTATCCTTTAAAAATAAATTGGGGACTACACGGGGGTGGGGACTTGTGTGCTACGTTAATCGTCTAGGCAAATCTTAACATAGGATCAACGATGAACTTATTTGGCCACCTAGAAATCATGCTTTAGAAGTCTTAACTAATTTCGACATATTAAATTAAGTTTTGGCATACTAACTTGACTGACAACATGAAAATTAATGTTCAAATGTTGAAATTTATTCTACTATGTGTCTCTTATTAATTTCAGCATGTTATCATTAATTTCCAGCATATAAAGTTATCAGTATAATAAAATCATTTTTAGTACATTAATATTGATTCCAACATGTTAGCATATTAAATTTAATTTCAGCATATTTTCCAGCATGTTAAAACATCAAAGTTAAGCATGTTCATGTATTTTCTAGCATGTTCAAATCAAATTTCGGCATGTTAATATGTTTTTCACACGTTAATTCACTTTCCAGCCTTAAAAATGAGTTTTCAGTATGTTAATTCACCTTCCAGCATTAAAAACAAACTTTCAACATGTTAATAGACTCTCCTGCATTAGAAACAAATGTTAGTAATAGTTTCCAACATATAAAATTTTTTAGATCCAACATTGTCATTGGTCTGCCACCTGTCCTTCACAAGGAACATTAATAAATATAACTACGCATTTACTCTACTTTGACATGTTCTTTTATTCTTAACAAATTTACAACATTGTTTTAAAATAATTTACACCTGTCTCTTGCCGACGAGTGATTATGCGACACTTAGATAATAAATCTATAGGCTTAAGTATCTTTTATACAATAAATTAACATTCTTATTTTTTCATGTTTGCTTAACTTTGACGTGACTTTTTATTTTCAATAAATTTTTACCACATTGTTTTAAATGTTTTGACAAATACTTTTTAATAAATAATTGTGTGACACTTAGATATCATGCCTATAGATTGATGACACAAAAATAAGCTATTATTTGTCTTCGTATGTCAATCACTTTAATCACTCTTTAATTAAATAAGAGACCAACATGATACATTACTTGCTACTTGACACCCTACGTATTTTACGTGTTTTGAGTCCAAGAAAACATAGCTTTGTTTTTCTAGACCACAAATCTAAATTAGCAAGTCCAATGCCTCTTGGGCGATAAGTGGGACGATAGGTATTCTAGAGGCGTTAGTTTTATCCTTTCTTTTAGTGCATCTTTAGATTAACAACCAGCCTATATGGGGTGGGGTGGGTAGTCATTCAGAATTGATCATCTCCCGCGACATTTCACATTTACATTGCTACTTGTTTAAGAATTCGACTAGTGGGTTGGATAATGATTAAACAAGTTGGGGTTCGATCCGAATGAAACCAAACTTTCTTTCATTTGAATTTTTGACGTTATTTTTCTTTTTATTTACTTTAAATGCTTATTTATTTGGGGTAAGTAATTTACTATATAAGCAGTGCCTTTTTGTTACGAATTATGTTATTTTTCTCTCCTGGCTTGTCTTATTTACATGTTTTATCGACTTTGTCACTTAGATAATTGATAGTTAAAACAATTAAATTACATGTTTTGTTTATTCACTACTTATCACTTAGTTAACATAAATTTAATAAAATAGGAGACCTTTGTTTATCACATAGAATCCCCACGTAAAATATGTATTTGACCGAGAACCACCTTTGTAGATATTGAAAGATTCCTAACACCTTTCTTTGGAGGCAATTTGAACAATTACTCGAATTTCTGGTGAACTAAGACAAAACAACAAATTAGATCTGTAGTTAGCCTAGACTGGTGCCCTAACGCACCTTAATACGTTAGGTGAAAACTCTTAACATTCTTTCAAACAATCGCAAAAGAGTTTGTCACGTCAAGTCCCGCTTTCGTGAGAAAAATGGAGTGCGTCAAAATGGCTACTCCACTGGGGACCTTAGGTTCTAACCATTATGAGTTTGTGTTTTATGTGGGATTCTTTCACTTTGTTGTTTTATTTTCATAATTGCTTTCTCTCTTTCCCTTTTGTTATTTATATCATAACTTATTGTTACATGTTATTCCCTTCTCTTTACCCTTTTATGTGTCATTCACATTTTTCTTTTTCTATCCCTTTTCTTTTTCTCCTTTTATTGCTTATGTATTATCATGTTTATTTATGTATATATAGCTTAGCATGTTATATTTTTGCTATGTTCTATGTGTTATCGATTTATATAACTAGCATTCCGCTCATACTTTCCTCCACTTGAAACATCTTTTGTTTTTCTTTTACGAACGGTTGTGTGGTTGCATGAACATTGTTTCCTAAAACACCCTTTGGGAAGTGCCTTGTGGATCAGTCAATCAGCGGTGTATCTATAGTCACAAGTTTTTCCACTCTTGAGTTTTCCACTCGAGGAAACCATGTCATAAACCCACTCTTGTCCTTTAGGTCTTGGCTACATATTTCTTTTCCTAAGGAATGCGCATCTCATTAAACTTAGGATGTCTTGGAACCCTTTATACATAGAATGTTAGTCTCATTCAAAGTCTAAAGGGGTTCACGACCCCATAAGGATGCACACTATTTGCTATGTGTTGCATTTCTATGTATGTTTTGATATTTTATCTATCTTGTTGTTTCGCTATTGTCTTAGCCATTCCTTGGTTTTAGTGTCCCTCACTTTGAGGTCTTTACTCTTAACATTCTTGTCATGTTAGGGCCCTACAGTGCACTCTTAGGGCCTATTCAAAAGCTTTCCTTCAATCTATCCTCTTGACTCATCTGTTAGTAGATTATTTCCCCCTAGGTCCAACTCTCGCTTTGATAAAAAGTTGTAGTCTTATATGCAATATCTTAGTGCAACTGATCATTTAGGATATCCTTTTCCTAATGCTTCTAACATTTACTTGCTATTTTCATACCATAATTCTCAGATATTGATATCATCATATTCATGTTGTACTCTAGCTTTCACAACCTTTAAGTTACATAGAGCTCTCATAATTTCTATTCACTCAGGATGAGCATAAATCATTATTTCAAATGAGTAGAATATTTATTCTAGACTCTCATGTGTATTCTTTGTTCCTAATTATAAATCCTTTCTTCTAAGGTTGACTAGAGTTGAACATCAGAAATGGCCAATCAAGCAATATTTATCAATCTTGTCACTAGCGAAGCTAAGCATGAAACCTTAAGGTTGCATCAGAACAAAGTTATTTCAAGCATCAGAAGGCTAGAAAGAAGAATTGAGAGAATTAGTCGAATAATGACTGATCTTTGAGATTTAGTTGAGATACCACCAGATTTTCCAGAGCCACTATCTAAACCAGACGTTAGCACTCCCATCGATACCACGGAGTCTCCTATATTGAAAACTTCACCTATGCTTGATTGTGATATACACATGTCTCCAAGTCAATTTTCAATTGCATTACTAGAAGCACTTAGCAGGTTTACAAATACATATAAGAAGAAAAAAACAGAAGGACAGGTTTCAACCTATGAGGCAGGACCATCTTAACAACCCAAAATGAAAAAGTCATCCAAATCAAGGGAAGAGGACAAGGATAAAATTGAGGACTTGAAATTTCCGTTATATGATGGGACACGAACTCCTTATTCCCATTTGAAGGCATACCTTAACGAACTAGAACTTATAGGGAAAAGTGATGATCTCAAGATAATGCTCTTAATTATTTCACTTAAGGGTCCAGCATTGATATGGTATGCCAAAAAGGACACTAGCAATTGGTTCTCTTGGATTAATTTTGCAAGCGACTTTATTAGGCGGTTCAACAATAAGCTTAAGAGGAAGCTCACAGTCAAGATTGATTTGGTTGAGTCACAGTTTAGAGACAAGGGGAAGATGATCATCGATGAGACATCAAAACCTTTAAATCCTGAAATAAGTATACCACAACCTCAGCTGATATGGTACCCAGCTCCATACATCATCCCAACCTCTAATTACGTCCAAGCGTATTATCCACAATCCTTCATAAGACCTCCTCAAAATATTTGGTACCCAGATTCATTCGTTTCTCCAACATAAAACTACATTCCAATTTTTATCAAAAACCTCAAAGAAACCAATGATCCGCCCGATCCACTAGACCATAACTTAAGATTCAAAAAAATCCACCAAGACATTTCACCCCTCTGGTTGATCCCATAGCTCAACTTTATGAAAGATTAAGGATGACTGGGTATATCACACCGATGCCTGTAATTTTTATGAACATATATGCACCATGGCTCGATCGTTCTAAAACTTGTGCTTATCATTCAGGGATAAAAAAACACACCACAGAGGAGTGTCGGACTTTGACAAAGAAAATTCAGGTACTGATTAATGCCAAAGTGATAAGTGTGATAAAGCCAGATCGTGTTGATTATTGATTTACTAGGCTTGAATTACAAGGGTTCTACATTGGTGTAGAGGATATCGTGTTTTTTCTCTACTCTAGACTCTCAAACATTTGAAATTTATCCAAGTTTTACAATTTGTAGCTTCCTTTTATGTTTTCCTTACTTATTTAATATGAACTACGATTGACTTGATTCCCCTATATGAGGGATACGTAGGTGCTCATTTAATGAGTTCAGTCTCATCATAATAAAATCTTTTTCCTCTATTGTGTTCTTTTCTAAATAAAATTTGATGAATCAATAATGTGAGGTGATATTAATTACAAAAGATATTTTTAATCAACAAATCTGAGGTTCAACAAAAGTCGACCTTACTTATTTCCTATCTTTCTTATCCTCTTTACAATCATAATTGCAAAATCGACATTATGTTCTATCAATATCATGTTTCGTTTCCCTAGATCACTTATTAAATCTTAGTCTCCATCCCATAATGCCTTATGAGTTATGTGGTAATTTTTGTTTGCCTTAATTATTTTATTTTAAAGTTGTCAAGCATTTGAACATCATACTCAAGTGACAATCTACAATATGACAAATATGCTCAATATCCAAAAAGTTTTTGGTCCTCCTTCTTATTGGCAAGGTAAAACACTATGACTCCTTATCCCCGCCTTACCTACACACCTTCTCAGTAATTTTCTTCTACACATGACACTTTTGAAAGTGAAAGGATTAATTTAGATGAACGTTAGCAAAGGCTTTGTGACTTAGAGAAAAGGTTGAATTAGGAACTACGTTGTAGGGGTATCTACGACTTGAGGTATAAGAAATTATGTATACATCCGAGGATTGAGTTACCTCCAGGGTACAAAGTTCCAAAGTTCAACATATTTGATGGGCATTGGGATCCAATCACACATCTAAAGGACTATTGTGGCAGACTAATTGGCATAGGACAGAATGAGGCTCTCCTAATGAAATTGTTTATTCAAAGTTTGTCAGGAATGGCACTCACATGGTTCGCCCAACAAGATTTTAACAAACGGCATAATTGGCAAGAATTAGCTCAAGATTTTGTGGGACAATACAAGTTTAACATCAATTCTAGTCCAACAATGTGGCAATTTCTTGAGATAAAGAGAACGACTCTTGAATATTTTAAGGAATATGCAATTCGAAGGAGGTTAGGGGCTTCAAAACTATGTCCTTCTGTGCCTGAGTACGAATTAGTACAAATTTTCCTCAAAACACTAGATGGAATATACTTTCAGAAAATGTTCTTCCTAGTTTGTTACAACTTTAAGAGTCTAATTTCAATTTGAAAAAAAATAGAATATGAAGCGAAGAATCCATCCAAGGGAGAGAAAGAGGATTCATCACCCTCCATACCTCAAATGCAAGGCTATCAACATAATAAAGAGACCCACGATTTTTTGGCTCTTGAAACAAGGCTCATTGGGTCCAATCCTACTCTGTCCGAAAAGATTCTCAAAACAAGGCTCAATCCTACTCTGTCCAATAAGATCCAAGACGTTCATGAAAGAAACATAAACTGCATCACATGAAGTGATGTTCTTGTTTCACATCACCATTTTACCCGCCTTATGGCTAACAATATTTTCTTGTCTTCTCTACATTTCTTTGTAGTCATGAACTACGTTCGACCTGACTTCCATTTGTATATGTAGGCAACCCACTCTGGGTCCGGTCTTAATATAATAAAATATTTTCTTTCTCTACTTTCTTTCAAATTCTTACACTTCCAAACCGACAGGCTAATAGGCCCAACTCTTGAGTATATAAAGGCATATTATAATTTAGGTTACAATATTCAAATGTCGGACAACTATTTCTCTTGGACTAATGTTTTCTCAGAGTGGTACAGGAATATTAGACTCCAAAGACTGAGGCATAATTTTTGAGGTTTCAAGAAAACCTCAAGAATTTCACGAGTAAACAATAAAGCCATTCACAATGACATGCAAAAGGCATTTTTCATTCTAAACTAGTGCAGAATTTTTTGATAATTCCTCAAAAATTTCATCATGATAGAGTACATGTCCAAATGATTCATGAAGTAGAAAACAATGACCAAGACACTTTAATCGAGGTAGAGGCACAAATAAACCACCCCACTTTTTACAAACTCATAATTTTTCTTTGAGTTTAAGATTAACAGGTACAGATGGCAATAATAACTCCATCACAAAAGGCCCAATGGCCAGTCCAACATCATGACAAGAAGTCCCAACAGTTGATCCAATAATATAATAGATACATTTTTTTATCTCCTCTTATCTTTATTGTATTGGTAGTTTTCACTATATCATGCAATCATCTATACATACAAATATATCCGTGCTAACCATTTTTATCTAGCTGAGCTAAAAGTGACAGGACTAACAGGTATATATTACTCTATCACGAGCAAGCAAACAACTGATCCCATAATTCTGCAGTATGTTAAAAAGTCGAAAAGCTGATCAATGATTCCACAATACATCAAAAAGCCCAAAATCTAATCCCACGATTCCACAGTACATCGAGAAACCTAAAAGTTGATCCTATGATGAGAAGCCAAATAGTCGATTCCACGATGAGAACCCAAACATCTGATCCCACGATGAGAAGCCCAAGAGTTGATCCCATGATTCCACAATGCATCGAGAAGCCCAAAAGCTGATCCCACAATAAGAAGACATATAGTTGATTCCACGATGAGAAGCCAAATAGTTGATCCCATAATGTATCATGAGGCCCAAAAGCTGATCCCATGATTCCACAGAGTATCGAGTATCCCAATAGCTGATCCAACGCTGCATTGAGAGGCCTAATAGTCGATCTAATGTCATATCAAGAATCTTAATAACTTATCCAAAATTGCATCGAGAGGCCTAATAGCCAATCCAATGTCATATCGAGAAGCCTAACATCTGATCCAATACTGCAACGAGAAGTCCATCAACTGATCCACTATTATATTAAGAAGCCCAACAGCCAATCCAATGTTGCATTGAGATATGTAGGGGACTTAAAACCAAAGTCTTGACCACACTGTTTTTAAAAAAATATCCTATCACTTCAACTTCAACAAACTATTCTCTCGTCCGCACAAAATTGGTACTGCATCAACTTTCATTGCTCGGCAATTCATTCATCATTCATAAGCAATGAAAGGGCGGCTGTTGACACCCAATTTGACCACCTAATGCTCTCTTAGGCTGCTATTTTTGTCAAAATTATTTAACCTTTAATATTAATATTTTTGGTATCAACTAATTTTTGACAAGCCAGATTCATGATTTAAAGAATATACAAATTATTTTATTATTTTTCAGTATCATTTTTTACAATTTGTTAATTCAAATAGGAAATTTTACATAATTTTATTAGTATTTATTAAATTATTTGTTTACATAAATATGCACACTTACAATTTATAAATATTGTCTTTTATTATTATTATTACTACTATTATCGATAATTTTCTATAATATTTTTTACGTAACATAAATTTTACATGCGTAGTTATTTTAATAATGACATCTTATTATTATTGCATTTATTAAACTAGAAGTGCGAAGTCAATTCAATTATCTTCTCAATTTTATTTAAATTCTAGCCATTGTTTGAACCCAATTAATAAAATTTTTAGCCAAATACCGATTTCAATTAAAGTTTAAGTTGTGATCCATTTCTTAAATAATTTTTTATCTCAGTCGTTGATCAAAAATGATCCCATAGCTGAGATTCGAATAACAAATCTTTCCTCTTATCTCAATTACCCCCAAACCCTAAACCTATTCACTCCAAAATCAGTCGTAAAGCTCTCCCTTTTACCTTTCTATCTCTTTATTTACTCCCACCTCACATTGCTGACACATCACCACCATCCATCAGTGATCCTTCAATGTCTCAACCAGCAACCACCGTGCCAGCTGCGATTTCAGTCGGCAAAGCACCAGCCGCCGTCGCCCTCCATCATAGAAGAAAGCAACCGGCAAAGCCAGCCGCGTCTCCTCTCTAGCACGCCTATAAGACCCCATAAAATTCTAAGATTAACTCATCTCTTAGATCTTGATAAGGGGTCCCATACATAAAAATTTTAGCTAAGTATTTACACTTCGGATTATTTTAGCCTCATATGTTGGGTATCCTTTTTCCCGGACCTAAAGACCTTATAGAGTTGATTTTTAGGTTGATTCATGATCGAGGAAGTTAATAGTTCACCTCGAGTGAGTTTCAAAATTTTTGGATTTGAGTAAGGGCGTGTTTGAAATTCAGAAATACTAGCTCGAGGCGATGAGCCTGTGTTGCATCGCCTAGAGCGGTGCTCCAGGGAATACGCTGCATCACCTAGAGCAGCGCTACAGAGTTTATGGCTAGTCTGGACCGTGTATGTTTTGTCACCCAATAACTCCATAACACGGGATTAAAGCTCCAAATAGCAAAATTACTCATTCCTCTCACAAAATCCTCTCATGAAAAAACCCTAGCTTTATCAAGTTCAAGAACCAAGCCTTAAGAACTCACCCCAATCTCCATAAAATTTACAATTAAGGTATGTTAGGTATTAATCTAAGGGTTTCCTTCCACCCTTGGGCTTCAAGAACCCTTTTGAAACTACAAGATTAGTGATTTCATGATTTACATGTTTGAATTTTATTGTGTTCATGTATGTATTGATGTTTGGTGTTCAATTAAAGAATGAATTTCTAGTTACATAAATGTAAAGTAGCATGTGTATGATAGGTGTAATTTCCATGTCAAGAACTCTTGAATTGTGAATTGGTTGTGGTAGTCAAGATACATTAGTATGTTGTTCATGCACAAGTATAAGTTTATGCCTCCATTGTGTTTGTCAAAAAGCCTAAGTGAATAAATTGTGCAATGTGAACCATGGGTGATCTAAAAGATGAATTCATGCTAAAACTACATGTTCAAAATTACTCCTATGTCAAATCTATGCCTTGAAAGTGTTTGATAAAATGTCCCTATGAATGAGTTAGGAACAAGTGCACATGGTTATGTTTTTTCCAAGTTTATGCTATGCTTTACTCTTCATGCTATCGAGTCCTGGGGTATTCAAAACCTAAAAATCTAGTTGTTTACCTAGAGCTACAGTAGTTACCGAATAGTCTGATAATGTCACGAATAGTAGTACTCAATAATCAGTCACAGTTTCAGTTCAGACCTCAAGTAAACCCTATCAATTAATAGAACTCAGTAGTATTCTGTCAGTCAATGGAACCCAGTGAACTCATTTCAGTTAGACAACATGATCAGTAACAGTTCAGTCAAGCCTAGTACAATCTAGAAATCAGTTCAGTGTCTATTCAGTTAGGAGTAGGATTCAGCACCATGTGAGTGCAGGGATAGTGGCTTCCCTGTCAGATAGGCAGATTCGTTAGTAGCAGTCCCTATACTCCAAAACTACATAGCTAGCATAGGCTATGGGAATTCACCCATTAATTCAGGGTTAACTTTCTCGTAGGGATCACCCATCAGTTTAGGCTTGACACCCTTAGTCCTTCGGGATAATACATTACATCAGTTTAGTGGATCCACATATCCAACGTCAGTACCTATGGCACGATATTGAAATCCTTCCAATTGGGGTTATAGGTTGGACCCCAATCTTTTCAGAGAAGAGCATGTCAGTTACATGACTACCTCCCATAATTTTAGTTTCAGTATCAGTACAGAAATCAGTTTAGTTCTATAAATTTAGGACTATCAGACATAGTTATCCAGCTCAGTGTAAAACTCAGATCAATTTTTTAAAATTAAGAATGTTAGAAACAGTCATTCATTTATCAGTAATACAGTATCATAAAACTCATATATCAGTAAATTAGTATTCAAAACTCAGTATTCAGTGTTATCATGACCTCAGTGACAATTTATGTAATCATGCACGTACTCTAATTCAGTTATGTTCATGTTACTCAGCCAGTTATTTTTTATGCATATGAACCCATGCATTTCATCCTACTTCACTTAGTATACTAGTATATCCAAAGTACTGACGCATATTTTTATTTTGTACTATGATGTCTTATATCATAGGTTCAGATGCACGGGCTCCTGGCCATACTTAGCAGCCCAGCTTATCAGAAACAGACTTAGGGGTGAGTCCTCATAGTTTGAGGACAAAGTTATTATTTCATTTTATCGGTAGTTGGAGTTAGTTGGGGGCTTGTCCCATCAACTCTATTCAGACAGTTAAAGGCTTTCAGACTTGAGTATTTCAAACAGATGTTAAATTTTCAGTATTTAGTTATCAGTATTCAATAATTGTTTCAGTTATAAACTTTAGGGCAATTTTCAGCCATTTTCTGCATTTTATTTCAGATATATTATTATTGCAGTGTTGTTATTATTCAATACTTACAGCAGGTACCAATCATGGGTTAGCTAGTGTTCCTTTAGGGTCACTAGCACCGTGTAGAATCTGGGGTACAGACTCAGTGTGTTATAAACTTTGTATCAGAGCCTAAGGTTCAATAGAGTCCTAGGAAGTCTGAAAGCCACATCTAGTAGAATCTTGTGAATGAGTGTGTAGCGTGCTACACATGTGGACTGGAGGCTATGAGGTATTTTAGGAAAAATTTCCCTGCTTTCAGTATTCATGTCGTGTAAGTAAGCATAATCTCAAATTAAAATCTCAGTCTAATCCTTTTCTTACTTCAATTTACAGAACATGCCTCCTAAGAAGAATAGAAGAAGAACAGTAAATCAACCAGCCCATTCAGGCAAATCCTTTAGACGAGCACATCTCCTATGCAGAATTCAGGATTGCATTTACCACTCTAGCCAATTCAGTAGCAACCTAAAATGAACTCCTACCTGCCATTCCAGTCAAACTAGTGGCCAATACTGCTGCATCTAGAATATGGGACTTCACCCGAATAAATCCTCCATCATTTACTAGGTCTAAGTCAGATGAGTACCCACAATAATTCCTTGATCAGGTGTAGAATGTTACAGATATAATGGGGGTGGTAGCTAGGGAGAGTGTTGAGTTGGCTAGATAATAGTTGCAGAATGTAGCTCACTCATGATTTAAGAAGTGGAAGGTAGAGAGGGCTGTAGATAAAGGAGCCATAGAATGGAAGGAGTTTGTTACTGCTTTCCTTGATAGGTTCTTCCCACTGGATTTAAGGGGAGATAAGGTTTTAGAGTTTATTAATCTAAAGTAGGGAAACATCATAGTACAAGATTATTCTATGAAGTTTACTCAGTTAGCCAGATATGCCCCTTCTATGGTAGGCGATAGAAGATCTAAGATAAGTAAGTTTGTTTTTTATTTGTCTAACATTGTGGTCAAGGAGTGTAGGACCACAATACTGATTAAAAATATGGACATATCCAGGATCATGGTCCATGCTCAACAAATAGAAGAGGATAAGAATAAGGAGAAAGAGTGGGAGAACAAGAAAGATAGAATAGGTAGCTTTAACTTTACTTAGCCTAGGTCAAAAGGTGGTAACCGTCTTCAGTTTTATTAGAGGTCTTTAGCCCCAGCACCCTCTTTAGCTAGTGCCCCAGTACCCAAATTCAGAAATGATAAGGGGGATAGAGCACCTGGCTCTGAGTCTCAAGGCGGTGTTAACAGTGCCCATATAAATCCTATAAGTAAAAAATATGACAAACACCATTAGGGTAAGTGTAGAGATAGCAGCAAAGTGTGCTTTGGGTGTGGCAAGCCAGGATGTCAAATTCGTAAGTGTCGGGTAGTTTCTCAGAAAGGTAGGAAGTTACGTCAACATGGCCAGTCCTATCAGTCGTCACTTCCAGCCAGTTGCCTAACTCAGCAGGGTCCCACTTCCAGTGCTACGAGTGGGCAACATCCAAGTAGATTATATGCGCTTTAGTCTCGACAGTATTAGGACAGTTCTCCTGATGTGGCTATTGGTATGTTACAAGTTTATCATTTACATATTTATGCCTTACTAGATCTAGGAGCGTCTTTTTCCTTTGTAACTCCTTATATAGCTATTGACTTCGGAGTAAGTCCCAAAATTCTAGCAGAAACTTTCTCAGTCTCTAACCCAGTAGGTAAATCTATTAAAGCCTAATGGGTATATTAGAACTGTCTAGTTATGGTATCTTAGAAAGTCTCTTCAGCAGACTTATTAGAATTAGAGATGATAGATTTTGATGTCATTCTCATCATGGACTGGCTTTATTCATGTTATGCCTCAGTTGAATGTAGAAATAAAATTGTCCAATTATAGTTTCCGAATAAACTTGTCCAAGAGTGAAGGGGTAGTAGTTCGGCACTTAGAGGTCAGCTTATTTCTTACCTTAGGATGAGAACAATGATATCTAAAGGATGCATTTATCTTTTTGTTTAAGTTCAGGACTTAAGTTTAGATACCCCTTATCTTGAATCAGTGTCAATAGCATATGAATTCCTAGTTATGTTTCTCGAAGATCTTCTCAGAGTTTTTCCCAAAAGGTAAATTGACTTTGAAATCTACCTTCTTCCAGATACTCAGCCCATCTCTACTCTGCCATACAGAATTGCTTCAGTAGAACTCAAGAAATTAAAAGAAAAGTTGATGGATATCCTAGATAATGGATTCATCAGACCCAGTGTATCCCCATGGGGAGCACCAGTTCTATTCATGTGTAAGAAAGACGGTTCTCTCAGAATGTGCATTAACTGCCGTCAGCTAAATAAAATCATAGTCAAAAACAAGTATCTACTTCCCAGAATTGATGACTTGTTTGACCAACTATATGGTACCAGTTACTTTTCTATGATAGACCTCAGATCAGGCTATCATCAGCTTAGGGTTAGAGAATGTTCCATTCCAAAAATAGCTTTCAAAACTAAGTATGGTCACTTTGAATTCCTAGTCATATTATTTGGTCTAACTAATGCCTCAGTAGCTTTCATGGACTTGATAAACTTTGTGTTCAATCAGTACTTGGACATGTTCATCATAGTGTTTATTGATGACATTTTTGTCTACTCCCATAGTAAACATAATCATGTAGACCATCTCAAAATAGTGTTACAGGCCCTCAAAGCCCATCAGTTGTTCTCTGAATTTAGTAAATGTGAATTTTGTCTAAGGCTAGTATCTTTACTTGGCCATATTATTTCTGGTGATGGAATTAGAGTTGATTCCCAAAAGACCAAAGCAGTGAAAAACTGGCCAAAACCTATCTCTCCGTCAGATATTAGGAGTTTCTTAGGCTTGCATGGCTGTTACCAACGGTTTATTGAGGGATTTTTGTCTATTGCATCCCCTATGTCCAGATTGACTCAGAAGGAAGTCAAGTTCCAATGGTCAGATTCCTGTGAGAAGAGTTCTTAGGAGTTGAAAACTCGACTCACTACAGTCCCTGTTTTGACTCTACCTGATGGTTCAGATGTATTTGTGGTATATTGTGATGCTTCTAGAGTTGGTTTAGGATGTTCTTTGATGCAGAGAGGTAAGGTCATAGCCTATGCCTCTAGACAACTTAAGCCCCATGAAAGGAACTATCCCACTCATGATCTTGAGTTAGCAGCTGTAGTATTTTCCTTAAAGATTTGGGGATTTCATAAACCATAAAAGCCCTCAGTATATGTTTTCTCATAAATACCTAAACGTACATCAAAGGAGGTGGTTAAAGTTGTTGAAAAACTATGACACAAGTGTTCTATATCATTCAGGAAAGGCCAATGTAGTTGTTGATGCTCTCAATAGGATTTCTATGGAAATGTTGCTCACGTGGAGGATGGTAAAAAAAATTTGGCTTAAGAAGTTCATCAGTTTTCCCAGCTAGTTGTCCACTTAGTCGATTCAGCAGAAGATAGTGTGTGGGTTCAAAAAAGTTCAGAATCATCTCTGCTTTCCAAAATTAAGAAGAAGCTGGAAATAGATCCCGGTCTAGATAAGTTAAAAGAGTCAGTCAGAGATCAGAAAGTATAGGTTTTCTCCCAAGGGGGAGATAGTGTGTTGGATTACTAGGGTCGACTATATGTACCAGGCGTAGATGACTTGAGGCAACGGATTCTTGCAGAACCGCATGGTGCGTGCTATTCTATTCATCCAGGGCCTACCAAGATGTACCGTGACTTGCATGAAGTCTATTAGTGGAGTGGGATAAAGGGAGACATTACGGAGTTTATAGCTAAATGCTTGACAGGTCCACAGGCTAAGATCAAACATCAGAAGACTAGTGGGTCTATATAGGAATTCAGTATTCCCACTAAAAAGTGGGAAGAGGTGAACATAGATTTTGTGATAGGTTTTCCCTGTACTTATTGTCAGCATGATTCAATTTAAGTTATTGTAAACAGGATGAATAAATCAGCACATTTCTTACCAGCCCATACTTTCTATTCAGCCGAGGATTATGCCAAGATCTATGTTAGAGATTTGGTCAGATTGCATGTATTTTCCATCATTTCAGATAGAGGTACGCAGTAAACCTCTTATTTCTAGAAAGCCTTCATAAAGGGTCTTGGTACCTAGGTTTACCTTAGTACAGCCTTTCATACTCAAACAGATAGTCTAGTAGAAAAGACCATCCAGACTCTAAAACATATGCTAAGAGCGTGTGCCATTGACTTTAAGTGTAGTTGGGATGACCACTTTCCCTTGATCGAGTTCACGTATAATAACAGTTACCATTCCAGCACCTAGATGGCTCCGTGTGAGGCGTTCTATGGAAGGATATGTACATATCCCATTGGTTGTTTTGAATTGGGTAAGGCCATAATAGTAAGGCCTGACTAGGTATTTGATACCTTAGGAAAAGTTCAATTGATCAGGGAAAGGCTTAAGGCAACTCAGAGCCGACAGAAATCTTACACAAATGTATGATGGAAGGATCTCGAGTTTGAGAATGGGGATTTTAGGTATTTGAAAATCTCTCCTATGAAAGGAGTGAAGAGGTTTAGAAAGAAGAGGAAGCTCAGTCCCCGGTATGAAGGACCTTACCGAATTCTCAACCATTTCAAAAAGGTAGCTGACGAGAGCTTCAGCCCATCCAGTGTTTCATGTCTCCTTGCTAAAGAAATGCATAGGTGACCCTACAGCCGTAGTCCCTATAGAGGGCATAAATGTTCAGAACAACCTCTTTATGAAGAGTTCCTAGTCAAAATCCTTGATCGTCAGATTCACAGACTAAGGAAAAAAGAAGTCCCTCTAGTCAAAGTTCTATGGCTGAATCAGTCTGTTGAGTGAGATACTTGGTAAGCAGAAGTAGATATGTGGACCAAGTATCGTCGCCTCTTCTCTACAAACTCAGATTCAGCTCAAGGTAATAATTTTCCTTGAATTTTCTCAATTCCACATTCAGATTTCCAGAATGAGTTAGATATTAGTTCAGTTGCATAGCATTCTCATACCACGCATACCCTCACAAAATAGCCCAGTCATATGTCATGTCCTCAGAATTCAGTCATGCTTCAACCATATATGTTCAATATAAAAATTTAGTATATCTGTAGTTTCAACCATGAAATCATGCTTTAGTTATACATACTCTGTAAGCAAGTTCAGTCTATCAGTATTCTTAGCTTAGTCAGTCTCATTCAAGGACGAATGTTCTCAAGGGGGGGGATATTGTAAGACCCAGCAAAATTCTTTTCTTAACTCAGTACTTAGATCTTGATAAGGGGTCCCATACTTAGAAATTTCAGCCAAGTGTTTACACTAAGGATTATTTTAGTCTCATAAGTTGGCGATCCTTTTACCCGTCCCTGAATACCTTAAAGTGTCAATTTTTAGGTTGATTCATGATCGGGGAAGTCAATAGTTCTCCTCGGGTGGGTTTCAGAATTTTTGGATAAGAGTAAGGGCGTGTTTGGAACTCAAAAATAGTGGCTCAAGGCAATGAACCCGCGATGCCTCACCTAGTGCGGTGCTCCAGGGCTCGTGGTGCCTCTCCTAGAGCAGCGCTCCAGAGCCCCCGGTGCCCTGGCTAGTCTGGCCTGTGTATTTTCCTGTAGCTTTGTTCAACATTTTTAAGGAAAAATAGGTCATGTTCCCTTCACCCAATAGCTCCGTAACACGGGATTAAAGCCCCAAATTGCAAAATTTCTCATTCATCTCACAAAATCCTCTTAAGATCAAGCCCTAGCTTTATCAAGTTCAAGAACCAAGCCTCAAGAAATCACCCCAATTTCCATGGAATTTACAATCAAGGTAAGTTAGGTGTTCATCTAAGAGTTTCCTTTCACCCTTAGAGTTCAAGAACCCTTTCGAAACTAAAATATTAGTGATTTCATAATTTACATGTTTGAATTTAATTGTGTTCAAGTATGTACTGATGTTTGGTGTTCAATTCAAGATTGAATTGCTAGTTTTATGAATGTAAAGTAGATTGTGTGTGATTGGTGTAATCCATGTCAAGAACTTTTGAAATGTGAATTGGTTGTGTAGTCATGATACATTAGTATGTTCTTCATGCCCAACTATAAGGTTATGCCTCTAATGTGTTTGTCAAAAAGCCTAACTGAATAAATTGTGCACTATGAACCATGGGTGATCTAAAGGATGAATTCATGCTAGAACTACATGTTCAAAATTACTCCCATGTCAAATACATGCCTTGTAGGTGTTTGATAAAATGTATCTATGAATAAGTTAGGAACAAGTGCGCATGGTTATGTTTTAACAAATTTATGCTATGCTATACCTTTCATTCTATCGAGTCCTAGGGGAATTCAATACCCAAAAATCTAGTTGTTTACCTAGAGCTACAGTAGTTATAGAACAGTCTCGGTAGTATCACAAATAGTAGTACTCAGTAATCAGTCACAATTTCAGTTAAGTATTCAGTTTAAACCTCAAGTAAACCCAGTCATTTAATAGAACTGAGTAATATTCTGTCAGTCAATGAAACCCAGTGAACTCAGTTTAGTTAGATAGCACTATCAGTAATAGTTCAGTCAAGCCTAGTACAGTCTAGAAATCAATTCAGTGTCTATTCAGTTGGAAGTAGGATTCAGCACCTAGCGAGTGAAGGGATGACGGCTTCCCTTTCAGATAGGACGAGTCATTAGCAAAATTCCCTGTACTCCAGAACTACTTAGCCAACATAGGATATGAGTAGTCACCCGTCAGTTTAGGCTTGACTTTCTCACAGGGGTCACCTGTCGGTTCAGGATTGACACCCTTAGTCCTTTGGGATGATACAGTACACCAGTTTAGTGGATTCGCATAGCCAATGTCAGTACCAATGGCATGGTATTGACATACTTCTAACTATTAGACCCCAATCCCTTTTTAGAGGGGCATGTTGGTTAGATAACTACCTCCCATAATTTTATTTTCAGTTTCAATCTTAGTATAAAACTCAGTTCTGTTCTACAGATTTAGGACTATCAGACACAGTCATCCTGCTTAGTGTAGAACTCAGATCAGTTCTTCAGAATTATGACACTCAAAAAAATCATTCAGTTATCAGTAATATAGTATCAATAAACTCAGATATTAGTAAATTAGTATTCATAACTCAGTATTCAGTGTTATCATAACCTCAATTACACTTTATCTAATCATGCATGTGGCTCTCATTCAGTTATGTTCATGTTACTCATCCAGTTATTGTTCATACATATAAACCCAGGTATATAAGCCTACCTCACTTAGCTTATCGGTACATTCAAAGTACTGACGCATACTTTTCTTTTGTACTATGATATCTTATATCATAGGTTCAGATGTATGGGATCCTGACCGTACTTAGTAGCCCAGCCTATCATGAGAAGACTTAGGGATGTGGCCTCATAGTTCGAGGACAAAGTTGTTATTTTAGGTTATCAGTAGTTAAGTAGTTGGAGTTAGTTGGGGCTTGTTCTATCAACTTCATATTCAGACAGTTAGAGGCTTTCATATTAGAATATTTCAGACAAATGTTAAGTTTTCAGTATTCAATTATTAGTATGAAGTATTGTTTCAGTTATGAACCTTATGGTGATTTTTAGCCTATCTTTCATATTTTATTTCAGATATATTATCACTGTAGTGTTATTATTATGTGCTCATAGTAGGTACTAGTCATAGGTTACCTAGTGGTCCTTCGAGATAGCTAGCACCATGTAGCTTCTGTGGTACAAACTCAGGGCATTACAGCACCACTACTTCCACCTACGGTGGAAAACCAAGCGACAGCTGCACCACTACAACACTGCAATCTCCATCTCTTGTTTCTTCTCTCTGTTAAACCACCTTATGAACCACAATCGCCACCGAAGAGAGGCTCCAAGACTAGTGCACATCAGTCCTAACGCTGATCATCTCTTACTGGTAATTTTCCATCATATGTAGCCACTCCAGTCCACCATCGTCGTGGCCTTACTCCTCAGAGAATGATTGGTTCTTGAGAACCCATCCTAGGTTTTATTTCATTTCATGTGTAATTTGTATCATTTTAGTTATCTTCTATTTCTTTTTTACTTTGACAAAATTTTAGATTTAAAATCAGTTAAGCTTGATTAAGATTTTTTGTTTACTTCTTCGTAATTTATGGTTAGTGACTTACTTAGATCGACATATGATAGAAGCCCCAATTATGTTTATCAATTTGGATATATCTTAGTTCTTGAATCGAATACTAATTGTTTCAACCATTGAAAAATATTTGTTCCTATTTGTTGATTGACTGCTCGATTACCGTGTTGTATGCGATCACTTGAACGTAATGCAGTGTTGTGATTAATTAGTGTTTTAATTTAACTAGTTTTTAATTATTAGATTATTTTATAGTTTTTTTTTTTTGAGTAATTTACTTGATTACATTTACATGCTTTTAAATTGATCCTCCCCCTTAATTAATGCATTATTGATTATTTTGTGACTATTTATGGTATGTTTTTTATTAATGTTGTATCCCTCCTTAATTTAAATATTTTACTTGTTTATTTATGGAAACACAATAGACCATACCAAATGTTTGAGTAGATTATTACTTGGATGATTATTATCTCTTAATTCGGTGCTAATTGAGGAACTTTTGATTTATTTCTCAAATATTCATTTTCTTTATTTTTTTCATTTACTGACTTAATTGATTCAGCCATGGATTTAAAGAAAATTTTCCCTTGATTGAGGGATAAAAATATTTTCGTTCCTTTTTATACTTCGGACTATCCACAATCCTCTACCTATATAAACAAAAAACCCATTCTCTTATTTTAGGCAGAATATATACTCTGATAGCGGACGTACTCTATACTCTCTACACTCTCTACTCTCTATGTTCCCTATACAAAACAAAAGCTTTAAGACATATCTGTCTAAAAGAAAAACAAAAATACTTTATTACTTTGGGTTTGCATTTATCTCTTGGAATTGATTCTGAATATTACTGCGGTGATCCTTGATGCTTTCTTGTTACTACTTTATTATCGTCAACTGGTAAATCTCTCATCGAAGAGTTTTATATATCTAGTGTAACAACATTGTGATATTAGTAAGTATGCATATAGGAGTAGTTTAATAATTGCTTATTGTTTGTTTGTTGTGCCTTGCTTTATTGTTTCGATGTGCCAGACTATGCGTGGATTTGTCTTGTGCTTGCATTCTCTATTTTGTTGTATTCAACATGTGTCATTAAAGTGGGTTCTAAAGAGTAGCCCGGGATGGGAAGGGAAGCTACCTGCTCGTAATCTAGTTTGTTTTATTCTCTTACTAATATTGGTCTTTAACATTGTATAAACATTATTGTTATGTAATTATAAATTGGGGATTGCATGGGGGGTGGAGACTTGGGTTCTATGTGAATCGTCTAGGCAAATCTTAACATAGGATCAACGATAAACTTATTTGACCGCCTAGAAATCATGTTTTATGAGTATTAACTAATTACGACATATTAAATTAAGTTTTGGCATACTAACTTGAAAGACAACAAGGAAATTAATGTACAAATGTTGGAATTTATTCTACTGCATCTCTCTCATTAATTTCAGCATATTATCATTTATTTATGGCATATAAAGTGATTTTTCAGCATAATAAAATCATTTTTAGTACATTAATATTGATTCCAACATTTTAACATATTAAATTGAATTTAAGCATGTTTTCCAGCATGTTAAAACATCAAAGTTAAGCATGTTCATGTATTTTCTAGCATGGTCAAATCAAATTCTGGCATGTTAATATGTTTTCCGAATGATAATTCACTTTCAGCATTAAAAAATGAGTTTCTAGTATGTTAATTCACCTTCAGCATTAAAAACGAACTTTCATCATGTTAATAGACTATCCCACATTATAAACGAATGTTAGTAATAGTTTCCAACATATAAATTTTTCAGTTCCAACATTGCCATTGGTCTGCAACCTGTTTTGGATAAATAACATTAACAAATATAACTATGCATTTACTCTACTTTGACGTGTCCTTTTATTCTTAACAAATTTACAACATTATTTTAAAATAATTTACACATGTCTCTTGTCGACAAGTGATTATGCGACACTTAGATACCATGTTTTTAGGCATAACTTTCTTTTACACAAAAAATTAATATTCTTATTCTTTCACGTTTGCTTAACTTTGACATGCTTTTTTTATTTTCAAAATTTTTTTTCCACATTTCTTAAAATGGTTGAAAAATACTTTTCAATAAATAATTGTGTGAGACTTACATATCATGCCTATATGTTAAAGACACAAAAATAAGCTATTATTTGTCTTTGCATGTTAATCACTCTTTAATTAATCAAGAGGTCAACGTGAGATATTACTTACTACTTGACGTCCATCGTATTACACATTTTGTATCATATGAAACATAGCTTTGTTTGTCTAGATCACAAATCCAAATTTGCAAGCCCAATGCCTCTTGGGCGATAAGTCGGACGATAAGTATTCTAGAGACATTAGTTTTATCCTTTCTTTTAGTGCACCTTTAGCTTAACAACCAGTCTAAATGTGGTGGGGTGGGTAGTCATTCGAAAGTGATGATCTCCAGAGACATTACACTTTGACATTGTTACTTGTTTAAGCCGAATAATGATTAAACAAGTTGGGGTTCTGATCCGAATGGAACCAAACTTTGTTTTGTTTGACTTTTTGAATTTATTTTTCTTTTTATTTACTATAAATGCTTATTTATTTGGGGTAATTAAGTTACTATATAAGTAGTCCCTTTTTGTTATGAATTATGTCATTTCTCTCTCTTCAATTGTCATATTTACATATTTTATCGACTTTATCACTTAGATAATTGATAGTGAAAATAATTAAATTACATGTTTCGTTTACTCATTATTTATCACTTAGTTAATATTAATTTAACAAACAAGAGAGATTTGTTTATCACATAGAATCCCCACGTAAAATACAAATTCGGCCGAGAACAACCTTTGTTGTAACGCCCCGATTCTGTACCCTATGCGTCACATGGTGCTTACAATCCCAAAGAACCACAAGCTAACTAGTAACTAGTACCTGCTATATACACTACATAAAAATACTGGAGGAATGCGAAAAATTAGGCTAAAATTGTAGTAAGTTTAACAACTGAAATCGAATACTGATAAATGAATATTGAAAATTGAACATCTGTCTAAAATAGTCTAGTCCGAAAGCCTCTAGCTTTTTGAGTATGGAATTGATGGGACAAGTAGCCAACTAACTCTGACTACTGAACATACTAAACTACTGAAAAACTGAAATGATAACTCTGTCCTAGAAGTATGAGGACTCACCACTATATCTGTTGTTGCTAGTCTGAGCTACAAAGTATGGTCAGGATCCCGTGCATCTGAACCTATAATATAATACATCATAGCATAAAAAAGAGTATGTGTCAGTACTTTGAATGTACTGGTATGCTCGGTGAGGTAAGGCTGAATGTATGGGTTCATATGCATTAACAGAAACTGACTGAATAATATATATATATATATGCAACTGAATGAGAGTACATTTATATCTGAATCTACTGTAAATACTAATTATGAAATTTTGCGTATGAATCTATTTATACTATAGCTAAAATCACTGATAATTGAATTACTGATAACTGAGTGATTGTTTCTAATAGTATTGATTCTATAGAACTGAACTTAGTTCTGTGCTGAGTTGGGTGACTGTGTCTAATAGTCCTGATTCTGTAAAACAAAACTGAGGTTTTATACTAAGTCTGAAACTGAAACTGTAACTGTGAGATATAATCATCTAATCGATATTCCCCTCTCTATATAGATTGGGGTCCAACTTGTAACCCAGTTGGAAGAGTGTCAATACCGTGCCACGGGTAAAGACAAGCTAAAGAGTCACCCTCATATGGCAAGTTCCCTAAATGAGAATGGTGGTATGCTTAACTAGCAGGTAAAACATCTTATCAACCCTCAACTGGCAGGTTGATATCTTAACCTACGCTGGCTATGTAGTTATGGAATGCATAGACTACTACTAGGGATCACACCCTCTACTGGCAGGTGAACCCCCATCCTTGGGTTGACTTAATGTTGAATCTTACTTCAAACTAAAGTCACTAATTATTATACTAATCTTAACTGGACTAATTCTAAGTTTCACTGAGTTTCATAACTGACTGAGTACTACTGTTTGTTATATTTTTGAAACTATTTTGTACCTACTGTAGCTCTAGGTAAATAGCTAGTTTTTTGGGTACTAAATCCCCCAGGACTCAAAAGCATGGAAAGTAAAGCATGGCATGATCTTGAAAATCATAACCATAGCTACTTGTCAACAATACATTCACCTAAGCATTTTGTCAGAAACTTGAGATACATGAACTTGTACATGAATGGCACCACATGATGACATGTCATTATTTTACTATTCAATTCACATAGGCAATTTATCCAACACTTTAGGAGCATGGTTATTTCACATAATTACAGTCAACATATAAGCATCATGGATACAATAATCAATAGTAATTTTGAGGGTTTAACATGCAAATCATATAATTCACCACACATGCTATTTTAATTTCATGAAACTTGTAGTAAATCATGATTGAAATCCAAATAATACCATGAACATGAATACAATCAAATTCAACATGAAATTCATGAAAAGCAATCAACCAGTAGTTTTAAAAGATGTTCTTGAACTTCAAGGGTGAAATAAAACCCTTGAATAAACACCTAATATACCTTGGTAATAAAATTCGTGAAGATTGATGGTCTGTTCTTGAAGGTTGAATTTGAAATTGGATGCCCTAGGGTTTGTTCTTGAGGAAATTTGAGAGAGAATGAGTGATTTAGCCTTTAAGGTAGGTTAATCTCGTGTTTTGGGGATGAATAAAAGTAGGAAAATAACTCAAATACTCCTCTAGATGTGGACTTTTAATTATTGAAAACGTGCCCAGCGACGCGCTAACCGATGCACCATGTTGATGATGTCAGTGCGATGGCCAACGCACTGCATCAAGTTTGAGTTAGGTCACTGGAATTCGCATTCTAACACTGGGGAAAATATTCATCGATGTGATGGGCGACGCAACGCATAAAGATCATGTCGACCCACTATTTTTGTCATCCAAACCCATTTCAAATGAAGCTCGAAAAATCTGAAACTCACCCAAAGTGACCTATTGACACATCTGATCATGATTCAATCCAAGGATTAACATTTTAAGGTCATAAGGGTCACAATCATATGATCGACAAATTATGAAGGCTAAAAATAATTATAAATATAAACACTTAGCTGGAATTTCTAAGTCTGGGACCTCTTTTGATACTCTAAAGTAATGAGTTAAGCTAGGATATTTGCGGGGTCTTACAATATCTCCCCCTTGGGAACATTCATCCTCAAATAAGACTAGCTAAGCTAAGAATTCTAATAGACTGAGTTTACATACTGAACATGAACAACTGAAGCATGATTACATGACTAGAACAACTAATATACTGAGATTACATAATGAACATGCGTAACTGAAGCATGAATGAATTCTGAAGACATGACACATGACTGAGCTATTTTATGAAGGTACACATGATATGAGGATGTTGTGTAACTAAAATCAATATCGAGTTTGTAAAGTAATCTGAGCATGGAAATAAGTAAATTTAAGGAAAACTATTACCTTGAGTTGAGTCTGAGTTTGCGAAGAAGAGGTGAGGATACTTGGTCCGCATATCTGCTTCTGCTTCGCAAGTAGCTCCCTCAACGGACTGATTCTACAAAAGAACTTTGACTAGAGAAACTTCTTTGTTCCCCAGTCTGTAAACCTGATGATCAAGAACTTGGACTAGAATTTCTTCATAAGAGAGACTGTTCTGAACATCTATACCCACTTTAGGGACTACAACTACTGGGTCACCAATGCATTTCTTAAGAAAGGAGACGTTAAATATTGGGTGCACTACAGTTAAGTATAAAGGTAACTCAAGCTCGTAAGCTACCTTTCCAAAATGGCTGAGGATTCGGTAAGGACCGATATATCAAAGACTGAGCTTCCCTTTCTTGCGAAACCTCTTTAATCTCTTTATAGGAGATATTTTCAAGTACATTTAATCACCAACCTCAAACTTGAGATCTTTTCTTCTCACGTCAGTATATGATTTCTGCCAGATCTGAGCTTACTTATGCCTTTCTCTAATCAACTAAACTTTTTCTAAGGTATCAAACACCAAGTTAGGGCCTACCACCATGGCCTCACCCACTTTAAACCAACCAATAGGAGATCTACACCTCCTCCCATATATAGCCTTAAAAGGAGCCATCTGAAAGCTGGAATAATTGTTGTTATTATACAAGAACTCAATCAAAGGCAAGTGGTCATTCCAACTAAAATTAAAGTCAATAGCACATGCTCTTAACATTTCTTCTAAAGTATGGATGATCCTTTCTAATTGACCATCTTTCTGAGGGTGGAAGGTTTTACTAAGGTGAAATTGGGTACCAAGACCCTTTTGGAAAGCTTTCTAAAAATGAGAGCCGAACTGCGTGCCTCTATCTGAAATGATGGAAAAAGGAACTCCGTTCAATCTGATCAACTCTCTAACATGGATCTTGGCATAATCCTCATCCTAATAAGAGGTATGAACTGGTAAGAAATGAGCTGATTTGGTCATCCTAACCATAATGACCCAAATCGAATCATATTGACGATGAGTATGGGGCAAACCCATCACAAAATCCATGTTCACATCCTCCTACTTCTAAGTGGGAATACTAAAATCCTGCATAGATCCACTAGAATTCTGATGCTCAAACTTAACCTTCTGAAATATCAAAAACTCATCTACAAACTCTACAATGTCTCTTCATCCCACTTGACCAATAGTCTTCCCGCAAGTCGCAGTAAATCTTGATATCCCCTGGGTGAATCGAGTAGCACACACTATGTGGTTCTGCAAGTATCTGCTATCTCACGCCATCGACACATAGAACACATAGTCTACCCTGACAGCATAACACATCATCTCCCCCTTGGGAGCAAACCTCTACTTTCTGATCTCTGACTGACTCTTTTAGTTTAACTAAACTAGGATCCTTGTCCTATTTTTCTTTTTCTTCAAAAACCAGAGATGATTTGAACATTCTAAACCCAAAAACTACCTTCTGCTAAATCGACTAAGCAGACACCTAGTCGGGCAAGCTAATAAACTTCCTGAACTAACTTTCTCTTACCATCCTCTACGTTAGCAACACTACCTATAGACATCCTGCTGAGAGCATCAGCCACTACATTAGCCTTCCCTAGATAATACAGAACACTCATGTCATAGTCCTTCAACAACTCTAAGCACCTTCTCTGATGCAAGTTTAGGTCTTTCTAGGAAAATATATACTACAAGCTTTTATGGTCTGTGAACACATCAACATGCACCCCATACAAATAGTGCCTCTAAATATTTAAGGCGAATACCATATTTTCTAACTCAAGATCATGAGTAGGATAGTTCTTTTCATGGGGCTTAAGTTGTCTAGAGGCATAGGTTATAACCTTACCTATCTGCATCAAAACACACCCCAAACCGAATCTTGAAGCATTGTAATAAACCATAAACTCATCTGAACCATCTGGTAAAGTCAAAATTGGGGTTGTAGTGAGTCGAGTCTTCAACTCTTGAAAACTCTTCTCACAAGAATCTGACCACTGGAACTTAACTTTTTTCTAAGACAATCGATATATGAGGGATGAAATAGATGAAAAACCTTTCACAAACCATCGGTAATAGTTAGCCAAACCCAAGAAACTCCTGATATCTGATGGAGAGATGGGTCTGAGCCAGTTTCTCACTACTTTATCCTTTTGAGGGTCAACTCTAATGCCATCACCAAAAATGATATGACCAAGAAAAGCTACTAACCTTAGCCAAAATTCATATTTACTGAATTTGGAGAACAACTGATGGGTTTTGAGAGTTTGTAATACTATTCTGAGATGGTCTGCATGATCATGTTCATGTGAGAATAGATAAGAATGTTATTAATAAAGACTATGATGAACGTATCCAATTACTAATTGAACACATAGTTGATCAAGTCCATGAAAGTTGTTGGGGCATTTGTAAGACCAAATAACATGACTAGGAATTTTAAGTGACCATACCGAGTTTTGAAAGTTATTTTCAAAATGTCATATTCTCTGACTCTGAGCTGATGGTAGCCTGATCTAAGGTCTATCTTAGAAAAGTAACTGGAACCCTGAAGTTGGTCAAATAAGTCATTGATTCTGGGAAGTAGGTACTTGTTCTTGACTGTGACTTTGTTATACTGGATGAATTAATACACATTTTTAGAGAGCCATTTTTCTTATACATGAAAAGAACTGGTGTACCCCACGAAGGGACACTGCGCCTGATAAATCCCTTATGTAAGAGCTTCTTTAATTGTTATTCTAACTCTTAGAGTTTTGTTGGAGCTATTCTATAAGGAGGGATAGAGACAGGCTAAGTATCAAGAAGAAGGTCTATTCTGAAGTCAATTTCCCTCTCAGGAGAATCTCCGAGAAGATCTTTGGGAAACACATCTGGAAATTCACATTATATTGGAACTAAATCAAGACTAGGAGTCTCAGAACTAGAATCCTTAACTTGAACCAGTTGGTAGATACACCCCTTGGATATCATTTTCCTCGCCCTTAGGTAGGAAACAAGCTGACCCCTAGGTGCTGAAATACTTCCCCTTCATTCTAGGATAGGTTCATTTGGAAATAAAAAAAATGGACAATTCTATTTCTTTAGTCAACTAAATCATAGCATGAATGGAGATAATCCACGTCGAGAATGACATCAAAATCTGTCATCTCTAACTCTTCTAAGACTGCTGGTGTAACTTTCTGAGATAACCGGATAGTTCATGTATACCCATTAGGCTATGATAGATTTACCTACTAGGGTGATACTGAGAAGGGCTTTTCTATGATTTTGGGACTAACTCTAAAGTCAACAGCTATATAAAAAGTTATAAAGGACAAAGAAGCTCCTAGATCTGGCAAAGCATAAACATGTAAATGGAAAATCTGTAACGTACCAGTGACCACATAAGGAGAACTCTCTTAATCTTATTGATACTGAAATTCATAAAGCCTATTTGGGCATTACCTACTGGTGCCACTGGAAATGACACCCTACTGATTCGGGCGATCGGACTGAGCTGAAGGACGATTGTATTATACCTGAGAACTTGACTGAGGAAAATCTATGATTCTATGTCGTAGCTTGCCACACCCAAAACAAATATCACTATTGGCCCTGCAGACACCGTGATGGTTTCTTCCATATTTCTAACAAAGAGAATTTGTTCGGGCATTTCTAACACTACCCTGGGGTTTAGGTCCTAGTGCTTTATTTTTTTTTTGCCATCTCTGAGTTTCAACACTAGAGCACTAGCTGAGGATAGAGCTGGAACTGAAGATTTTAGAAGGAACTGAGAATAATTTCTACCCTCTGACTTAAGCTGAGTGAAGTTAAAGCTACCTATTTTAGCTCTCTTATTCTCTCTTTTCTGCTCTTTATTCTTAGTCTCTTCTATCTACTGAGCATGGACCATGATCCTAGATATGTCCATCTCTTTAATCAGCATTGCATATGAAATGTTATGTAACTGACTGAGTACTACTATTTGTGACATTTTTAAGACTATTTTGTACCTACTGTAGGTCTAGGTAAAAAGCTAAATTTTTAGGTACTGAATACCCCCAGGACTCAAAAGCATAGAAAGTAAAGCATGGAATGATCTTGAAAAGCATAACCATAGATACTTGTCAACAATACATTTACCTAGGCATTTTGTCAAACACTTGAGATACATGAACTTGTACATGAATTGGCCCACATGATGACATGTCATTATTTTACTATTCATTTTACATAGGCATTATATCAAACACTTTGGGAGCATAGTTATTTCACATATTAACAGTCAACACATGAGCATCATAGATATAATAAACAATTGTATTTTCAAGTGTTTAACATGAAAATCATAAAATTCACCACACATGCTATTTAAATTTCATGAAACTCATAGAAAATCATTAATTGAAATCCAAATAATATCATGAACATGAATACAATCAAACTCAACATAAAATTCAAGAAAACAAATCAACTAGTAGTTTTAAAAGTGGTTCTTGAACTCCAAGGATGAAAGGAAACCCTTGAATGAACACCTAACATACCTTGGTAATCAAATTCGTGAAGATTGATGGTGTGCTCTTGAAGCTTAAATTTGAAATTGGATGCCCTAGGATTTGTTCTTGAGAAAATTTGAGAGAAAATGAGTGATTTAGCCTTTAGGGTAGGTTAATCTCATGTTTTGAGGCTGAATAAAAGTGGGAAATGACTCAAATACCCCTCTGGATGCAGACTTTTAATTACTGAAAATGTGCCCAGCAATAGGTAGACTGATGCACCACCTTGATGGTGTTAACACGATGACCAACACATTTTATTGAGTTCACATTAGGTCACTGGAATTTGTTCTCTGACGCTGGGGAAAATATCCATTAATGCGATGGGCGACGCGATGCATCGAATCGCGTCGACCCACTATTTTAGTCGTCCAAATAGGTTTCAAATGAAGTTTGAAAAATCCAAAACTCACCCAAAGTGACCTATTGACACACCTGATCATGATTCAATCCAAGGATCGACATTTTAAGGTCATAAGGGTCACAAACATATGATCGCTAAATTATGAAGGCTAAAAATAATTATAAGTGTAAATACTTAGTTGGAATCTCTAAGTCTTCTTTTCATACTCTAAAGGACTGAGTTAAGCTAGGATTTTTGTGGGTTATTACATTTGTGGACTTTGAAAGGTGCCTAACATCTTTCTTTTGAGGTAATTTGAACCCTTACCTGAATTTTTGGTGAACTAAGACAAAATAACTAAATAGATTTGTAGTAAGCCTAGACTGATGTCCTAACGCACCTTAATACGTTATTTGGCGACTCTTAACACTCCCTTCAAAGTAATCCCAAAAAAGAGTAGTCACATCAAATTCTGCTTTTTGCGAGGAAAATAGGGTGTGACACATAAACCTAGCCTTCCCAAACCCTTAACTAAAATTTCAAGTAAGCTTTGATTCCCCATACATAAGTGACCCTCGAGGTAGAATAACCCAAATATTTCTCATAATTTGATTAACTAATCACTTGTTAAATCCCTTGTTAGTGTTGGTGTATAGTTTTGCATAACAAAGATTTAAACTAACCCCCTTCCCCCCAAACCTTACTTTAATGTTTAGTTTTAGTTGTGCATTACGGGTTAACTTCTAATTAATTCTCAAAACTCAAAAGATGTTGAAAACTTGCCTGCACTCCTTATGGATACAACCCTATCTCTTGTTGGGTTTATATTAACGACAACTGCCTTGCATCAAAATAATAGTGTAAATTGAGCAATAGCAAAAATGGTGTCGTTGTCGAAGAGTGAAGCTTAGTTTTCTCTTTTGTGGAGTTGTTAGTGAACGTGGGTTACTCGTAGGGCTTTTGTTTACCTTGTCTATTGTTTTTGTTTTGTTAGGTTATTTTCATAGTAATCACAACACCATGAGCCACAATGGGAGAAATGAAGGCTCATTTGATGTACACCTCAAGGATGAGGATCCTCTTTATGATTAGGGGCACATGAGTGCAATCTGCATCCCACCGGCTAAGGGAAATAGGGTATTCCATGTAATGAGTGTAATTCTCCATATATTACAAATAAAAGGTCTATTAAGTGGTCAATCACACGAAGATGCCAACTTGTATTTAAAAAACTTCATTAAGGTGTGCGCCCTATTTGGTATTGCTCATATCACTCTAGATCCATTCTATTGAGGTTTTCTATTTTTCCCTAATGGGTGAAGCGGTTTTGTGGTTGAGATCTCTACACGCTGAGTCTATTACCTCTTGGGTCACAATTATGGAGGCCTTTTTAGGTAAATATTTTCCTCTGTATTGAATGATTCAACTAAAGGACGAGATCACAAATTCCCGTTAACTTAGTGGTGAGGCATTACATAAGGTGTGATATTGGTTCAATGACAAGTTCATGCAATGCCCAAACTATGAAGTACCGGAGAATATACTTATCCATTTTTATAAGGCGTTAGAAAAACTCAACAAGACGGTGGTGGACAATGCATCGGGTGGTTCTCTTATGAAGTTGTCATATGATATTGTGGCAAATATACGTAAGCAAGTCACTAAGAAAAATTGGGGATGGAATACTCAGGATTTAAAAGTATCCATAGGGCCCTTCGCTACATCTTATGTTAACAAAGATCAAAGAAAGAAGTACAAAGAAAAGGATGAAAATATGGATAAGATGATGACCTAATTGAAGCTTCTCACTAAACACGTAATGGGAGAACATACAAAATCTATCAATGTCATGGAATCTCAAGGTGACAAAGGTTATGATGAGGATAAAGCTAAGGCACTCTATATAGAGATAAGGATGTTGGCAAATTATCTTGGGGTTCCATCCCCCTCTTTAAAAGGCAAGGTGGGAATCAAGATTGGAATGATCGAGATTGAGTTTGTGATTATCCTAATAGAGAAAGGGATAGAGATCATGATAGGATGGATAAGAATATAGGTTATGATAGATATGTGCCCCATCTTGATCGTGTCAAGTATAAGGTATCGAGCTTGGTAGATCTGGAAGAATTCAAAATCAAAGATATGCTTGCCTGAATTATAATGCATGTTGAAGGGACCGAAAAATGGTAAGGGAGAAGAAGAGCAACTTTTCTCAACTCAACCAAATAGTTATTTCACATTCTACTTCGATCAAGCAATTGGAGATACAAGTGGGGCAAATTTATAGCCATCTCAATGCTAGGCCAAAAAGGAGACAACCTAGTCACATAGTGGTAAATCCTAAGAATAAAGGTTATGGCATAACAATTGTTACTATAAGTGGGAGAAATCTTGGAGGGCATCTGGTTGAAGTTGAAGAAAAGTCTCTTGATGACGAAATAAATATGAAGAGGAAGCTGTCCAAATCACCAAATATTGGTGATTCAAAGTCTCTTGAAGAGGGGATGAGGAGCCAATGATAGTTGAAGACAAGGGTAATGAGGAGGAAACTCCTAAAGTGAATGATGATGATAAGAAAATAGGGAATGAATTACAAAGCATACCATTTACCATAATGAAGATTCCTCAACCCTTTCCACAAAGACTGATGAAGAAAGATGATAAGGCTAAGTTCACAAAATTCCTTACAAAACTTACCAGTCTCTTAATCAATATCCCATTGTTAGAAGCTCTTCAAGAGATCCCAGGATATGTTAAGTCCAAGAAGAACTTGATATTGAATAAAAGGCTTGTGGATTGTGAGTCTATTAAAGTAACCCATACTTGTAGCGCCATCATATCAAATGTTATGGTAGAAATATAAAGGACCCAGTTGTTTTTAAAATCCCTTGGACCATTAAGAACCATAAATTTAAAAAGGCACTATGTTATCTAAGTGCTACCATAAATTTGATGCCATATGTGGTGAATAAAAGGTTTAGATTGGGTGATCCTACACCTTCTACCATGAGATTATTGATGGCGAATCTTTTAATCAACAAAGTGGTAGGGGTGTTATATGATGTATTAGTAAAAGTTGATTAGTTTATTTTCCCAGAGAACTTTATTTGGTTCGATTATGAAATCGTCCATGAAATACCTATGATTCTTGGGAGACTATTTTTAGCAATTGAAAAAGCTCTAATTGACATAGAGTATGGATAAATAATGTTTCGGGTGCATGATGATGAAGTCTCTTTTCATATGTGCAAAATCAAGAAGCAATCAATAGAGCTACAAATGGTGTTTTTGATCAATGTTATGGATGAAGGAATGAATGTTGGGTTACTTCATCTCAAGGATCTAACTTTTTTATTGATGGACGTCGAGTTGTGATGTTAATTTAGGTGCTAGATGGTAGGCAACCCATCATTTCCATTAAGTTGGCCCGTATTCTTTAAATTATAATTGTTAGAGTAGTTTTTATGTTGTTTTTGCATGATCTATAAAATTATGGAACTTTAAGGTGTGTGTGAGAAATTAAGTAATGGGAAGTATTGTGGAAAAGAGTAGGAATCTAGGTAGCTAAAAATAGGATATCTGAATCAAGCCTCAGTAACTGTAATTTCATTTACTGTGTGATGATAGTTGTGTTCACAGTGTCATTAGAATCACAGTCCTTTGGCTGCAATTGTAGTTGAGACAGTTTATAAATAGGATCAGTCACCCCAAATGGCTTCTCCCACACTTTCTTCATATTACATATATTTGCATCCATTTTTACTTGTGTTAAAAGCAACGCATAGCATCCCTTCTGCATCTCCTCATTTAGTATGCGATCTAATTCTTATCTTGAATGCATATTTGTAGGCCTAGAATGCATGTTTAGGGAAATGGCCTAAAATTATTGTTTGTATGCTTAATCTTGAGATTAATTGATCTTGTTTGGTGTGTTGTCTGTTCTTATTGGCGTGTGCATTACTGGGGAAATCTTGAGTAGCCAAAATTATCTACAGTTGATAGAGATAGCATGTGCACACCAAGTGTTCGGTAAAATGCCCAAATGAATTCGTTGTTAGTTTTTCAATGTTTTAAGGGCATCATTAAGTGTTTAGAAAGTTTTTTTCCTGATCTTAGTGTTGTTTATTAGTTATGAGCACAAATTGGTATAGAAAATTGGGGTTTTTGTCATGAGCATTCTAGTCTATAAGCCTCAGGTACGATGATCGTGGTCACCAGATTGCGATCGCAAAAGCATGATTATAGTCTAATAAACTGCAATTATGGTAGCACGATTATGGCTAAGTGGCCCGTTATTGCGGCATCTAAGGGTTGTATATCAGCTAGGACTAAAACTCTGAATTTCCATTTTCAGCCCATATCTGACCAAGGAACCATTTCTCGATCATAACTAAGTTATATAGCATAGTTTTCATATAATAATATTGTTTTCTAATACTTTGTGTTTCTTTCAAGTCATCAAGGAGAACAATGGTAGACTATGATCAAACTTACTTCATGGCCTCTGAGTGTCAAACTCTATATTATGGAGAACTGCCTAAGACAAAGCTACTCCTATAGCAAGTCATATTGCTTGGACAAGATGTCATAGAAGCTCCAACTTTTCATGATAGATTGGTGGTCACCGGGTGGAGATACTTTATCCTGGATCCCAGCCGGGCAAATCAACACTGGGTTAGGGAGTTCTATATAAACATCGATGTAGAATCTTTCTCCAACCTAGTTCTAAGAATTCATTGAAAAGAAGTCCATTTTGGGCCAACCAGATCAATGACATATATGGGCTTTCAGATTTTGAAATAAACCGATTTGAAGCAAAGGGTTGTGAACGAGGGAGCGCGCTAGTGGAGAAGTTGTTTCTTGGAATAGAGGTCCCATAGGCTAACAAAAAAATGGGGATATCATGGAATGATTTTATGGCTGAGGCACGGATATGGTTGGCTATCATTTGTTTCTGAGTTTCACCATACCCTAACATGACCTATGTCCCAAAACACAAGCTCGGATGGTTTCGTACATCTTGGACAATATTCTTTTAAATGTTGGTCATATTATGCCCTCAGCATGAGCATTTCTAGAACAAAGATGGATTCCTACTCTTGTTTCCTTCTTTAATCAATGAACTATGCAAGAGAATTAAGGTTGAGGAGTACCCTAGGGATACTTGGGTACACTCAAAAAACCCTATTTACCCTCTAAAGATTTTGGTGAGGGAACACTTGGAAAGAGCAGAAAGAGGAAGATAGACTCGGGACATGAATGCTTAAAAGACATCCATATCAGGGCCTTTTGAGGAAATCTTAAGTGAGATAATACCAATCTTGGAGATTGTGTCTAGGTTTCCCATGGGGCTAAGAGGGCCTTCTATCTCTCTCCACTCTTTTGTTGCACAAATGGACTATGAGAGGTTTTTGATAGACCAAATGGAGTAGAAGGCCACTATCTCTATACTTGAGAGGTCCTACTCATCCTTAGATCAGTCACATAGGGATCTACGGGATTCTTAATACAGGATAAGAAAAAAGAAAAAGAACAGAGATAAATTTTTCACTTATATGTGAAAGGGGGTGAAGGAAATGTGGAAGGTCCTAAAGCCCAAAGAGTGACTTTCTTCTCCTAGGGAAGATTTTGATGATGAGGTCCTAGCTATATTGGCAGACTCTGATAATGTTAAGATGATGCCAATATCGAGAGAAATGCCAATTCTTTATATGGTTATAAGGAGTCCCTTTTACTCTTTCTATGCTTTCATGATTATGTAGTGAAGATTCTACAATATTTTAGTTAGGGGTGCCCGTCTCCATTGTCATTTGATATTTGATTCTTTGGTCTATACGATTTGGATATTTACTTAGATATTTGTATGTTTAATTTGATATTTTACTTTAGTTTTATTGGGTTGTAATATTGGGCACTCGGTTGGTTCCTACATTTCGTGGATTAGTCATTTTTGTTTTTTATTTTAAGCATTTATTTGATTTTAATAATGATGTTGGACGAGCCTTTCCCTATGATTGATTGAGTGATGACATTCTGAAGGAAAAATTGTCTTGTTTTTGGGTTTTTAGCTATAGATATAGGGGAAACCTGAGTACCTGTGGAATCATAGATTTGGGGTTGCTCTTATTCCTATGGTGAAGTCTAACTATCCATATGGTTTGCCCTTGTGAGAGCGGAAATATGAGATAACGGCTTGATTTGGTGCTAATAATAACAAACTTTGTGTGGTGAAATGCAAAGCAAGCATCCCCCTCTATCCATAGTCTCTGAATCTGTGGCCTGGTTTGCCACATCCAAAACAAATACCACTGCCAGCTCTGCAAATACCCTGATGGTGCTTGCCACAAGTCTGAAAAAGAGGATAGGTGCGAGTACTACTAACACTTCCCTGAGACTTAGATCCTTGCGCTCTATCTCTATTACCATCCTTGAACTTAGGAGATATAGCACTAGCTGAAGAAGGAGCTAGAACTACTGACTTAGGACAAAATTGAGAATGGCTTCCTCCTTCTGATTTGGGCTGAGCAAAGTTGAAACTACCTATCCTTGCTCTCTTATTCTGCTTCTCCCTCATCTTAATCTCTTGTTCTTCTATCTACTGATCTTGAGTCATAAGCCTGGCTATGTTCATGTCACTATTCAACATCGCGGGCCTACACTCATTGACTACACTATCATTCACCCCAGAAACAAACTTACTTATCTTAACCCTATTATCTACAACCACATGAGGAGCATATCTGGCTAATTGAGAAAACTTAAGAGAATACTCTTTCACTGTCATGTTGCTATGCCTGAGGTTGATAAATTCTAACACTTTAGCTTCTCTTTGCTCTAGGAGAAAGAATCTATCTAAGAAGGCAGTAGCAAACTCCTCCCACTCAATAGGCCCTACATCATCTAGCCTTTCTGACTTCCATTATTTAAACCAAGTGTGAGCAACATCCTACAATTGATATGCAGCTAGCTTAGCGATCTCCCTAGAAGTAACCCCTATGATGTATGTAACTTTCTGAACCTGATCAATGAATTCCTGAGGGTCCTCATCTGAATTAGACTCGAGAAAGGATAGAGGATTTATTCAGGTAAAGTCCTGAATCCTAGCTGCAGCTGAATTGGCCACTAGGTTGGATGGAACCATAGTTGGTCATTTATTCTGAGCAGCAACTGATTGAGCAAGAGTAGTGAATGCTATTCTGAACTCTGCATGAGAAACATGTTCACCCTAAGGATCTTCAGGCTGAGGGGCTGGCTGATTCTCGTTTCTTCTTTTGGGAGGCATGTTCTGTAGAATAAAGGGGTAAACAAATTAGACCAAACTGAGAGATTGACTTGAGATTATGCACACTGGCACGACATGAATACTGAAATAAGGAAATTGTTCCTAAAACATTTTATAGCCTCCTACATATAAATATGGCGCACAACATACCCATGTACAAGACTCTACTAGATGCAATTTTCAGACTTCCTAAGACTCTATTGAACCTTAGGCTCTGATACCAAGTTTCTAATGCCCTGAATATGGTACCCAAAATGCTACGCGGTGCTCATGACCCCAAAGGACCACAAGCTAACCCATAACTTATATCTATACCTGAACACTACATAATATACTGTATAAATATGGAAATAAAGGTTGTAAGGCCGTAAGGTTCAAAACTATAACATAACTAATAAAACATAACATATGGGTGGGGTATGAAATACCCAAAATGATTGAAATAAATGGTATGACTATACTGTAGTCTGAAAAGCCTCTAACTGACTAAACTGTCTGAATAAGGAGTTAATGGGACATGTCCCCACCTAACTCCAACTAATAAATTAATTAATGAGATAATAAAGTAATGGTCATGTCCTCAAAGGATGAGGACTCACTACTAACTCTGACTGTGGAAACTGGAATGCTACTGATGCTCTGGAGCTTATGCTTCTAAACCTATGGGATAAAACACCATAGCAAAAATGCGTCAGTATGTTTGAATGTACTGGTATGCATGTGAGGTAGGCTGAATGCAAAAGGGTTCACATACATGAACTACACTAACTGACTACATAACATGAACGTGAGAATACATGCATAACTACATAATAACTATAATTGAGTTCATGGTAACATGAATACTAAGTCTGAGTACTGATAAAATGAGATACTGATAACTGTGTAACTAAAATAACTAATACTAAGTGACTGCATCTGACAGTATATTTTTTAATTGAACTAGCTGAGTTTCATACTATACTGAGTTGACTATATCTGATAGTTGTAAATACTGTAGAACTTTCTGAGTTCTATTACTGAGACTGACTAACTATATCTGACAGTCCTGATTTTGTACTAAAATTATGGGAAGTATTCATATAACCGATATGCCTCTAATAATGCATTATAGATGAGTTGGGGTCTAATCTGTAACCCTAATTGGAAGGGTGTCAATACTGTGCCACTATTAAGGACAATCTGTGAGTAACCCTCATATAACAGGTAACTCTAGTGAGAATGGTGGGAACCCTCATATAATAGGTTAATCCACCACATATGCCCTCATATAACAGGATATGATGTATCAACCTATGCTGGCTATACAGTTCTAAAATGCAAGGATTGCTTCTAAGAATCACACCCTCATATAAAAGGTAGGTTCCCATCCTTGGGTTCGCTCGGTGCTAACTTCTACTCTTATATGGATAGGCACTGAACATAATTAACTGAACTAACTGTACTGAGTTAACTGAGTTCTGATGACTAATGAAATACTACTGAGATTACTGAATTTCTGAGATTTCTGAGATTGCTGAGTTACTGAATGTCTGAGGTTCCTGAGATTACTGAGTTTACTGAGTTTTCCTAAGTCACATGACTGGCTGAACTTTTATTAACATGGCTCGACCGAGAGTATCTTGAAAACATGACACTGGCTCAAGGCAGACAACTAATTATTGGGTACAAGTACCCTCCAGGAGTAGATAGCATGAAACTGACCAAGCATGGCTTTCTTGAATACATGACCAACATCGACAATGCATAATATAATAAGATGGGAATTTCATGAAGTACAAGTTCTAAAGCACCACAATGGCCACACATATATCCATAACTCATTGACTAAGACATTTTATCAAACACCTGACATGCATAAACTTGTACATAAATTGGGATTTCATATTATCAAACTAGTATGGAACTTTTCCTTCCTATAGGCATTTAATCAAACACATGGGGATCATGCTTTGGTTATACAATCATCAACACATCTAATAATCATGGATACACTAATCAACGTATAAATTTAAGGGTTTATCATGATTATTATGCAAATCATCACATCCTAGGGTCAATCATTGGAATATGTAATTTTAAACATGAATCAAACCCCACAACATCATGAACATGAATTTCAATTTAATATAAATCATGAACATTCATAAATACACAAATCTTGGATTTTGAAAAGAGATTCTTGATCTTCATGGGTGAAAGGGACCCATGAATCAACACGTAACATACCTGGATTGTGAGTTTCTTAAAGATTGAGGAAGGAAAACTTAAATTCTTGACTTAGAATTAAACACCTAGTGTTTCTTGTTCTTGGGGATTATCTTTGAGAGAAAACCCTAATTTGATATTGTAGATGGATAATGAACTTATGAGCCATGGTCTGATATAATTAGGGGTTAAAACGGGTGAAAAAGACCCAAATACCCTTTTAAATATAACTTTAAATCAACTGAAAAAACTATGCGACGGTGGGTGCGATGGTCTGTCACTAGGTTGATGGTCCATCGGTCCTGACCGTCGCACCTGGACAGAATAGGGGTTCAACGTTCTATCGGCCTGAGCCATTTCCCTTAGGCAAAAATTGGTCTCATTGCCTCTGCTATGATGGCTTGGGTGATGAACCTTCGCTAGCCTGATGGTCCATTGGCTCTCACCGTTGCACCTAGGTGGTTTTGACTACCTTCTATTTTTTGGCTATAACTTTCTCTTTTGATGTTGGATTTGGACAAAATTGGTATCGTTGGAAAGATAGTTTAATTTCCCACATAATAAAAAGTGAAGATCTTAAAAATTCCATGTATATAAAAGTGGATTCATCTTTTAAAGTAAGTTTCTAACCTACTTGGGATAATTTTAAGCTAAGTAGAAGTACGGGGTATTATAGTTATTGATTTTTAGAGGAGTTGTGTGAATAGATTTTCCCATGCTTGATGGATAATTATTGGTTTTAATCAAGTTTGGAATCATTATGATCATTTGGTTGTATGACTGAGATTATAATTGAATAGTCTTATTGAATGTGGAGTAGTGTTGCTTAAGGACAAGCAAAGTTTAAGTTTGGGGTGTTGATGAGTTGAAAATTTGCAACTCATCTATATCCAAATTCGTGCACACTATAATGAAGTGAACTATATATGAGACAATTTTTTTTTTGAAATGCATAAATCCTAAGGTTTGTATGTTTGCAGGTACTCAGATGAAAAGGAGTGAAGCTAAGCTGAAAAGAGAAGCAAAAGAACAAATTGATTGCACAAACTAAAAATTAGGACCAAGGATCGACTCTCAGGTACCGCGATCACAGATTGAGGTTCACGATCATAACCTTAATCCAACTAAAGCCTGAGTAAACACGAGGGGATCATCGCGATAATGTGAGTCGCAAACGCGATAATCCAAGAGCAATCGCGATGGGGCGGAGATTTTTCAAGGGCAGAATTTTAAATTCGTAGAGTTGAATCCCGTGTCTTAAAAGCACAAAACCTTGCACAATTAGGGTATTGCAATTAATTTTTATGTCTGGAGGATAGAAAAACATTCTAATTTTGGGAATGAACAATTATAGTAAATTCTAGAGAGATTTTAGTTGTAATTCAAAATTAAAGTTTGGATTATCCTTGATTACTTTTCAATGGATGCATTCAATGTCAACATAGGTTTATTTGTTTTCTCCAATTTTATAAGTAGCTAAAATTCTTATCTGGAGGTTATATGAAATTAGGTGGTTGACTTTGTGTGGGTGTTAATTGTTAGTCCAAATAACTAGTTAATTAGGTTGGGTTTTGCTATTACTCTAGGTTTGAATTAAGAAATATGGGTGAAAACCCCAATTAACTTGGATTCCATATTATCCTTGAAAAAGAGATATGGGTGATGAGTAATAGTAGACTACACTTTGAATTATCTTCTCTCATGGCATTATCTTAGAAATAGGGATGTTGTGTGGGTGTGCTATGTTCATAAGCATTGTCTTAGAAATAAGGATGTAGGTATGAGGTATTGGGTTGATGAATTTGTTGTGCTCATAAGGTATTCAAAAGAATCCATGAGTGAAATTTAGTGTTTTATTGAAAGACTAGCACTAATACCATAAACCTAGACTACCCAAACCCTTAACTAAAACTTGGACTAACCTTTGATTCCCTATAAAAGTGACCCCTAAGGTAGCATACCTTAAGATTTCTCTTAATTTAATTTACTAATCACTTGTTAAATCCCTTATTAGTTTTAGTGTGTCATTTTATGTTACAACGCTTTACACTACCACCACCCCAAGATTACTTTAATTTATAGTCTTAGTTGTGCATTACAAGTTAACTTCTAGTTAAATCTCAATACTCGAAAGGGGTTAAAAACTATCTTTCACTTCTTGTGCATACGACCCCGGCTCTTATTGGGTTTACATTAATGATAATCGCCTTGTATCAAAATAATTGTGTAAGTTGAGTCTTATCAGTGAGCCCTCCTTTCTTTGGACGGCCTCATCTCTCTCTTAGTTTAATTTACTATTCCAATACTTTTGGATTTCTTTTTGCATATTCGTGGTCATGTCCCAACTTGGTTAATAATCTTTGGATTAGAGGCTTTTGTGGACAGGATTGAGATATCATTGCGGATATGGTTTTAACTCTCAAGCATTCTTTTGATTTATATATTTCTCTTATTATCTTGGTTGGATTCCATTGTTTATCATTTTTATTGTGCTCTTGAGGTAAGGCAAGGGGTCATCTCAGGCCTTGGTTGGTTTGGGATACCCGTCATGGGCAGGCCCTGGTTTGGATTATAATAATTGGTCATACTTAAATACATTTAGAAGCATGTCAATCATCTATAGACCCCATAAATACCACAAAGCAACCATAGAGAGGGGTAATGTTATGCCCTGACACTACCCCTAGACGTTACACGATTCTTAGAACCACAAGTGATACACAGATAACCCATGATACTGGCATAATTTATTAAAAACTGAATAAATGCAAAAAATTTAAAATAATAAGCGAAAAGAGATGTCATTATCTAAACCTGTTCAATACAAAACTATTTAAAACATCTACATCAATAGATTATACAAAAGGAAGATCAAATTGAATACATCAACTCTTATTGACTTTTTATAAAGCCTCTACTAATACTGACTATAGGTCATCGGGACATGACCCCCAACTATCCCTAATCAATACAATTAAATAAAACATAAAATATAAGAACTGCAACTGATTTGAGTCCTTGAAATAATAGAACTACTCATATGTTAGTTGAATTCTATAATCTTCCTAATTATGATCCTGAAAGTAAGCACCTGAATTACATCACATGAAAAATATAGGTAGAAGAGGTATATGATTAGTACTTTGGAATGTACTAAGTATGTCAGATATGCACTAGTCATGAAAATACTTAAAACATGCTTCAAAATTAAGGACATAAACCATTTATTGAAATATACATTTAAAACATAGTTATACATAAAACTTGTGAATCTTTTTGAAATCTCTAAATCATGAGCTAAAAAAAATTTGTAAACTAGAAAGCAGTAGAAGCATAACTGTTCTATTTAATCTTGAGTTAGTGCTGAATATAATGTAAAACTGTCGTGAATGCTAACTAAAAATGAAGAGATGAGCTTCAGAGAAAACTGAATATATGGTGTTGAACTATAATACAATGACCCTATATAATATACATATATACTGATGTACATTGATAATCAAAAATTTCATATTACAAAAGGAAGTAAACTAAATTGAGGGCCATGTATGAATATTACCAATTGTAGGGGGGTGCAGATAGTGCGGGTAATTTGCGTAGATATATTGTACTTGGATAATTAGTAGATAACTAGTACTTACTAGTCTATCATGTTAATTGAAATGCTATGTCATATCATTCTTTAGTTATTTGTTTAACCTTATTAATTCTTCTATATTATTTTTAAGGTATACTATATGTTCCATATTTCTAGTTTTTATGTAGTCAAGTAGATTCTTTTTCATAAGTGTTTCTATTAATCTTATTTGCTCCATATCTTTTCTCCAATATTCTAAGTATTCATAGTTTATCATTTTATCCTAAAGTAGTTGTAATATTTCAAATTTCTTTGTAATAATTTATTCTAATTGTACTATATCAAATATTAAATCCTAGGTTCTTTACTTCATTAATTATCCTATCTTTTTCTTCTATAAATAATTCTATTTCTAAATCATAATCTAAACTATCTTTTAATTCTAGTTGTTCCAAGGTTTTATCTATCCAAATTAATCTTTCTTTTAATTGCCTTCTTCCTCTTCTAAGCTAGTTTCTACAATTAATTTCTTCGTATAGCCAACTTTGTTTTTGTCTAACTCTTCTAATAAATTCTAACATTTTTTAATCTGTATAATATCCATCTAAATAATAACTATCTAAATATGAGCATTAGCTATCATTATATAAGTGTAAATTTTCTATAGAACTTAATAATTCTTCATTAAAATGAAATACCTTTTCGTATATAATTTTCCTTATATCTACTATTTCTGTGTCCTTAAGTACATACAAAACAAGTATCTTAAATTTATCTATCATCCAATCAGATAAGTAGGTAGTTATTTTATTTCAT
>NC_061121.1:39407949-39418802 GCF_002878395.1 Capsicum annuum
TTCTCCATAACATTTTGAGCATAAATGGTCTGGATATTTATGTGCTATTATCTTACAGTATCTGGTCAATAACTCTTCTGAAATAAATTTTTTCTTAATTGCTCTGGTAGTAGGTTGCCTTTCTGAATTAAGCAGTGTACATTGAACCTATATAATATACATATATACTGATGTACATTTATAGTCAACATTTTCATATTACAAAAGGAAGTAAAATTAAATTGAGGGCCTTGTATGAATATTACAAATTGTAAGGGGGTTCGGATAGTACGGGAAATTGCGTGGATAACTTGTACTTGGATAATTAGTAGATAACTAGTACTTACTAGTTCTATCATGTTAATTGAAATGCTATGTCATAGCATTCCTTAGTTATTTGTTTTAACCTTATTAATTCTTCTATATTATTTTTAAGGTATACTATATGTTCCATATTTCTAGTTTTAGGTAGTCAAGTAGATTCTTTTTCATAAGTGTTTCTATTAATCTTATTTGCTCCATATATTTTCTCCAATATTCTAAGTATTCGTAGTTTATCATTTTATCCTAAAGTAGTTGTAATATTGCAAATTTCTTTGTAATTTATTCTAATTGTACTATATCTGATATTAAATCCTAGGTTATTTATTTCGTTAATTATACTATCTTTTTCTTCTATGAATAATTCTATGTCTAAATCATAATCTAAACTTTCTTTTAATTCTAGTTGTTCCAAGGTTTTATCTATCCAAATTAATCTTTCTTTTAATTGTCTTCTTCCTCTTCTAAGTTAGTTTCTATATTTAATTTCTTCGTATATTCAACTTTTTTTTTCTCTAACTCTTCTAATATATTCTAACATTTTTTAATCTATATAATATCCATATAAATAATAACTATCTAAATATGAGCAGTAGCTATCATTATATAAGTGTAAATTTTCTATAGAACTTAATAACTCTTCAATAAAATAAAATATTTTTCGTATATAATTTTCCTTATATCTATTATTTCTATGTCCTTAAGTACATTCAAACCAAGTATCTTAAATTTATCTATCATCCCATCAGATAAGCAGGTAGTCATTTTACTTCATATGATGTTATTTTCAAAATATTCCTTTCAACCATATACATAACAAAATATGATCATCTTAGATCGCTATAAACTAGATTATTCTTAAATAACATGTTCTTCGGTCACTATTAGCATGGTAATCTGGATACTTTTACCCTAAAAAGTGCCTCTACTCTGGTTACTCCCCTATCACGGCTTCTTTGCCTCACCGGTTTCACCTTTAGGATGGCATAATTCTTGGGAATTTTTCTCCTTTTCCACTTTGCTAATAAACTTCTTAACATGCTATTTTTCGAATAATTCTACTATAAAGTATCTAACATGAGCTTATTTTATTATATCATGATTGTCAAGAATTTATTAGTTTAGCTATTCATAATTATAAATTAAAATACTTGTTCTGGTAGATTTGATAAATCTGTATTTTGCTAATCCATAGCTATTCCTTAGAAATATATCTGTTTTTATTAAATATTCAAACTTTTCTGCGAATAAGAGAGAAGGCTTGCTTTCAACACATGAAAGTCTTACCTTATCTTGGCAAATGTCTTGCCTATTTATAATCTACAAAAACCGTGTAAACTATTTATATATTTACACCTGTCCTAAAATAGCTTTACAAAATGCTATTTTTTCTATCCCTACTTTACATTTGTCAAATTTTACAAAAGTAGAAAAAGACTTAAGGTAAAAAAAAATCTTAAAGCTAATCTAAAAAGACAAAAAGGTCAAAAAGGCTATTTAATAGGCCTAAAAAATCAAAACATCATAATAAATTACATAGAAAACTTATCTTATTCCATCAAATGTCACTTTCAACTTTAATATCTTGTTTTGCTTTCTTTTCTTCATCTTTATCTTGGCTGATTTTTCTTCATTTGTAGTTTCTTCCTTTCTTGTCATTGGTCTATCTGTATTTGTTTTGATTAACTCTTGCCTTCTTCTTCACTGTAATTGAGCCTCCGGTATAACGTTATCTTCTCCATGACATATTGAGCATAAATGGTCTGGATATTTATGTGCTATTGTCTTACAGTATCTGGTCAATAACTCTTCTAAAATAAATTTTTCCTTAATTGCTCTGGTAGTAGGTTGCCTTTCTGGATTAAGTAGTGTCATAATCTATCTTTGGACTTCCTGCATATCTAATTGTCGTAACTCTCTTGAATTTGAATATATCATTATCTGGTCTCTTGAATAATAACTCCAAATCGGATTCTGATTTAACAAATTATTTGCTAACTCTTGGATAATTGTGGATATTCCAATAAACCTTTTATTTGTATAAAAATCTGGTATATCTATTCTTGGTATTTCTTCCATGGTTCAATATCTTCTGGTATGATCATATCTTTTGTCATTCCTATTTTCACGACTTGTATAACTGGTTTAATCTCATCATATAATATCTCTGCTGGTGTTGTATAGAACTTTACAAAAAATAAATTACCTTTAGTTATCTTTTTGTAAGTGGTGATTGCTTTATATATCTCTGGTATAACTGCTAATTTACTTCCATTTTGGGTATATATAGTATTGAGTATTCCATAATGCAATTAACTTATTGTATCCTTGTAACTTTTGGGTTATATAATTTGTATTTGGCTCTTGGATGTTTGTAGCTCTGAGGTTAATATTTAGAGAAGTTTGTATCTTGCGGATGTTTTTAATATATGATCTGGTTTTGTGGTTATAGGCTTTCTTATGTTGGTTTAGGCTATCAAGATATCAGGTAGTTTGTGGGGGTATGAACAAGGGGTCTTTTGGTGTTTTTTGTATAAATGGCTTGTCAAATATCTTGTTCTAGTTCATATTTGGATTCCTCCTAACTCCTTTGCTTGTACCTGCAGCAGTAGATTGATAAACGTTATGGGTTTTATGGAGTGTCCCAACGTTTCCTTTTAGCTCAGGAATTTTATTGTCTTCCGATCAACATAGCTTTGCACATTGCTGAGTTAGCTGAGTCATAGCTTCAGACTTCAGTTTAACTTCATTAGTATTTAGCTTTTCTATCTCATTTCCCTTTGATACGCCCAAATTATAACTCTCTTATAAGAATGTAAGCGGTCGCTGTCAAATATAGAACACAACTAGGTTGGGTGTCAAATCCCACAGGGAATACTGTGTTACTAAGTATTGTAGTTGTTACTGGACTATTGATCAAATGTTCCTGAATAGGGGGTTTTGGTTTAAATCTTAACTGATAGTTACAATAGAACAATGAATCAATATGTATATTAATATTTGATTACAGAGAATGACAAGTTATGGTTATGTCCACCTTGTAGCTTTTACTTCTCTATTAACTATGAGTATTAAGGATTTATACATGCATGCACTTATAGAGAGATGTATTCTAATTCTAAATCCAAGTGTTTCTCAAACAAAAAAGATTAATTCACTTTAGTTCTCTCAAATCCAAAGTGTACAACCTATCATACGAACTCTCCAAATCATCAATCCTATTAAGGCATTAACGTGTAAATAGAGGTTGGAAACCCTATTTTCTTGTCACTACTCTCTTTTCCAAACATTAACTTTTCTATCAAACAAGTTATTGCTATAATGGCACATTACCTATGTTTCTAACCACGAGAATTCAATCATAACGAAGAGAGTAATGATATAAGTGGATCAACACATCATAAATTTAAAAACCCATAGGAATAGAGAGTATACTACAAGGTTTTCATAACCCTAACAAATAAGCTTAGCTACTCATGAACCAAAAGGAAATAACCATAAGAATTTTCATCATACTCAAGATTAGAGGATGATCCTAGTGTCCACAAAATAGTGAAAGCAAGAGGAGAAAACGCTTTCTCCCTCTCACCCTTAGCTAAGCCGTCTTTTCTTGTTTCAAAAATATTACTGATACCTCTTTCATAAAAATTTAGCCATAAGGCTTTTAATAACATCCTTCTCTAATAAATTGCTACTGAGTCCTCAACTATTTACAAATATAAAGTTTGCCCGAGAAAAAGTTCCCATATATCCAATTCAGTCCAAAAGCTGCTTTTCTTTTATGTGAAGTTTCCTCTACTATCCAAAGGTCCCCAAAGTGTCGTAATCTTCTTCATTAGTACCTGAAAAGCATGCTAATCACATAGGTCAGCTCACTTAACTAATGATAGACTAAAAGTGCAAGAATTATGTATTTTATCCTCAAAACTTAGTTAAAACATAGGTAAGTTATGGTGCTTAGACGTATAAATACACCCAAAATCACCACCCCACACTTAAACCTTTGTTTGTCCTCGAAAAAAATCATACATTTATCCAAATACCTAACTAAACTTCATAATGGTAGCACAAAATGCTCAACAAGACATACACAACAAATATTAACAAAGAGTAGATTTCTGGATCATTACTAGAAACAACTCAGCCTCTAACATAGACTCATTAATTTGATTAATTCATATACACAAGTTAAGCAAAGAAATCATATAAAAATACCTAACAATCATCAACCATGTTCTCTCACACAAGAAAGTTACCCATAATCACTCATAGTTTTGCATTTTTCAAAAATATGGGTATAAGAATTAACTTGCTTGTTCTCACTCTCACAAAGAATTCTTAGATTACAACTGATGACCATATGCTTGCCCTTAGTTTAATGCTCCACTAATATTATAATGTGAAGGTTAGGATCAAATAGGTCTTTTACGGGTTGTAATGTAGGATAAAGGGATAGGTAGGACTATTTTGGCCAAAAATAGTGACTATGTTCCCTAAGCGCTTTAATACACTACATTATGCCATTTAGACCAACTTTTAACAACCAATCTATCTTCCTTTCACCTACCAATCTCTTTTATTTTTGCCCCATTTTATTACTCAATCAAAAACACTATGATGGGAGTATACAACTCTTTTTATTTTACATCAATTTCTTGCTACACACCCCTATGATAGCCACCCTCAGCTTAGGCTATTTGCCTTAGTCGAGGCGCAAAATGTCCAAGAAAGGACCAGGGCCTAAACAGGTTCATTTTAATATGTTTGGCTACAAATTCATCACTTTTAGTGTAGCACCTTGACACTCCCAATCACAATATTTTCATGTACCAATAACTAAACTTTGGGGCATCACTTTCACCATTCTCCTCGTATTTTGCCAAACTCTTAACTCAACTTGATTCTACAATTTAAAGCACTTAGGAGCTTTTGGATCAAATTATGGTCTTTAAAAAAAATGGATTAGGGTACATATGAGGTTGCCAAAGAAAATAGCTAAAGGCTCAATGGGTGTTCAACTAGGACAATGTACAAAGACAGGTAAAAATAAGATAAAAATAAGGGCTACCAAAAGAAATGTCTAAATCATCTCCTAAACCCACAATCTTTACTTTGCTTCACACACACACTAGGTAAGTTCTAGCATCAGTCGCAACAAAAAATATACAATAACCTTACACACACATGGCACATGGTCAACTTAATTAGGAGCATTATAGATTCTTGACCCAACAGATAAATGAATTAAACCACAACCAATTATCACAGCACGAGTCACAACTTAGAGCCTAAATGTTTCAATAGTAGTGATTCAATCATCTTATAATGCCATGCCGTCTATAAGAACAATTTTATGCAACAATCTGACTAATTCTCTCTTAAGTCGGTCGTCATCCTCCATCATTGATAAAAGTGACTAATCACGACTAACTAACTATGACTAAAACAACTGTAGCAGACAAACAATGTGTGCAAGTAGTAGGCAATATAGCAGACAAGGCAATCAAGGCGTACTTGTACCCTCACCCCACACTAAGAAGGTACACACTTCCCTCAGTGTAAATAAATAACCAAAAACCTGGTTAGTCGGACTCTTTCTCTACATTCGGGGTCATACCCCCGGCATCAAAATCATCATCGGAGTCTTCATCATAAGAGTTTTCCTCTATATTACAGTCTAGCAGTCGGTGATCATCGTCTGTCGGCACATCATCATCTAGAGGTTCAAAATTTGGCCCCACTCCACACATGGCCCGAGCATGATCATTAAGCGGGTAGTCATAGTCAAGCTGCCGAAGCTCTGCATCAGTAGGCACACGACCCTCATTAATCATAGTGAACCTAGTCATGCCATATAGATGGCAAAAAAAACTCTCATCTCGAGCATGTCTTTCAGCAGTGGTAAGGTTGATGCCTTGACTAGTTTCTGGATATTTGATTTTTGTGAGATCCACCTTCTTTAGGTTTTGTGGAAACTTATGGTCTGCTGGCTCCTCCTCAATGTGCTCTTTCCTTAAAATTGCAGTCAATAAGTTGCCAAAACTGAAGTGGGACTTGTTGTGCACCCTTGTTTTGTGCATCGACGCGCGTATAACTGCACCAATTTTGATGGGAACATTTGTCATTAGAGCATATACCAAGTAGACTCGATCACGTGTGACCTTAGTATATTGTGTCCCAGGAATCAAGCAGAAATTGACTATTCTTAACCATATGCAAGCTTCTCTATTCAAACAAGAATCAGGGTAAGTATTGTGATGACCATTATCCTTATGATGAGTCCACCGGGTCATGGACCTTGATCCACACAACATATGTCTGATAGCTCTATAGGGAGGTTTGCTGTAGAGCTCCTTGAGTGGTGAGTGACCCACACTTGGAGTACCCAGGAAAGAGTTAAAGAAATCAGCATTCAATTGCAAGACCTAACCTTCAATCTTTACTTCATTTCCCATAGTCCTTGGGGACCATTTGGCATAAAAATATCAAGTCAAATCAAGATTAAACTCGCCCATGTATCGGAAGATGAAGTCAAGGTTTAGTGTCATAATCTTTGCCAGAATGCGAGGGCAGTTCTTTTCTAAACTTTCCTTCTGCATCACTTTCACATATACATATTTGTTTACTTTATTATCTCTGTACCATTCCTTTCCTTCCTCCTCTAGAACCCATTTGATCCCAAAAGTGCATCGAGGCACTTGAAGAGAGGATGAGTTAGCCTGGTTCTTTCTTGCCCTTTTTTGACCTTTTGTGATGTGGATGCTTTCTCCTTTCCCTGTTGTCCTTTTGGAGCCATGTTACCTAAGATCATAATAGGGTCATGTTAGTCTCATTTCATAAACTTCACTATAGTCAGAGAATAAAATAGTGATGGCATCACCCCACACTTAATTCGTTTGGACAAACTAATTAAGTGAGTGTTGTCGAGTACTCAGACTTCATCGACATACATTTAAATGGTATATGCCAACAACATTATTAGTGCAGTAACACTTTCATCCCCTCACTTTACATAACAATTTCTCAATTTGATATACAAAAGCAGCACACAATGGTTCTGCAATCATGACTATCATTTCCAATTTCATTTCATTTCAGTAATACAATCTTTAAACAAGACTACCACATAGCAATCTCATCATGCCATAGTATAGAAACAACTTCACAATCTTATTCTTTTGGTTAACCATGCTCAATACATCGATGAACGAGTCACTCACATACTCAAGCTTACAACTCCCAGAATCATGCGTTAAACTTCAATAATTCAACTTCATAAAAAAATTTACAGTGAATACTAATCAATACATTCTAGAGTGAAATCAAGATTATCCACGAGAATCATTTCACTCAATGAGATGTGTTTTCCCAGCATACCAAACTAACCATAATCTTATCACCAAGCACTATTTCAAAATCCAATTAACCATTATGAGCCTAGCAAAGAAACAATTAAGGAACATGAAAGAACAACTTACTTGATGATAAATGTTTGATGAACCGAGAAGGTGAGCCCGCAAGATTAGCTGAGAAAAGAGAAGAGCTTGGAGAGGGAAAAGGTGTTTGGGCGGCGCTTAGGTAAAAGAAAAAATGAAGTGGGATTTAAGAGTAGAGAATGTGTTTAAAAGGTGAGACATGGGTCGGTTTGATCCATTCAAAAATGGATTATTAGGCAAAACTTACACTGATAGGCGGCGCCTATGAAATCACCTAAGCATAAGTAGGCGGTGCCTAACGTATCACCTAAGTGAGGCAATGAGAATAGGAAATGGTATAGGCGGCGCCTAACCTATCGCCTTTGTTGAAATAGGCTGCGCCTAAGCTATCGCCTATGTTGACATAGGCGACGCCTAAACTATCACCTAAGTGAGGCAGTGAGCATAGGCAATGATATAGGTGGCTCCTAACTTATCGGCTATATTGACATAGACGGCGTCTAAGCTATCACATATGTTGACATAGGCAGCACCTAACTTATCACCTAAGTGAGGCAGTGAGCATAGTCTATGGAATAGGCGGCACCTATATGTACTTATGTGATGCCTTGAAGTCGCAATGCACCCATACTAGTTGCTACATGCCTTCTTTCCTAATTTCCAAGTAAAATCAAATGCTACACTCAGAAATGTGTACGTCATCAATAGACTTACCACCTTTGATGTAGTTGATTTTCTCACCATATTTAAAACCAATTGTCTTCTTAATGCCTGCAGTACCTACACTTATTCAAAACAAACAAATAAGATGATTAGAGGGATGGGTTGCCTCCCACCAAGCGCCTTAGCTTTGGTCATGGCTCGACTCTTCTTTTTGAATTTTCATTTACCAAAAACAAAATCCTAGTAAAACCATGGGTTGCCTCCTATGTAGCTCTTGATTTGTTGTCGTGGCACGACATAGTTATCTCAATTACTCAGACTTCATCGAGATATATGGTGGCTATACATTTTATCGAGTCGGTTGGACCGATATATAGCTTCACTCTTTGTTCATTCACCTTAAAGACACTACCATCATCATTTTCTAACTCTACTACTCCAGATGAGTAGACTTTACTGATTCTGAATGGACCAGACCATTTAGACTTTAATTTACCTAGAAACAGCTTCATCTGGAGTTGAAAAGGATTACCAAATTGCCTTTCTAAAAGTTCTGTTGGATAATCCTCCGATCATGGTACTTTTTCATCCTTTCCTTGTAAAGATCTGCTCTTTCATATGCATTGAGATAGAATTCATCCATCTCGTTCAGTTGTTACAATCTCATATTTATTGCATCATTCCAGTTTAGGTTAAGCTGCTTCAGTACCCACATTGCTTAATGTTCTAGCTCAATTGGCAAGTGACAAGCCTTGCCATAAACTAGTTGGTATAGTGATATGCCAATTGGTGTCTTGAACGCGGTCCTATATGTCCATAAAGAATCATCCAGCTTCCTGGACCAATCTTTCCTGCTGGCATTCACAGTCTTAGCAAGGATCAGCTTGATTTCCCGATTTGAGACCTCCATCTGCCCACTAGTTTATGGGTGGTACAGTGTAGCTACCTTATGTTGCTTAACCCCATACTTTGCCAATATGGCTTTGAATAGCTTGTTGCAGAAATATGATCCTTCATCGCTTATAATGGTATGGGGTACCCCAATATGAGAGAAGATATTTCTCTTTAAGAACACCACAACACTCTTACCTTCATTATCAGCTAGAACGACTGCTATAACCCATTTGGATACGTAATCCATAACAATTAAGATATATTTCATCCCAAATGAGCTCACAAATAGGCCCATAAAGTCAATACCCTAGACATTGAATAACTCTACTTCAAGCATTTTGGACATGGGCATCTCATGGTGCTTTGAGATAGAACCTTGCCGCTGGCACTGATCACATCTTCTTATGAAATCATAGGCATCCTTGAATAATGAAGGCCAATAGTAGCCACTTTGCAGTACTTTCTTAGCCATCCGATCACCTGCATGGTGACCTCCAACTTGGGAAGCATGTCTTACTTCCAGTATGCTAGACACTTCTACTTCTGGGATGCACCGCCTAATAATACCATTAACAGATCATCAGAAAAGATACGGCTCATCCTAGAAGTAATGCTTCACATCATGTATGAACTTTTTCCTTTGATGAAAGGAGAGATTCTGAGGAATCACTTTACTTACCAAGTAGTTAGCGAAATCTGCATACCACAGTAAGTTTTCCACCACAGTTGCTAGAATCTCTTCATCGAGGAAAGCATCATCAATCTCCAGGTCGTTCTGAACTGTGTGCTCACTCTCAAGTCGGGATAGATGATCATCTACTTGGTTTTCAAAACCTTTTCTATCCTTTACCTCAAAATCGAATTCTTGAAGCAGTAGCACCCACCTGATTAGCCTTGGCTTGGCATCCTTCTTTTCCATTAGATATCTCAGAGCCGTATGATCTGTATGAACCACTACCTTGGTTCCCAACAAGTAAGCACAGAACTTCTCGAAAACATAAACAACCACGGGAAGCTCCTGTTCAGTAACGATATAGTTCTTCTGTGCTCTATTCAAGGCCTTGCTCGCGTAGTAGATTGGATGAAAGAGCTCTTCTCTTTTCTGACCAAGTACAGCACCCAAGGCTACACCGCTTGCATCACATAAATTTCAAATGGTAGAGACCAATCGGGTGGTATAATAATAGGGGCTTCAACTAACTTCCCTTTGAGGCGTTCAAACGCCTTCAAGCAATATTCACCAAAGTAAAACTTTGCATCCTTATCTAAAAGTTTCCATAATGGGTTTACAATTTTGGAGAAGTCTTTAATAAACCTCCGATAAAAACCAGCATGACCGAGAAAACTACGAACCCCCTTCACAAAAATTGGAGGTGGTAGTCTCTCGATAACTTCAATCTTGGCTCGATCAACTACAATTTGTTTTTCAGAAATTTTATGCCCGAGAACAATGCCTTTCTTAACCATAAAATGGCATTTCTCCCAATTTAGCACAAGATTGAATTCCACACATTGTTGCAAAGCCATACTCAGATTTGCCAAGCATGACTCAAATGACTC
>NC_061121.1:39418902-39518647 GCF_002878395.1 Capsicum annuum
AAGCAATATTCACCAAAGTAAAACTTTGCATCCTTATCTAAAAGTTTCCATAATGGGTTTACAATTTTGGAGAAGTCTTTAATAAACCTCCGATAAAAACCAGCATGACCGAGAAAACTACGAACCCCCTTCACAGAAATTGGAGGTGGTAGTCTCTCGATAACTTCAATCTTGGCTCGATCAACTACAATTTCTTTTTTAGAAATTTTATGCCCGAGAACAATGCCTTTCTTAACCATAAAATGGCATTTCTCCCAATTTAGCACAAGATTGAATTCCACACATTGTTGCAAAGCCATAGTCAGATTTGCCAAGCATGACTCAAATGACTCCAAAGTGTCTTCAACCATATCTGAGAAAATGGATATCATTCATAGTTGAAAAGTGGCAAGTGCATTACATAGCCCAAATAGCATCCTTTTGAATGCAAAAGTACCATATGGGCATGTAAAAGTGGTTTTCTCCTAATCTTCAGGAGCAATGCAAATCCAGTTATCTCCAGAATAACCATTCAAGAAATAATACCATCCTTGTCCTGCCAATCGATCAAGCATTTGATCCATGAATGGCATTAGGAAATGGTACTTTAGCGTCTACAAGTTTAGCTTCTGGTAATCCATACGCACCCTCCCCCTTTCTTGGGCACACATTTTACAGGACTCACCCATTTACTGTCTGAGATTGGGTACACCACCCCTGCATCTAGCCACTTGATGATTTATTTCTTCATCACCTCTTGCATAGGTAGATTTAGACGATGCTGATGCTCAATAGTGGGTACAAAGTCTTTCTCTAGCTGAATCTTATGCATACATATGCCAGGAGGGATACCAATGATATCTGCAATAGTCCAACTAATAGCTCTTTTGTATCTCTTAAGAACAGAGATGAGAGCCTCTACCTATTGTTCACCTAAATCAACAACAATAATAACCGACAGTGTATTTCCACTACCCAAGAACACATACCACAAATGAATGGGTAGCTCTTCCAAGTCTAACACCGGTGGCTCTTCAATGGATGGCTTCGTAGGTGGTAAAGGTTAATTCTTAATGTTAAGATACAGCTTCTTGGGGGCATAAGAATACGACCTCATTCCTATCAAATCACAGACAGTTTCTTCGTACTCATCAATATCCTCACGATCAAAGTTCATAAGCATAGTAGTCAATGGCTCAACATTAAGTTGCTCCTCCAAAGATAATTCTTGCTTATCCTCATAATAAACATCAACTATAGAGAACACATTCATATCCTTGGGATGCTTCATTGATTTACATATATCGAAATGTACCACTTCATCATTCATCCAAAATAAAAGCTCATGTGCTTACAAATCAATAAGCACACTTCCGATTGGGAGAAAAGGTTGAGCCAAGATTATGGGCACCTCGAAATCTACCTCGCAATCCAAAATAACAAAATCTGTAGTAAAAATAAAGGTATCCACCTTCACTAATACATCATAAAGAATCCCAACAGGCTGTTTTACCGACCTATCTGCCATTACAAGCCGCATGTTAGTTGGTGTAGGATCTCTCAACCCCAACTGTTTATAAATGGCTAGCGGCATCAAATTAATGCTAGATCCTAAATCACACAAAGCCTTAGTAAAAGCTAAAGATCCAACCGTGCAAGGAATAATGAAAGCACCCGGATCTGCATTCTTCTGTAATAAGGACCTTGTGGCAATCGCATTGCAATGATGGAAATTATCTACCGTTTCATAGCTTGCTGGCATTTTCTTTGTCAAAAGGTCCTTCATGAATTTGGCATACCCTGGCATCTGCTCCAGTGCCTCCACCAAAGGCACATTTATAGTCAGCTACTTTAGCATGGTCATGAATTTACTGAACTTAGTATCATGGGCCTTCTTCTTTAGTCTCTGAGAAAAAGGGGGTGGTGGTTTTGGAAGAGTTTTCTCCACCACTTCCTTGTCATTGTGCTTCCCATTATTAATTTTTTCAGACTGCTGACAGCTAGGTGTAGTATCATGAATGACCTCATCCTGATTTTCAACTTCTACAGAATCATCATAATCCACTTTAACAACATTCTCCTCCATAATATCAACCACAGACTTATCCTTGGATGGATTTTCCAACACCTTACCACTCCTGGTAGTAATGGCCAAACATGATCCATTTTTCCTTGGATTTTTCATTGTGTCACTTGGTAAAGTGCTAGATTTCCTTTGATTGAATATCGCCGACAGTTGACTCATTTCCTGTTCCAACTGTTTATTGAAGTGGAATGCGAGTCAACCAATTGATTCATTGAGGACAAATCATTTTTTACCTTAGCTACTCCCATGTTGGTTGCCTCTACTCTATTCAACATCTTGGCCATTATGTCCTCCATGGACATCTTCCTAGAGCTAGATGCAGCAACTTCATAATTTCCAGAAGGGACATACAAACCGCTTCTGTCATTCTTATTCTTCCAATTCCCTTGGTCTTGGTCCTTGTATCTGAATTTTTTATAATAGTTTCGAACTTGGTTTCCTTGGCCACTGCCTCGTAAACCCTCCTGATTATTTAAGTAATTTGCTTCCTCTTCAAAATTAGAGTCAGATCTTCCCTGTGATACAATAGCTTTGACCTTTTTTGTCTTTTCTAATAATAAATGCTTAGTAAGAAGGTCCATCTGTATTTTCATGTGAGCCATATCCTAGTCACTTTCCTCTTCCCTTCGCCTCTGTTCTACGGTCATGCTAATAGATATAGTAGAGCTTGCTACCTCAGAGTCCCTCGTATGCCAAGCTATACTCTTCTTTGTCATACGTTCCATCATGTTAGATGCCTCAAGAAAAGTAAGGTCCATGAATGAGCTACCCGCAGTATTATCTACCACTAGCTTAGTCACCGAGTTCAAGGCCCTATATAATATCTCCATCAAGTGGACATTGGTCGTCTGATGATTTTGGCACCGCATAAGCTTTTTCTTGAACCTCTCCCAAGTCTCGTGGAGAGCTTCATTTGGAAGCTTTCTAAAATTGCTTATCTCATCTCTCAATTGTGCCCTCTTGGATGGCAGAAAGAATCTTTCTAGGAAAGCGTCTTTTAGTTGCCTCCAATTGGTAATAGAGTCAGGAGTTAGCCCATTTAACCATAGAGTTTCCTCTCCAGATAGAGAAAATGGAAATAAGTGTAGCCAGATCGCATTCTGTCCAACCCTTGGATTGTCAAACAATTTACATGTTGAGATAAAATTAATCAGATACATATTCAGATCATCGCATATAAGTCCACCAAATAGCCCTTTGAGTAACAATAGCTGAATCATAGTGATAGTGATATTGAACTGGGCTCTGGGTGCTAAAGGAGAAGGAATAATAGCCCCCGTGGCACCATCCCCATCTAAGTCATAGTCATCATCATCAAAAGCAAACTGCACAGCTCTGCGTTTGGGTCTCATTCTAGCATGGTGATCTCTGTTGATATTCCTATTCACAGGTGCAGCAAAATCCTCTACACGCCTTGGATTTAATAGCTCATCATCACCCAGGTCTTTATCATCCAGATTGGGTACCCGACCTGGGCTATTAGCATTCTACTGATTTACTTGTGCAGCTGCCAAAGCAGCTAATCTAGCCTGCTCCTGTTGAGCAGCTATCCTTTTCGGGTCTCATTACGCATCCATTCTACCAATGAGATGTGGTTTAGGATTTATAGGTAATAATGGTTGACCCAATCTCCGTGTATTTGGCATGCAATCCACTCAACCTGAACAAAATAAAAACAACAAACAAAAAGTAAATTTTTGGAAATCTTTGACCAAAAGGTCGATTAACAAACACAACCTTAGTTGACAATCATATTCCCCGGCAACGGTGCCAAAATTTGATACGCCCAAATTACAACTCTCTTATGAGAATGTAAGCGGTCGCGGTCAAATATAGAACCCAACTAGGTTGGGTGTCGAATCACACAGGGAATACTGTGTTACTAAGTATTGTAGTTGTTACTGGAATGTTGATCAGAGGTTCCTGAATAGGGGGTTTTGGTTTAAATCTGAAGTGATAGTTACAATATAACAATGAAGCAATATGTGTATTAACAGTTGATTACAGAGAATGACAAGTTAGGGTTATGTCCACCTTATAGCTTTTACTTATCTATTAACTATGAGTATTAAGGATTTATACATGCATGCACTTATAGAGAGATGCATTTGAATTCTAAATCCAAGTGTTTCTCAACCATCAAGGATTAATTCACTTTAGTTCTCTTGAATCCAAAGTGTACAACCTATCATCAAACTCTCCAAATCATCAATCCTATTAAGGATTAACGTGTAAAATCCTTTTCTTCAATTTTCTCAAGATAGTAGGGCTGTTTTTAGGACATTTTGAGAGGGAGATTTGGGAGGGAAGATTTGATAATTATTCTAATCACAAAATTTTTTTTAAAACTCATTCTTTATATGTACTATATTAATATTTATGCCTCAAAACAATTGTGGCCACATGAGATGAATTATCCATCACATGATCTGGAGTTAGCAGCGGTTATATTTTCCTTAAAGATATGGCGTCACTACTTGTATGAGATTTATGTTGACATATATACTGACCACAAGAGTTTGCAATACATCTTTAATCAGAAGGACCTAAATTTGAGGCAGCGAACATGGCTTTAGCTATTAAAAGACTATGATGTTGATATCTTGTATCATTCCAGAAAAGCAAATTTGGTATTTAATGTCTTAAGTCGTAAGGCTATGGTGGGTACTTATGGTCAATAATTTTTTTCTAAAGTTAAATATAAAGAGTACTGAATAATTAAAAGAGATTAAATTTTAATATTAGGTATAAATATTGATAATCAGCAAATAATAATAAAATATTTAAAAAAATTTATAGGGGTATATTGTTGGGTTGTAGCCCATGATCAATCAAAAGGACCATGGCATATTCCTATTCTCTTTTGGTTTCCAATGCTATTTGGAAAAGGATTCAAATTTCTTTTCCTTTATTTTGATTTGGCTTGGCCTTAAGAAAATCACCACCCATCATCTATAAATAGGACTATTTGAGAGAGAATTATTCATGCTCATTGGTATTTATCTTTGAGAGACATTAGCACAGAAGAGAGTTTTTGAGAGAGCTTTCACCAAAGAGAGAATAGAGAAAGAGAGTTTAGTTGCTGCAGTTTTTTTCTCTTCGACCAGCTAACTTCAGATCACATTTTTCATCTCGTTCACTATTGGATTGGGCTGAAATTTTTATTGAGTATTTTTAACATCTTTTTATTTGATTTGAATGGTAGATATCCTATTTGGAGATTCGTAGCATCTGATTTTGAATTTCAAATAGTAGCTCTGTTTTGGGTGATTTCTCTTGATTTAATTTTGTTGGTGTAGCTATTGCTTCTCAAGGTTTGGCTCTTATTGTGTGAACATTAGGAGAATATTTTTAACCCTCTTATTGTTATAGTGGATCAATTTGGATCTCTTTGATTCTGTGGTTGTTACCTTTGACTTGAAGGATTTTTTCACATTAAATTTGGTGTTCTTTACTTTTTTTGTTTTCGTATTTACCTCTTTTTGTCATGACAAGTGGTATCAGAACTTTGGTTATCCATAAAAATTTTGAGATAGAGGTAAATATGAGAAAGATGCTATGTTTAAATGAGAGAAATTACAACATATGGAAGAGCTAGATAAAAGATCTTCTATTTGTTAAGAAGATGCATCTTCTCATTCTGCTGATCATAAAACCGAGAATATAACTAATGAGAATTGGAACTTTTAGCTCCAACAAGTATGTGAATATATAGTTCAATGGGTTGAAGATAATGTTCACAATCATATTATGAATGAGACACGTGATAGAACATTGTGCAAAAAGTTGGAGACATTTTATGCTTCAAAAACAAGTAATAACAAGTTGTTCCTACTAAAAGAATTGATGACCTTTAAACACAAGGAGTGAAATCATAGGATTTTCAAGTAATCCTATGCTTGACCATATAAATGATTTTCAAGGTGTCCTTGATCAATTTTCCGAATGTGTTAATTTTGATGATGAGATATAAGGACTTTGGCTTTTGAATACTTTACCAGATTCTTGGGAGACTCTTCGTGTTTCTTTAACAAATTCAGCTTCTAGTGGCAAGGTGACTATAGAATTTACCAAGAGTGGTATTTTGAATGAATAAAGATAAATCTCAAGGATCTTCCTCACACTTAAATGTTCTAATTACAAAAGATTGGGGGAGAGACAAAACAAGAAATGCAAGAAATAGGGGTAAAAGCATAAGCAATTCAAGGTCAAGGTTTGAGAGTCATTCATGCTATCATTGTGGTAAGAAAGGACATATTAAAAGGTTTTGCAATAAGTTGAAGCAAGAGATCAGATAAGGAAAGAAGGAAGGAAATAACTAAAATAATGTTGTTGTTGTTATCCGAGATGACTTTTTCGTTGTTTGTGATAAAAACATCATCAATTTTGTATCCCATGATACTAGTTGGATGGTACATTTTGTAGATACATCTCTTGACGCACCGAGAAAAGACTTTTTTTCATCTTATACTCTTGTTAACTATGGAGTGTTGAAGATGGGCAATGTTGGTGAGGTCAAGATGCTTGGTTTTGGCACGGTCTACTTGAAGACTAATATTGGTATAAGGTTAGTCCTTTAGAATATCAAACATGCTCCAAACATTCCTCTAAACTTGATATCTGTGGGGACAACTAGATAATAATGGATACTATAACGACTTGACCAATGGCCAATAGAAGCTCACCAAAGGCACGTTAATTGTGGCTCGAGGAAAAAAGTATTCTAATACATATGTGACCAAGTATCTGTCATTAATGACTCTGTGAATTTGGTGGAAAGTGTCACTTTATCAGAATTATGGCACAAGAGGCTCAACCATATAAGCAAGAGGGGAATCATATGTTTTGATAAGAAGAATCTACTTGCTGGTGTTAAACAAGAAAAAATGAAAAGATGTGTTCACTGCTTAGCCAAAAAAAAAAAAAGAGTTTCTTTTCACAGTCATTCTCCTTCAAGAAAGCCTAAACTATTAGAGCTAGTACACTCTGATTTGTATGGTCCTTTTAAAGTTAAATAATAAAGTGGTGCACTTTACTCTATGAAATTCATTGATGATCATTCTCACAAGCTCTGGGTATATCCTTAAAAATCTAAAGAACAAGTACTTGATGTGTTTAAGGAATTCCAAGCCTTATTAGAGAGACGGATCGGGAAGAAACTAAAATGTATTTGAACTAACAATAGCGGTGAATATATTGGTCTTTTTGATCACTATTGCAAATCATAAGGAATACTTCATTAATGAACTCTACCCAAGATGCCTCAATTGAATAGTTTGGCAGAGAGGATGAGCAGAACTCTAATTTATAATGTTATATGTGTACTTTTAAAGGCTAAACTAACAAATTTCTTTTGGGCAGAAGCACTTAATATTGTTTCTTATATTATCAATTTATCTCCTATAGTTGCTTTGGATGGTGATATTCCAAATAGAGTTTGGTTTGCTAAGGATGCTTCTTATGATCACTTGAAAGTATTTGAGTGTAAATCTCATGTGCATGCTCCAAAAGCTGAGAGCTCAAAACTGGATATCAATACTAAGCAGTGCATCTTCATTGGTTATGGTCAAGATGAGTTTGGGTATCGCTTTTAGCATCCAGTTGATAAGAATCTTATTAGAAGTCATAATGTAGTGTTCTTTGAAGAACAAACTATTGAAGATATTAACAAGACTAAGGAAAAAGATTCTCAAAATAATGAGAGCTTAGTTGATATTGATCCAGTTCCTATTATTGATACATCTATTCCACATGAAGAAACCCAAGATGATAATACAGATTACGATCAAGAGGGTGTAACTTATAGACGGTTTGATTAATGATTTTTTGGTTGATCAACAACCAACTCCTGCTCAGGTAACTACTTCAGATATTCCTAAAACCTCTTCTAGAAGATCTTTCAGGAATAACCAAAAGTCAACACGTTATTATCCAAATGAGTATGTACTTTTGACAAGCATGGGAGAACCTAGAGACTATGATGAAGCCATACAAGATACTCACAGATATGAGTGGGTAGAATCTATGGAAGACGAGATTAAGTCACTCCACTAGAATTATAATACCCCACAAGATTCTAGACAGGTTTCCAGCTCCTAGATGCATATTTACAGGGGTCCAAGGCATTAATTTCTCACTAAGTACAAAATACCTAGCCATTTTAATACCCCAAGAATGAGAATATTTTATTTTTGTCCTTATCGAGTCTAAAACATTGATTTATGAGTTGAAATATGATTAGGGATGTTAAAAGGGTTATCCGGGAGAGTTTTGAAATTTTTGAAATAGGTTCAAGTTATTTTTAGACCACAAAGGCAGAATACCTCTGCGTTTTGGAAGTGTCACAAAGGCTAGATCTCTGTGGTAGTCTCCATTTCATGGAGGTTAGTCTCCACAAAATCCTCAGTGCCACGGAGGCCAGCCAACGTAATAGGTTCTGCGCCATAGAGGCTTTATTTTCCTATATTCTTAATTAAGGGTCCAAGGGGAATTTTGGTCTTTTTCCTTCTTCCAAAATGCACAATTGACAAATTAAAACCCCAAGAGGGGCATCAAATGCCCCATTCTCCATCTGTTATCATATGTAAACTCATCCCCCTGTACCAAAAACATGAAATTCAAGTTTCTCTTCAAGGATTCAAGCATTCAAGTTCTAATTCCAAGATTCTTCTTCAAGAATTTAAGCAATTGAGGTATGTTCGGTATTCATCAATGGGTTTCTTCCACCCATTAAGTCCCAAAATCTATTTTTGTTCAAGTATGAATTTTTTATCCTCTTTTATGAAAATATCAATATTAATTAAGAATTTAAATTGTATTTTATTAGTAGTTTAGAATTCAAGCCATGTCAATAAGTTTTCCCATGTGAATTATGAAATTTATCCTTTAAATTCCAATCACCCATGTCATGAATAGTTGAAACCATGTTAACTAACCAATTCATGAATTAAGCCATGTGATCATGTTATCCTCCCAAGTTTGCGCATCCCCATACTTAAAGATCATGGCTTCCATAGGTTTAGTGAAATGTTCTATGTTTGGGTCTTTGAATCATTACTTTCTATCAATGTTTTAAATTATGTTATCATATTAAAAGTGTCAAGCAGTGTTGGCGGGTTAAGAACACATAATACTTAAGTTTATTTACATATTTTTTATTTCAAAGTAAAGGCAAACAGACAATGATTTTATTATCATATTCATATTATCATGTTTATGCTGAGTATTTATCAGACGTGTCTATTAAATAAATAATAATACCAGTGTCATTTAGTTGGGAGTAACACTTAGCACCGAACGAACACAAGGATGGTGGCTCCCCCGTCAGTTAGGAAGGCATGAGTTATTAGTAGTAGGACCTAAGTTCCAGACCTACGAAGCCATCAAAGATGATGAAAGGTCCCTCGTCAACTAGGCATGACAACCTCATCCTCCGATACTTCAACCTTGTGGATCCACATCGTCAGTCATGTGTTGGTACCCCTGGCAAGGTACCAGAACCCTTCCAAATAAGGTTATAGGTTAGAACCCAATAGCTCAAATTGGAGCATGTTGATTATAGTTATCTCCCACGATCTTAGTTCAATATTCAGACTATATCATATCAGGTTTGTATGAGAAAGTGTATAGTTATATGACATTCAGTTACTAATGTTATATCGATTATCTGAGTTCATGATATACTTGGTCTTGCATTATTTTTTACATGTCCATGCATGTATGTTTAGTACCCACATGTATTTCAGCTAGCCCTTACCTCACATACTAGTACATTCAAAGTACTGACCATATACTTTCTTTTGTGCTATATTGATTTCACAATATAGGTTTGGATACTCAGTTCTCCGATCACTCTTAGCCAGTTCAGTGACCTCAACAATAGTAGTGGTGAGTTCTCATCGATGAGGACAAGGTGTTTTCAGTCTATTTCAGTACTTCTTTACGTTCAGTCATTCAAAGTTAATTGGGGGTTAGTTTCATCAACTCCACATGTCTAGAGGCTTTTAAACTATATGTTTCAGATATTCAGATGTTTAGATATTTACATTTGTTTTCAGTATCTTTTATCAGTAATTTAGACATAATGGTATCTATTTCACTATCCCATCTTCACAATAATTATATTTGTTAAACTTCCGCATATGATACTTTATCATTATTTTATTTAGTGATCACAGCAGGTACCAGATTATGGGTTAGCTTAGGGTCACTCGTGGCCTTAAGCACTATGTCATAAATAGGGGGTAGCCTCGGGTCATGGCAACACTTAGTAGTATAACCTGCTATTTTAAAACATAATTTTTGATCTTGTTTATGTGTTGAATGATGTCAAGATATAATCTTTATGGGTTTGTATGAAACTAGAATGGTATGTTATTTGAAATATATGAACTTTGGGTGATTTGGGTGGTTGAATTCATGAATAAACCTATTCCCAAAGTGGTGCATGCAAGGTGTTTGATAAAATACCTAAGAGCCTAGAAATCATGTATTTTAGCTAAATGGAACTTTAAAGACAAGCCCATGCTCTATCCCTTATGACTCAACATGAATTCCATGTAAGTTGTCATTTATTATTGTTGTATGATGGAATGCTCATGAAATTAGAACTATGCAAGTATGTACATGTTATATGCAGTATCTTCCACGGTCAAGAATATGGTAACCATGTGTAGTATGAAATCCCCTACTTATGATATTATAGATTGTGGATTCTATTCTTACAATCAAGTCAGTCATGTGTGTTAGTTTCTTTCCATCAAGTCCTGGGGGTACTTGTATCTGAAAGATATAGCTGTGTGCCTAGAGCCATGTCCTGTTATCACAATACTCTTGTTCAAGCCATGATCTATAGAAATCAGTCATTCATGTGACTCAGGAAAACTCAGAAATCTCAGTATACTCAGTAGTCCAGTAATCTCAGTGCTTAGTAACCTCAACAACCTCAATATTCATAGTTAATCTCAGTAACTTCAGTACTCTCAATCAGTCCTCAGAACTCAACACATTTCGTCAATCATCGAAATCCAGTAAACTCAGTTTAATTCCGCTAAACAATCACAGTAACATCAGTTCAGTTCAACAAATTAGTTCAGTGTCTTTCAATTGGGAGTAGGATTCACCACCGAGTGAACCCAAGAATGGGACCTCACCTGTGACAGTCAAAGGGTCTGATTCTTTGAAGCAATCCTTGTGTTCTATAACTACGTAGACAATCAAACAGATTAATACTTTATAATTAGACTGTCAGATACAGTTGACCAGACCAGTCTTTCATAATCAGAATGGTCATACATAGTTATTCATGTATCAGTATCATAGCACTAGTCCCTCAGTATTTAGTAATATAATATTAGTGCCTCACTTATTAGTGATCTACATACTCAGTAATCATTTTCATGACTATTGGACACAGTCAATCAGATCAGTTCTTCATAATTTGAGCTGTCAGAAATAGCCATTCATCTATTTAGTATCTCAATATCAGTAAGCTCATGTTGTCAATATTCAGGCTGAGTAGTCAGTATCACTACGAGTTCATTTATAGTTGTTTATACATATATGTATTCTCACGTTCATATCAATCAGCATTGTTTATGTATGTAACCTTTTGCATTTAGCCTACCTCACTCATATACTCAGTACATTCAGTCGTACTTACGTATTTTTGCTATGCTTCTTTCTCTTATGTTACACCATAGGTTTAGAGGCACGAGCTCTAAATTAGCAGTAGATTCCAGTAACAGTAGTCAGAGTTAGAAGTAAGTCCTCATCTTTTAAGGACACAATGATTTCATTACTATTTCAATTTTCAATTTATTTCAGTAGTTGGAGTTAGTTAGGGACATGTACTATCAACTCCTTGTTCAAACAGTTTAGAGGCTTTCCAGACTATAGCATATCCGATAGTTATTTCAGATTTGTTTTGGTATGGTTATACCATTTTTAGACATTGTTCTTATCAGATATTTATTCAGTTGAACCTTATGTCCATTCAGTACATATTTCTGCTTTTTTATGTTATATTATGTAGTATACAGATACAGATATCAGTCATAGGTTAGATTGTGGTCCTTCGGGGTCATAAGCACTGTGTAGCATTCTGGTTCAGAAAATCGGGGTGTTATAAACTTGGTATCAGAGCCAGGTTCAATAGAGTCCTAGGAAGTCTGAAAGCCGCATCTAATAGAGTCTCATACATGCGTGTGTTGTGCACCACACTTATGTACAGGAGGCTGTGAGATGTTTTAAGAATGGCTTCCCTTCTTTTATGTCTCAGATCGTGCTATAGAAAGGTTCTCTAAGGAACCCATGTAGAGTCACATCATGCTCCCCTCATGTCAACCTTACCTTACTTTCAAGGTAATAGAAATAGTGAAGCTCAAGTCCTAAAGATAAGGCTTTCTCAGACAGTCCCTACAGACAGCTATGGGATTTCCCACGTGCTCAACAGTATCCCATTAGTTCAGTTATCTCCCAAAGTTGTGCAGATTTCATTCGTGAACATGAGAACTCATTCTTGATCCTAGATTTAGATATTCCCTTAGATCTCTTCTCAGAATCCTATGATAGAATATGACTAGAGTTAGGAGCATGAACCCAGGGGTTTAGTAGTAATGGAGTTGGGATAATGTTATCTAGATTGATCTGATTATGTATTCATGGGATAGTTATTCCAGAATGAATCAGTAGGTTTGAATAGTGTGAGTTAGAAATTTAAGTTTATTGACTTGAAATTAATTATGAAGGAGTGAATGTGATATTAGTAGTATGTGAGAAAACAGAGGTAGACGATGTGGATAGTAAGGCGAGCATACATTGATCAGAGTGTAAGTATGTGATGATGATTGCAGTTCAGTCCAGAGATTAGTTTAGTGTTCACAAACTTATAATGATGGCTTAAATCCAAGAGGTAGATGGTAAATCAAGTACCTAAGTCAGGCTCTCAGATTTCATTAGTAGTACAAGTATGTGCAGAAAAGCAGTTAGGGAAGACAATTCCCGACCCATCCTTATCTTAGTGTATAGTTTTGAACTCCAGTCAGCATGATGCTTATGCATGCTTCACATCCGAGTTCCATGAACCTAGCTTATATTTACACGTTTTTCATAGAATCATATATGATTCTAGTTCCCAGCATAAGGGGTTCATTTCTATTCTCCTCAGTAATGCAGATCATGTCCCATGAAAATAAAAACTCCAAATTCAGGTCATGCAGCTCATGACTCATGTACGCATATCATGTTTTACAGTATACTCAACTTCTATGATATATGGTATGTCCCTACTGATCAGATAAGTCTAGACTATGTCATGTATATCCTCATTTCAGACCTTTTTGGTAAATCCATGTTGTTGACATTTTATTCCTCAGGTTTCAGTTATGTGTCAAGTTCAGTCAATGCTAATTTATGTTTCAGTTTCTCCTGATATAATCCTTCAGTAAGCTTTTCCTATGGAACATTATAGTGATGAGCAGTTTCTTAGATGGGAGATAGAAAGTATTTCATGTTAATAGAAGATTATGACATGCTTACTGTATATATGAGAGGATAGTTACGACAATAGGCTTGAATACCATATTAGTGTACAAGTAAGTAGTTATCATAAGGTTGTATTTAGAAGATGGGGAAGTATAGAGTGTGAATGTATATTTAGATCCTTGACTTATGTCAATCCCCATCCCGTACTATGGAAACTCAGTTGCCATCTTAGTTACAATTTCAGCATTCAGTACCTAATAATCAGTGTTTAGTTCCAGAATTTAGTATTTCAGTATCAGCCTAAACCTCAGTTTTCAGCATTCAGTTATCAGAACCCAGCATTTAGTTCCAATAAGAATCTGAGTTACGATTTTAGTTTTAGTGCCAACTTCAGTTTAGTAATCAGATCAGAAACTCATTTCAGTTCCAGACTTGCTTGACCCATGCTACAACTATCACTTACTCAGTCAGTAGTATTTCAGTACCTCAGTCTACAAGATGCTTCCAAATCATGTTATATGCCTAGCCTTGCATTCTTGAGGTGATATAGTTTTTCTCATCCATGCTCAGTAACCTCATGTTATCCAATCAATCATTTTCTCTTATGCATAATATTCTACAGCCTTAGTCCAGTTATTCAGACTAAGTACCAACAAGTCTAACATGCCCAGTATTCATCTATCAGTTATTCAGTTAATCAGATAAGTTAGTATATTCATACAGTTATGCTCAGCACGTCGTAAATATTTCAGTTGTCTTATTTGTTGTTCTGATGTTTAGTTGTTTCATCTTAGATCATGAATCAGGCCTCAAGTTTTAGATCTCAGATAACCAGTCATGATTTAGTTCCTAGGTGCCTTGCACTTTGCCTCAGTTTCCCTCAGTAGCTCAGCCAAGACAGTATTCCTAGAGGGACCTAGTGTCCCAAGGGGGAGATATGCTATGATCCCCCAAACTTTCATAACATAAGCGTCCCATTCTCTTCTCACATAATGAATCCATTTTGGAGTAGGGATACTCATAATTTGACTCTCTAGCTCCAAATCTCAGTCTTAACCTTGTACTCAATAGCTCAGTTTAGCCCACGATAAGATACTCTATCCATGTCATACATTATAGACTCAGTTCAGTTTATGTATCACGTTCCAAACTCAGTTATATTTTTATTTTTATCCTCATGCATATTGAGTAATTAATCTCAGACTCATCAGTATGTTCGGTTCAAGATAATAGTCTTCTTTGAGCTTACTTGTTCTTATGTTCAGATTTTAGTACCAAACTTGGTATTTCGTTCCACACTCAATTTTTAGTTCAAACTTGGTGTCTTTACCATTGCATATTAAGTCGCATGTTCATGAGTCAGTTTAGTCATGTAGTCACGCATTAGATATGCGTGATCAACTTATTAGTACTTTTAGTCATGCATTCATGTATCATGTCGGTCATATAATCATGCATCAGATATGCATGGATTTAGCTTATCAATTTCTGCATTAGATATGCATTCTCATTCTGAGAAACTTAGTTCATTAGAACACTCAGTCCTTCATTCATAAATCAACTACCCATGCATCAGATATGCATGTTCAGTATGAATCACTTTATTTGTCATGTCAGTCATGAGATCATATTTTAGTCATTCATGCTCAGGTTATTGTTTCCGCTCTCAGTCAGTCTCATTCAAGGACGAATGTTCCCAAGGGGGAGATATTGTAATACCCCATATATTTCTAAGCTAAAAAAATGAACCATTGTTCCTACACATAAAACCTCCTATACTGTGATTCATGTTTGAGTACATGAATTAGGATGAGTATCCTAGTGATAATAGAGCTTATGATATGTTAAGCATGTTCATAAGAGTCACTTAGAGTAAAACAAGCTAAGAACTTTTGAATCCACTAAATTTTTATGTGTGATTTCACATAGGTCATCTTTGAATGAGCATAACTTAGTTTATAGGTGGTATTTTGGCAGATTTATACGCTCCAAATTGTAGATAGTTTAATAAACTTTCCGTCGGTACCAAATTTTCCTAAAATGGACACCCGGTGAAGAGGTTATGGCAATTTAAAGTTTTAGCAATGCCATTTCAATCAGTGACACATCACGCTATAAGCCAAAATGACGTTTATCAATTTTCAGTGTCTTTCCATAATTTAACCATATCGCAGTGAGTTTCCAGGTCATAAATAAGTGGCAACACGATGTCTCCGCATCGCGCCAGGATCCCAAATCGAGAAATATTTACAGAAATTAAAAGACGCATTTAGAGAGGTATTTGGGTAATCTTCCCACCCCTATATATATTCCATAAACACGAAATTAAGCCATTATTTCACCAAAACATACTCTTTTTAATCAAAATCCTCTCAAGAACACATTAGTGTTTTTCATAGAAGATTCAAGTTCAAGCAAATTCTAATATCAAATTCCAAGAATCTCTCTGTCAATCTTTACTAAATCAAGAACTAAGGTATACGTGTGTTCATTCATGGAATTCTTTCATCCATGAAGTCCAAGAACCCTATTTTAAACTATATGCCATGATTTTTATGTTTTGATTTGATTGTTGATCTTGTTTATGTGTAGAATGATCTCAAGATATAATCTTTATGGGTTTGTATGAAACTACGATGGCATGTTAGTTCAAATATATGAACTTTGGATGATTTGGGTGGTTGAATTCATGAATAAACCTATGCCCAAAGTGGTGTATGCAAGGTGTTTGATAAAACACCTAAGAGCCTAGAAATCATGTATTTTAGCTAAATGGAACTTAAAAGACAAGCCTATGCTCTATCCCTTATGACTCAACATGAATTCCATGCAAATTGTCATGTATTGTTGTTGTACTATGGAATGCTCATGAAATTAGAACCATGCAAGTATGTACATGCTATATGAAGTATCTTCCATGTTCAAGAATATGATAACCATGTGTAGTATGAAATTCCCTACTTATGATATTGTAAATTGTGGATTCAATTCTTACGATCAAGTCAGTCATGTGTGTTAGTTTCTTTCCATCGAGTCTGGGGGTACTTGTACCCAAAAAATATAATTGTGTACCTAGAGCCATGTCATGTTTTCACAATACTCTCAGTCAAGTGATGATCTAAGGAAATCAGAGAGTTATGTGACTTAGGAAAACTCAAAAATTTCAGTAAACTCAGTAGTCCAGTAATCTCAGTGCTCAATAACCTCAGCAACCTCAATATTCACAGTTAATCTAACTAACTTCAGTACTCTCAATCATTCCTCAGAACTCAGTATATTTTGTCAGTCATCGGAATCTAGTAAAATCAGTTTAGCTCCACTAAATAATCCCACTAACATCAGTTCAGTTAATCAGTTCAGTTCAGCAAATTAGTTCAGTGTCTTTCAGTTGGGAGTAGGATTCAGCACCATGAACCCAAGGATGGGGACTCACCTGTCACAGTTAGAGGGTGTGATTCCTAGAAGAAATCCTTGTGTTCTAGAACTACGTAGCCAGCGTAGGTTGAGATATCCCTACCTATAGGGCCAATGCATCTCCTTTGAGTTTACCTGATAGCAGGGCAGACAGAATAGGATCCAAAAAAATAGGGTTTACTCATATATTGTCTCTACCCGTGGCACGGTATTGACACCCTTCCAGCTAGGGTTACAGGTTGTACCCCAACCACTTTAGTTCCGGGGCATGTCGATTAGATAATTACCTTCTACAATCTCTGGTTTAGTCTCAGTCTCAGCTTTAGTAATAGAACTCAGATAGTTTTTCAGAATATCAGGACCGTCAGATATATTCAACTCAGATACACTATGGAACTTAGCTAGTTCCACCATATTCATGAATGTCATATGCAGTCACTCATGTTATCTTTATTACCAGTTCTAAGAACTCATATTACCAGTATCTATCTTCATAACTATCAGATACGGTCAAGCATATCAGTTTCTTATGCTTATGGCTGCCAAATACAATCAATCATATTAATACTTTATAATTATACTTTTAGATACATTCGACCAAACCAGTCCTTCATAATTAGGACTATCATACACAGTTATTCATGTATCAGTAACATAGCACTAGTCCCTTAGTATTTAGTAATATAGTATCAGTTCCTCACTTATTAGTGATCTATATACTCAGTATTCACTTTTAGGACTGTTGGACAAAGTCAATCAGAATAGTTCTTCATAATTCAAACTGTCAAAAATAGTCATTCATCTATTCAGTATCTCAATATCAGTAAGCTCATGTTGTTAGTATTCAGGATCAGTAGTCAGTATCACCACGAGTTTAGTTATAGTGTTTATACATGTATGTATTCTCACGTTTATATCATTTAGCATTGTTCATGCATGTAACCTTTTGCATTTAGCCTACCTCACTCATATACTCAGTACATTCAGTCGTACTGACGTATTTTTGCTATGCTTCTTTATCTTATATTACACCATAGGTTCAGAGGCATGAGCTCTAAATTAGCAGTAGATTCTAGTAACAGTAGTCAGAGTTAGAAGTAAGTCCTCATCTTTTGAGGACACAATAATTTCATTACTATTTCAGTTTTTAGTTTATTTCCGTAGTTGGAGTTAGTTGAGGACATGTCCCATCAACTTCTTGTTCAGACAGTTTAGAGGCTTTCCAAAATATAGCATGTCAGACAGTTATTTTAGATTTGTTTTGGTATGGTTATACTGTTTCCAGACATTGTTCTTATCAGATGTTTATTCAATTGAACCTTATATCCATTCAGTATATGTTTCCATATTTTTATGTTATATTATACAGTATACAGGTACAGATAATAGTCATGGGTTAGTTTGTGGTCTTTTGGGGTCAGAAGCACCGTGTAGTATTTCAGTTCAGAAAATAGAGGTATTACAAACTTGGTATCAGATCCAGGTTCAATAGAGTCCTAGGAAGTCTGAAATCCACATCTAGTAGAGTCTTTTACATGCATGTGTTATGCGCCACACTTATGTGCAGGAGGCTGTGATATATTTTAGGAACAGTTTCCCTTATTTTATGTCTCAGATCGTGCTATAGCAAGGTTATCTAAGGAACCCATGTTGATTCACATCATGCTCCTCTCATGTTAACCTTACCTTATTTTCAACGTAATAGAAACAGTAAAGCTCAAGTCCTAAAGATAGGGCTTTCTCAAACAGTCCCTACAGACAACTATGGGATTTCCCACAGTTTTGGAGGCATTAGCTTTATGGGGTTCATGTTGATGTATTCATGGATCATAAGAGTTTCTAGTATGTGTTCACTCAAAAAGATCTAAATATTTATCAGCAAAGGTGGCTTGAATTATTGAAAAACTATGGTATAAGTGTGTTATACCATCTGGTTAAGGCCAATGTAGTGGCGGATACCCTTAGTAGATTGTCTATGAGAAGTGTTGTGCATGTTGATTAGGATAAAAAGTAGTTGATCTGTAAGGTTTATTAGATTACTAGGTTAGGTGTAGGTTGGTTGATTCGGCCAAAGGTAGTACATGGGTTTAAAATTATTGGGAATCTTTATTGGTTGCCGAAGTGAAAGAAAGCAAGACAGGGATCCTATTTTGGTCAAGTTGAAGAAGGCATTTAGAGATCAGAAAGTAGAGGTTTTTTTCCAAAGAGGAGATGGTATGCTTTGTTGACAAGGCAGGTTATGTGTTTTATATGTTGATAGTTTGAGATAATGAATATTAGATAAAGTGCATGGTGTGCGATACTCTATTCACCCATGAGACACTAAGATGTATCATGATTTGTGGTAAATCTATTCATAGAGTGTTATGAAGAAAGATAGTGCAAAATTTGTGGTTAAGTGCACGAATTATCAGAAGATCAGGGGTTGAGCACCAAAGGCCTAGTGGTATGCTTCAGGAGTTCAGCATCCCCACTTGGATGTGGGAGGTGGTGAATATGTACTTTATTATAGGTTACCTCGTACATATTGTCAGAATGATTTCATTGTAGATAGGATGACTAACTCGGCCTATTTTTGTCAGTTCATACTTCATATTCAGTTGAGGATTATGCTAGACTTTATCTCAGGTACTTGGTAAAGTTTCATAGGGTTCCTTACCATTATCTCAGATAGAAGTACTCAATTTTTCATTCACTTTTGGAAGGCTTTTCAGAAGGGTATTGGTACCCAAGTTCAACTTAGTACAGCTTTTTATCCTTAGATGGATAGTCAGTCAAAGCAGAATATTCTGACCTTGGAGGACATGTTGAGGGCTTGTGTTATCGACTTTAAGGGTAGTTGGGATGACCAATTACCTTTGATTGAGTTTGCCTACAATAATATTTATCACTCTAGTATTTAGATGGCTCTGTTTGAGGCTCTCTATGGAAGGAGATGTAGATCTCCTATTGGTTGGTTTGAAGTTAGTGAGGCTACCTTGATAGGGCCAAATTAAGGTTATGAGGTGATGAAGAAAGTTCAGTTAATTCCAGAAAGGCTGAATACGGCACTAAGCCGATAGAAATCATATGCAAATGTGAGGAGAAGAGACCTTGAGTTTGATATTAGTGACGGATTATTTAAAAAAAATTCCCATAAAAGGGTAAAGATATTTAGAAATAAGGGGAAGTTCGGTCCCCTCTATCTTGGCCCATATAAAATTTAAAGTCATCTTGGGAAGATAGCTTATGAGTTAGAGTTGCCTACAGATTTGACTTCAATACATCTGGTATTTCATGTCTATTTGTTGAAGAAATGTATTAGTGACTCAACTTCTGTTATTCTTTTAGAGAGTGTGGATGTGAAAGATAGTATTTCTTATGAAGATGTCCTAGTTGAGATCCTTGACCGTCATATTCGTGGGTTGAGGAATAAAGAAGTTCCCTTGGTTAAAGTGCTATGGAAAGATCAGTCCGTTGAGAGAGATACTTGGGAAGCAGAAACAGATATGTGAGCCAAGTATCCCCATTTTTTCTCTATGAATTCAGATTCACCTTGAGTTATTGGTTTCTCTTAAATTGATTCTCCCATTTTATATCTTATCTATCTAACCATCCTTATGAGTCGAGGCTGCATTTCCTGCATTCTTAGTTAAGGGTCCAAGGGGCATTTTGGTCTATCCCCCTGATCCCAAATGCCCAATTGATAAATTAAAACCCCAAGAGGGTCATCAATTACCCCATTCTCTATCAATTATCATACGTAAACTCATCCTCCTTTCCTAAGAACATAAAATTCAAGTTTCTCTTCAAGTATTCAAGTTGCAATTTGAAGCTTCATCTTTAAAAATTCATGCAATTAAGGTATGTAGGGTATTCATAAATGGGTTCCTTCCACCCATTGAGTACCAAAATTCCTTTTTGTTCAAGTATGAATTTTTTATCCTCTTTTATGAAAATATCAATGTTAATTATGAATTTAATTATGTTTCCTTAGTAGTTTTGAATTCAAACCATGTCAATAAATTTCCCTATGTGAATTATTCACTTTATGTTTTAATTTTCAATCACCCATGTTATGAATAGTTAAAACCATGGTAACTTACCAATTCATGAATTAAACCATGTGAGCATTTTATCCTCCCAAATTTAATGTATCCCCATACTTAAAAATCATGGATTCCATCAGTTTAGTGAAATGTGAAATGTTTTGGTATCTTAACCATTACTTCTTACCAGTGTTTTAAATGATGTTATCATATTTAAAGTGTCAATTAGTGCTAGCTGGTTATGAACACTCGATACCTATGGGTTAGTACATGCTTCTATTTTTAAGTAACAAGGCAGTCAGACCATGATTTTATTATCATATTGAGATTACCATGTTCATTCTAAGCACTTATCAGTATAGTACCACATCATGTTAAACAAATAATAATACTAGTGTCATTTAATTGGGAGTAACATTTAGCACCAAGTGAATGCAGGGTCGGTGACTCCCTCATCAGTTAGGCATGAGTCGTTAGTAGCAGTCCCTAAGTTCCAGACCTACGGAGCTACCATAGATTATGAGAGGTCCACGTCAGTTAGGCATGACACCCTCGTCCTCCGGAACATCTGCCTTATGGTTCCGTATCGTCAGCCATGTGTTGGTACCCCTGTTAAGGTACAGCACCCTTCTAACTAGGGTTACAGGTTGGACCCCAATAGCTTAGATTGGGGACATATTGGTTATAGTTAGCTCCTATAGTCTCAGTTCAGTATTCAGACTATATCAGATCAGGTTCGCATGACCAAGTGTACAATTATCAGACATTCAATTACTCATGTTATACAAATTATCTGAGTTCATGATTTACTTGGTCTTACTTTCTTTTTACATATTCATGCATCCATGTTTAGTGTCCGCATGTATTTTATTTAGCCCCTACCTCACATATCAATACATTCAAAGTACTAACTGCATACTCTTTTTTGTGCTTATTGATTTCACAATATAGGTTCGAGTGCTCTGTTCCCCGATCTCTTTTAACCAACTCAGTGACTCTCAGCAATAGTAATACAGAGTCCTCATCTATCTAGGACAAAGTGTTTTCAGTCATTTTCAATATTTCTTCATGTTCAGTTAGTCAGAGTTAGTTAGGGGTTTGTTCCACCAACTCCACATGTCTTAGAGGCTTTCAGACTAGATTTTTTAGATATTCAGATTTGTTTTCAATATCTTCAATCAATAATTCAGACATGATGGTAGTTGTTACATTATTCCACCTTGATAGTAATTATATCAATTTAGCTTCCGCATATGATACTTTATCATTATTTTATACAATACTCACAGCAGGTACCAGATCATGGGTTAGCTTGGGGCCACTCGTAGCCTTAAGCACTATGTCCAGACTAGGGGGTAGCCTCAAGTCATGACAAGAATAGAGTATATAAGTTAGTGGAATTACTGAAAGGTAAGTAATCTCTAACAAACAAATAGATCTTTAGAGTAAAGCAAGAGCAATATACCTCTACGTCTAGGTATAAGGTGAGGCTAGTTGTCAACGGCTTTAGCTAGAGAAAGGGAGTTGACTTTGATGAACTTTTCTCTTCTATCATGAAAATGTCTTTAATTTGCATGGTGTTAGGCTTAACTACAAGTCTAGATTTAGATGTTGAACAGACGGATGTCAAGACTGCTTTTGTTCATGGTGATTTAGATGAAGAGATTTACATGAAGAACTCTGAAGGTTTTGTAGACAAAGAAAAAGAAATCTATGTCTGCAAATTGAGAAACAGCTTGTATGGCTTACAAAAAGATCCTAGATAATGGTACTTGCAGTTTGAATATGTTATTGAAAAGCAAAGATACAAGAAAACTTCTTTAGATTACTATGTATTCTTTCAGAAGTTCTCTAATGATGATTTCATTATTTTACTACTTTATGTGAATAATACATTGATTGTTGGCAGAAATCAATTTAGAATTGCATTCCATAAGAAGGTCTTGAGTAAATCTTTTGCAATGAAATACTTAGGGCCATCAAGGAAAATTCTAGGCATCCAAATACACGAAATAGAGACAAAAAAGAGTTATCATTCTCCCAGAAGCAGTATATTGAAAAGGTACTAAAGAGGTTCAGGTTCAATATGACAGAAGCAAAAGTGGTTAGTATTCATCTTGCTAAGCACTTCAAATTGAGTATGATTCAGAGTCTACTAACAAAGAGAAGAAAGAGATATCTTGTATTCCCTAATCCTCTACAGTTGGTAGTTTGATGTATGCTATAGTTTGCACTAGACCAGATATTGCACATATTATTTGTATTGTTAGCAAATTTCTTTCTAATCCTAGGAATGAACATTAGGATATTGTAAAATGGATACTAAGATATTTGAAGGGTACTGTAGATATGAAGTTGTGCTTTAGTAGTGGCTCACCTAAACTTGTTTGCTACACAGACTTTGATTTGGAAGGTAATCTTGACAACTCATGATCCACTTTCGGTTATTTGATCACTTTTATAGGGGGAGCTATTTCATGGCAATCAATACTATAGAAGTGTATAGCTTTATCCACCATGGAAGCCGAATATATTACTATCACTGAAGGTGCTATAGAATTTCTTTGGATGAAGGAATTTATGAAAAACTTGAGTTTGAGCAATCAAGGTTCATCTTATTTTGTGATAATCAGTGTTATTCGTCTCACCAAGCACTCCACTTTTCATTCTAATTCCAAGCATATTATTAGAAAGTATCATTAGATTAGAATGGTCGCGGAAGAGAAATTATTTGAGGTTGAGAAGATACACACTGATAATAATCCTTCAAATATGCTAACAAAAGTTGTGGTTGTGGAGAAGCATGAGTATTGTAAAACTTTGGCAGGCATGAAGCCTGTCATGAGTTCCTCCGCTTGAAGAGCCATTTCGCCCCTTGTCTAGAGGGGGAGTTTGTTGTGTCGTGGACCATGATCTAGCCAAAGGCCCATGGCCTAATCCTATTCTCTTTTGGTTACCAATCCTATTTGGAAAAGGATTCGCACTTCTATTCCTATTTTGAGTTGGTTTTTGCTTTAGGAAAACCACCACCCATCATCTATAAATAGGACTATTTGAGATAGAATTATTCATGCTCATTGGTATTTGTCTTTGAGAGAAATTAGCGTATTAGAGAAGTTTAGAGAGAGCTTTCACCAAAGCTAGAAGAAAGAGAGAGTTTTTGCTGTAGTTTTTTCTCTCTGACCAGCCAACTTCAGATCGCCTTTACCAGCTCTTTCATCGTTGGATTGGGCTGAAATTTTGACTAAGTGTTCATAACATCTTGTTATTTGATTTGAACGGTGGAGATCGGATTTGGAGATTCTTAGCATCTGATTTTGAGTTCCGAATGGTAGCTTTGTTTTGGGTGATTTCTCTTAATTTACTTTTGTTGGTGTAGCTATTGCTTCTTCGGGTTTGGCTCTCGTTGTGTGGCCATTAGGAGAATATTTGTAGCCCTCTTATTTTTATAGTGGAGAAATTTGAGTGTTTGTGATCCCGTGGTTGTTACCTTCGACTTGAAGGGTTTTTTTCACATTAAATTTGGCGTTCTTTACTTTCTTTGTTTTCGTATTTACCTCTTTCCGTCATAACATATATGGCATGGGTGGCATTGGCAAGTCTACTCTTGCCAAGGAAGTTGGCAAAGTGACCAGAGCTTGCAACCTCTTCAATGTGGTTGTATATGTCGTGGTTTCTCTGAGTCCCGATATAAGAAAAATTGGTCAAATTGTAAATATTTTACTCCTCAACCCTATAGAGAAAAGTGAAATGGGAGATTAGGTCGACTTTACAAAATACTCTCTGAGAAGAAAATACTTATTATCCTAGATGATGTTTGGTCATCCATCGACTCAGCAGCAGTTGGAATTCCTTGGGGAGTTGAGCATAAATCCTGCAAGATTATGATCATTACAAGCGTGTAGGTATTTTGACGAATATTGGTACAAAGGAGATCCCATTAAGGCTCTTATCCTTCGAAGAGTCATGGCACTTGTTCAGGATCAAATTTGAATTGCCCACCAGTCCTGTTTCTTCTAAATTGGAAATAATGGTAATGGAGATTGTTCAGGAGTGCCAAGGTTTACCACTGGTCGTTGCAGTTGAAGGGCTTTCCATGGTAAATCTCTAATAGAGTGGACAACAGCACTTGAGCTGCTGAAGAAATCCCTACCAATGAGTGAAGAATACGCAGAAGAAAATGTTTTGTCACACCTTGCCTTGAGTTATGACTATCTAAAAGATGAAGAGACCAAATCATGTTTCCTACTGTCCTTTATTTCTGGGAAGATAATGATATACAAATTGAACACTTGGTCAGGTATGGAATGGGAAAACAATTTTTCATGGATGTAGATAAAACTGACGAAGCACGAGCCAGGACACGCTTGGGAGTTGGTGAACTCAAACCCTCAGGTTTTTTTGCTAGAGAGTGACAAGGAAGGTTGTCTAAAAATGCATGACATGATGATTCGGGACTTCTGCAATTTCCATAGCCTCTGGTAAGAACCATGATTCCTAATAATATCTGGTCGTGGTTTAAATGAATGGCCAAGAAGGGGAACATTTAAACTTGTGGTTATCTCCCTAATAATGAGTAACAAAGTATCAGTGCTTCCAGAAGGCCTGAACTTCCCCAAACTCCAAATGTTGTTGTTAGGTGAGAAAGAGGGTTTTGAATTGATCCCTAATGCCTTCTTTGCAGGAATGAGGTTTCTAAAGGTTTTGGATTGGAGTGAAAGAGTTGGTGTTCACTCACTAAATCATGAGTATGGAGTAGTACCAAATATCTCCCCGTTACTCACTTCTCTTAAATTTCCTTCGTCTTTTGAAGTCCTCCCAAAACTTCATGTTTTGAGCTTAGACCATTGAAGGTTAGATGATATTATCCGTCCTGGGAAAACTTAAAGGACTTATGATACTAAGTTTTACAGTTCTGACTTCAAAGAGCTTCCAGGTGAAATTGGTGACTTAAATAACTTGAGGTTACTGGACCTAACAGTCTGCCAAAGTCTTGAAAGAATTCCACAAAAGTTGGGTTTGCATCTAAAACAATTGGAGGTATTATACATGGGAGGATGCTCGAAGCTTTGGGGAATTAGAAGTAGGTCACCTAAAGATTGGTTGCAAAGCATGTCTTTCTGAAATTATGTCACTGCGATACTTGGCCATTTTATGCATAGAAGTACCTTTTGTGGAATAGTTCCCTGAGAACTTTCATCTTCCAAAGAAAGAAGCATGAGATAACTGTAGGGTGTGGTACAACAATTTATTATCCGAGAAGCAAGACATTTTACTTCAGAGAAATGAAGACTCATACCTCAGGCAATCCTAAACATGCTTCAGACCACAGAAGATTTGACACTGTTTTGTCTGGCCGACAGAATGCTTAGCAGTATCATAAATGTTTATCAAGAAAGTTTAAATTGGTTGAAGATTCTCAAGCTAAAGGCTTGTGTAAATTATTTTCTGGCGGACAAACGTCCACATAATGCACCAAAAATAATGGAAGATTTGGAGGAATTGCATCTTTCTCTTATGGGCTCGTTACAGTATATCTATTATGGGCCTTCTGGATTTGCGTCTACATATTCGTTCAAAAAATTACGGATTGTAAAAGCTGAACACGGTCGCTCTATGATTACTTTGGTCACTCACCCATTAGTCGAAAAATTTCCCATTTTGGAAGAAGTTCATGTAGCATGGTGTAACGAATTGAGACAAATATTTTCACTTCATAATTTCACAGAAGACAAACAAGGAATTATCTCAACTGGTTTAGGGCCTAGAAATAGATTGGCATACAATGAAGGTATGCGTGGCCGTTCCAATCATTTGTCTCCTCGTTTCTCATACCGAGGAAGCTGGAAATACAAGGAAGAAGATTGTCATGATATTCTTCTCTCCAAGCTCAGGAGGATCAGTTTAAATTATCTGCCTAAATTGCAGCACATATGGAATGTGATTAAACCACTGCCATCAACGAGCCATCACAAACAAGTAAGGCTCGACAATCTTACCATCATTGAGATAAAGGGCTGTTTGGAGCTGAAATCAATATTCCCGTCTTCTCTGTCCGAAGAAATGAGGCAAATTGAAGTTCTCAAGGTGGTTGAGTGCCCAAAAATGGAAAGCATCGTCTCAAAAGCGTCATCAGTAGAGATTCCTGTTGACTGTCCAACATTTCCTAGACTAAGAGTTGTAAATGTAGAATACTGCCTGAAAATCTCAAACTTATTTCGGTTCAGACAGCTCAAAGTCTACTGCAACTGAAGGACGTAAAGTTAGCAAAATATATCATTTGGAGGAACTTATAAGCAATGAGGAGAATAGTGAAAAAGGAGATTTGAAGATTGTGCTGCCCAAGCTACAGTAGCTCTGCATTAGCAATGTACACATAGAACGGCTGTGTTCTGATGCCATCACAATTGATCTACCATCACTAGAGGAATTAGTTTTGAAGCGACGTGGTGATACTTCCGCTGTTTTTCTTCAACCAATGGGATCTCTCCTAGGTTTTCTTGTGTCATAATATGTATTGATCATCTTCCTCAACAAGAAAACCAACACTTCTATATTCTAACAACTAAATATCTTACTGAATTAGCGAATCAAAGGCTCCAGTTGCAATAGGAAACCTATTGTTTATCTAGTTGTATCTTTGTTTCCTTGTTGTAGTTGAGTCTTCATAATATTGTTCTTAAACGCTATCCTACGCTTGCTTATGATTTTATTACGTGTTGTCGTGTAACTCCATCGCTTCTTAATCATCTAGAGTTAGATGATTTGTTCAAGCTAGAGTTAGCTTGTGGAGTTCAATTAGAGTTAGCTGGAGGGTGCAGCAGTAGAGTTACTAGTTGTGTTTCCTTGTAATAAAGTTTTTTCTATAAAACGAAGGATTAGGAAGTTAATCCTTGGAGTCTGTATTCAAGAAGTTGCTTGAGAATAGTGGAGCTAAGAAATCCTGGAGGCAGGTCGTGGTTTTTCTCCCTTGAGCAAGGAGTTTCCATGTAAAAACCGTGTGTCCTTTATTTTACTATATCCCTACACTTCTTACTTTACATATCTCCTAGTTCTTGTTATGTGAGTGCATCTAGGAACAGGTCCCTGAGCTGAGGAGAAACCCACACCATCCCCTTACTCCTTTTGGACATATATGATATGGACATGAATGGTTTTGAGTTTGGCAAATCATATCGTATGTACGGACATATCTAATATGGACGTACTGTATGATTTGAATTCTCAATCAAGGAATCAATTCAAATCCTTGATTGAGAAGTAATCCTTTGTGTTTTCCTTATGGAGAAAAAAAACCTGATCAGCTGAAGGATATAAACGAGAAGACTGAAGACCAAAGACGATACACAACTTCACAAGACACTCGTAGTGTGTCTCAATCTTTAGTCTCTATAAATCTTTGTAATTTCAAGTTTACAATAGTTACAAAAAAGAAAGATCGAGTCAACTTAGTTATACCAGTCGAGGCTATGTCACAAGATCTGAATAACAAAATAAGAATCAGAAATTATCAATCACATTTGTACTTTAACTCATACTTTGAAAGCTCTAAGGATACTTTTGCAATCCAAGGGGACTGTTACTTTAAGTCATACTTTGAAAGCTCTAAGGAAACTCTTGTAATCCAAGGGGACTGAAAGTAGGCACTACATCGATGTTCTAAATCAGGATAAATTTTTATGTTAATTTCTTACTTTCTTATGTATTTATTTACACATTTAAATTTATGTTATTTATTTAGTATACTAATTTGTAGGTGAGTTGACTGGCAAGGATAATTAGTTGACTCAGGAGAAGTTTTCAATTCTCCCCTCCCCCCCTATTGAATTTTAATTGGTATCAGAGAAGGTCTCACTAAAGGTGTTTCTTAATTGCACATGAGTAAATATCTAATAGGAAACTATTAGATTCCAGGAGCACTCCTTCAAGACGTTTACTCATCAACAAGATCACATATTTTAATGAATAACACTACTCTCACTGGAAGAATAGATTCAAGATTTTTGTTCAGTCAAACGACTTCCAAGCCTGGGTGGTCACTAATATAGGACCAAAACCCATTCTAGGAATCAAGGACAAAGACAAATACAAAGATAAGGAATCAGGCAGCATTGACTTGGACGACTTCAAAAACATCGAAGCCACCAAGGAACAACAAGAGGTAAATAAAACTAACGCAAGAGCTATAAGTCTACTTTATTGTACAGTTAGCAAAGTAGAATATGACAAGATATCAACCTGCAAAATGGCAAAAGAGATGTGAGACAAATTAGAAGTTACCTACAAAGGAATTACTAATGTAAAGAAGGCAAGAATTAGTGTCTTGGTCAATGAATTCGAGGTTTTCAAGATAGAAGAAAATGAAAGCGTGGAGTCAATATTTGCACAATTAAGCAAAATTGTATATGAACTAAAATCCTTAGGACTAATCTATCCAAATAGTTTGTAAGTCCAAAAACTCATGAGAAGTCTCCCAAAAGCATGGGAAACTAAAGTTTCCATTCTAGAAGATGGGGATCTCCACAACCTGACCTAGGATGAATTGAGAGGTAACTGTATTGCCTATGAACAAAATCATATAAAAAAGTACAGTAAAGAGGATAAGAATAAACTTGGGGCCTTTAATGACGTAACCACTGAGAAGAAAAATCTTTAAATGAAGACAATAGAAAGGGAATGACTCTCATAAATAGCAGAATAAGAAAAACTTTAAGACAAAGGCAGCAGAGACCACAAGGATACAAGAACAATGAATTCACAAGGAATGTTGATCGTTGTTAGTATGGTAAACCAAGACATATGAAATAGAATTTCACAGAGTTAAGGAGAAGATCATTTAAGAAAAACAAAAACTTTGTAGCATGGGATGATGAATATGAAACTAAAGACGATGTAGAAACAACCAATATGTGCTTCATGGTGAAAGGTGAACCAAGTAAGGTAAGATCCTTCAACTATCATAATTGCAAATCCTATTCAATCAAACCTTGATATGATTACTGAGAAGCTTCAAAAAATTATTCATGAGTACAACAAACTTGCTTAAGAAAAATATGGCAAGCTCAGCTAAAATGAAAGCTTGAAGAGGAAAGAAGAAACTGGCAAATTGAACTTGAAGCATGTCAAATCAAAATTGACCTACTTTAAGAAGAAATTGATGATGTCAAAATGCAGTTAAACAACATTAAAAAATCATCAAGTCATAGTTAAATCAAATTCTCTTAAATATGAATCAAACTCTTTATCAAGTTTGTTTGAGTCTGCTAAAACATCCTTTTCTTTTTTTGAATCAGTCTGCTACACCTGTGGTAAAAAAAAGGCATAAATCATACAACTACAGATAAATATCTAAAGGAGTGTAGGTTTGGCGATCCAAAGGGAGCACATTTAACCCTCAAGGACCCAAGACCACTTGGGTACCTAAATAAAATTAATTTTCTTGTATTGTGGGAACCTATCTGCAAAGGATACAAGAAAGAAATATGTATCACTGATAGAGGATATTCCAGACACATGATGGAAAAGAAAGAAAACTTCTATTCTCTAAGAAAAATTGAAGGATGATCAGTCAGATTTAGGGACAATGATAAAGATGACATCATCAGAGTTGGCTTAGTGAAGCTTAGCTCCTCCTACAAACTCATTGAAGTATATATTACAAATGGACTCAAACACAATGTATTGAGTATCAGTCAGTTGTGTGATGCGGGGTTTGGAGTATCTTTCAAAGCTGAGAGTTGCGACATCAAGCATAAAAAGAGAAATATTTCTCTTATCGGTGAACGTGTTGACAATTTTTATGTTCTAAACAATCCTATTTTGCTACTCTGACATGTCTTACTGTGAAAACCAATGAAACATGGTTGTGGCACAGAAAACGTGGACATACCAGATACATGTCATCGAAAAAGTTTTTACACTTGAAGTGATGAAAGGTCTGCCAAAACTAAAGTTTGAAAGGATCACATCAGTGATGCTTGCCAGCTTGATAAACATACTCGAACATTATTTATAGTAAAATATATTGTCACTACCACTAATCCCCTTCAAATAATCCACATAGATTTATTTGGCCCTACTAAGACCGCAAGTATTGGTGGAAAAAGATATGTATTTGTCATTGTTGATGATTATTCTCGTTTTACTTTAGTAATGTTTCTTGCTCACAAGCATGAAGCATTCACTAATTTTGAGATCTTTTGTAGAAAAGTTCAAAGAGATGCAGGATATTTCATCACTTATGTTCATAGTGATCACAGAGGAGAATTCAAAAACAAAGCATTTGAGGAATACTGTGCACAAAATAGCTATGCTCAGAACTTCTCATCTCCTAGATCTCCTCAAAAAAATAGCATGATGAAAGAAAGGACAGATCTCTTTAAGATACAAGAAAAACAATACTTCTAGTATGGAATCTACAAGATTACTTCTGGGCAGTGAACACAGAATGTCACATCCTCAAGAGATGTCTCATCGACCAATCCTAGAGAAGACTCCTTAGGAGTTATGGGGAGTAAAAAATCCCAATATAAGCTATTTTTATCCCTTTAGATGCAAATATGGTAAAAATAACTTAGCAAAATTTGATCCATTATGCGACGAAGGTATTTTTCTTGGGTACTCTCCCACCAGCCATGCCTATAGAGATTATAATAAATAAACTCTATGTGTTGAAGAATCTATGCATATTGTATTTGATAAATCTAACCATTTCTCTATAAGCTTGAGTTTTAATGAAGACGGGTAAATGATCTACAGGCAGGAGCCAGACCAAACATAATTCCTGAACCAACAATCTTTGAGTCGACTATATCTTAAATGAAGTCATCTCTAATTGCTAAAACAAAAAAACTAATGTCCCAAGAGAATGGAGACATAATAAGATGTAGACAAGAGCTTCATTAAGAAAAAAAGTGTCAGTAGCTCTTGTGTCTCAAATTGAACCCAAAACCCAAAAGGGTTAATGAGGCCCTCAAAGATGAGTTTTAGGTTGAGTCCATGATGGAAGAACTAGATCAGTTTGAACGTAATCAAGTCTGAAATATGGATAAAAAACCTAAAAATTGCCCAGTTGTTGGAATGAGATGGGTCTATAGAAATAAGTTGAACGGAGAAGGTAAGGTTATCTAAAACAATGCCATACTTGTAGCTCAAGTCTACTTACACCAGAAAGGTATTGATTGCAATGAAACTTTTACTCCTTTATCAAGGTTAGAATCGATTCAAAATTTTTTATCTTTTATTGCTTTTAAATATTTTAAGTTGTATCAAATTGATGTTAAGAGTGCATTTCCAAATGGGTTAAATTTATAAAGAGGTTTACATAAAATAGCCTCTTGGTTTCGAAAATTCATCTTATCCAAACCATGTTTTCAAAATCTCAAAAGCAGTCTACGGTCTCAAACAGGCCCCAAAGGCTTAGTTTGAGAGGTTGAGTACTTTTTTGTTTAATAATAACTTTCAAAGAGGTAAAATAGATACTACTCTTTTTACCCAAAAGTTAGACTCTTATTTACTCATTGTGCAAATTTATATCGATGATATTATTTTTGGTAGTCCTAACATTTCCCTGTGGGAGAATTTAAAGGAATAATTTAAAACAAGTCTCATGGGAGAACTCACATTCTTATTGGGATTACAAATCAAGCAAACTCCCAAAGATACCTTTATCAGTCAAGCCAAGTATACTGAAGATCTTATCAAGAAATATGGAATGAGAAAGGAAAAGGCTTTTGGAACTCCAATGAGTCCCTCAACAAATTTTGTTTCAGAAATATTCGAAAAGGATGTTGATTAAAAAAGGTACAGAGGAATAAATGGTTCATTAATCTACTTAACTACTAGTTGAACAGACATTATCTTCAACGTTTGAAGATGTGCAAGGTTTCAGTTGGCTCCCAAAGAGTCCTGCCTGACTGCTATCAAAAGAATTATTTGATATCTTATCAGGACTTAATATATTGGACTATGGTATCCTCTTTCCTCAATTTTTTACTTAGGTAGCTATTCAAATGCTGATTTTGCAGGTGACAAAAGTGATAGAAAGAGCACTAGTAGAACATGTCAGATTCTTGGTGATGCCCTAATTTCATGGCGTAGCAAGAAACAAACATTAGTATCTCTATCGACTGCAGAAGCTTATTATATAGCCATTGGTAATTGTGTCACTCAAATCTTATGGATTATACATTCCTTGATTTTAATTTATTTTTTGAATGGTGCCCATTATGTGTAATAATACAATTGCAATTAGTTTGTTAAAATACATTGTGCATCATTCGAGGACTTAGCATATTGATACTAAGCATCATTTAATTTACAATCATGTAGAAAATGGAGGCTTTTCTTTATAATTTATTGATTCTAAAAATCAGCTTGCTGATATTTTTACTAAACCCTTGCTAGAAGAAAGATTTTATTTTTTAAGGAAAAAACTTGGAGTATCATGCATTAATGATATTTGATTGTATAGGTTTTTTATTTTGGCAAAAAATCCCTTACAAGATATTTTATTTATATGATTTTTTTATCCCTCTGACTCTGCATCTTTACCTTTCTTATCTATCTCTTTTTACGCCTCACTTTTCTCTCTCCCCTTATTACTTCAACTTTACCTTGTCACTTTTCCATACATCTATCATCAATTCACTTCAATAGTCACCTCATTTCACTTCACCTCTTTTCAACTTTCCAGTGCTTTATATTCCTCTTCTCTTTGTTGCACTCTCTTCACCATATCCCGTTCCTCAATGACCCAAATAAAATCAATGGACAATCTTACAAAATCCCCTCTAGATTGCCATTATGGTAATTATGGCTCAGTCCTCATCTCTGGGTCCTTTAAAGAAGCCTCATTTCGTTCCGTGCAATCAATTGTTCATAAAAAAGTACTTTTCCCCAAGCCCTAATTCATCTACTGGTGTGTGAGCTAATGCTAACACATTTGAGGCTTTTAACTAAGAATAATTGAGAAGCCTTAAGAAAATTTTGTTGTTTTTTATTGGTTTATATTTGATTTTGCAGTTTAAACTTATATGATAGAGAACCAACAAGAATGGAAGCAAAAAAGTTGAAATTAGAAGAAATCTGAAGACAAGTGTGGCTGACAACATTTGTGATAAGTCATCAGCCCTGTGCTAAGTTATCAAATTTTTCATCATCAGTAAACATAGAATTGGCCTAAGTTGAAAGACGTGATGACATTTTGTGATAAGTCATCAAGGGTCTGATAAGCTGTCAAGAATGTCATCAGCCTGAGGCAGCACAGAAGAAATAAAGCAGAGCTTTGACGATATTTTGTGATAGGCCGTCACAAAGCTGATAAGTTTTCAAGTTTGTCGTCAGCCTTAAACAGGAAGAGCCAAAGCTGAAGAAGGAGCTAAAGATAATTATGATAAGTCGTTAGCCTCTTGATAGGCTATCACAAATATCATCACCTAATCCGAGGGATTTCTAAATTCTATTAGTTTGTTTCCATAATTAGGGTGAACTATTTAAAGCTTTGTTTTAGGGTTTTCTCGAGAGATCCGCACATTGAGTTTTGACAATACTTTTTGATATTTTTCTCTCTCTAATTTCTTGGCTTGAAAAAGCAAATATTTTGAAGAAATTATTATCATTATTCTGGGTTTTCCTTTGTGATATAATCTGCGATTCACTAGTTATTATTTTTCTTGTGGTAAGTTTAACCTTCCAAGCATGAATACAACTTGTTGTTTTGATTTTAGCATTATGAGTGGCTAAATTTCTTTAACCTGAATTATGGGATCTAGGGTTAGGTCTTAATAAGGTGCTAAGTGTTCAAGATTCAAAAGGTGGTAGGATTTCTTGATAATTCTGAGGTTTTAATTAACGTCTGTTGGTTGAAAATAATAAATAACACCTGCTTTGGTTTACTTGAGAAAGAAATCAAATATAGTGGGAAGTGAGTTATCGACAGGGACTTGGAAATACTCCGTTTAATAATCAGCGTTGTAACAAAGTTGATTAACCTGAGGTAAAATCTGGGCAGTGAATATAAATTCCCTAAGTCTGAGAGGATTAGGTAATTAAATGCTTAAGTAGGTCGAGAGACATTTAAGCATAACGTCGATAAAGATAACTTGTTGTCCTACCTACCGTGAGAATCTTGAACCACCGTTAGCATCTGTAGAGTACCGAAATCCCTAGTGAACATAATTCTGGTTTTTGGGAACATCCAACTATCAGTTGATTGATTTGTAAACGACTTATATTCACACTATATTCCCTATGGGATTCGACCCCAACCTAGTTGGGTTCTATATTGACAACGATTTCTTACATTCTCATTGAGAGGTGTAGTTTGAGCGTTATAAAAAATGGAGTCGTTGCTGGGGAATACGGTTGTAAACTGAAGTTTTTGTGCGCAAATTGACTGTTAGTTAAGTTTCCTAGTTTTACGTTTATTGGATGTTTTTGTTTATTTGTAAGATCTTTATAGTGTATGCTAAGAACCAAAAGTTCCGGTGAACCATTATTACCACCTAATCTGGAACCACAATGAATTGGAAGAATGGCAAAATAGTAAGAGGCTGACAGACTAACAGACAAGCATGACATCCAAACCCTGATGATAAAGATTTGGGAGACAAGAAGTTGTTGAATCCTGGTAACCTAAGGTGTGTAGAGAAGATAGTTGCACCAGTACGGCGTAATATTAATAGGAATCATTTGTTCCGAAAAAGACAAGAGTACCAGCCGGTTTAGTATGATCTCAAAGATAATGATGATGGAATGGACGGAGCAGGTGCAACGGGTGAAATCATTCCTCCACTGTTGGGCCAAGTTTAGCATTACGAGTACTATGATCCAACTCCTTAATCTGAAGGGGTTGTTTGGTGGCCTTCCTGGGGATAACCCAAATCTGAATCTGGTGAATTTTGTCACCATCTGTAAATCTTTTGATAACCTAGGAGTGGGCTAAAATTTTATCCAGTTGAGATTGTTCCCATTGTATCTATCTGGGAAGGCAACTTTGTAACTAAATGAGCTGACGACCGATTCTATAACCAACTGGAGGCAATCAAAAGAAGCTTTCCTAGAAAGGTTCTTTTTACCTTCCAGGAGGGTACAGTTGAGGGACGAGATCAGAAACTTTAGGAAGCTCCCGACTGAAGCCTTGCATGAAACATGGGAAAGATTCAAGAAGAAGCTGACGCAGTGTCCAAACCAAAACACGACAGATATACACTTGATGAAGACTTTGTATAGGGCTCTTAACTCTGTTACGAAGCCAATTGTAGATAATGCTGCTAGTGGTTCATTTGTTGATCTTACATTCCCGGAGGCTTAAGAGATGCTGGACAAAATGACTAAATAGAGTCGAGCATGGTATACCAGAGACTCTGTGGTAGCTAGCCCACTGCTTCTGTGGGTATTACTGCGGAACAACGCAGAAGAAAAGAGCATGACAAAGACATGGCTTACCTTAAAATGCAGATGGACTTGCTGACCAAGTATTTGCTATTAGGCAAGGTTGAAAAGGTGAAAGCTATGGGATCTCAAGATAGAAGTGATACTGATACAGATGAAAAGGCAAACTATGTTAATAATAAGGGAGGTTTCTGAGGCAATAGCCAAGGGAATCAAGGTCGGATCTTTTATGATAAGCCTGATTATAAAGTTAGGGAGCAAGGAAATTGGAGGAATAACAATGACAGAAGAAGGCTATATGTTCCTTCTGAAATCGTGAGGCTACTTTGACAATTTTCAAAAAGATGTTCATGAAGGACATGATAGATAAGTTATTGAAGGAAGTAGAGGCAACAAACTCTGGTGTGACCACCATGAAGAATGATCTGACATCCATCAGCCAATTGGTACACTTACACTCCACCACAATAAAACAGTTGGAGCAGTAGATAAGCCAACTTTTCGCAGCATTCAACTAGAGGAAAAGCGGAACGTTACTGAGTGATACAGTCTAGAATCCACAGAATGATGGCTCATGCATAGCTATTACCACTAGGAGTGGTAAGATGTTATCTGACCCTTCTTTGGGCAAATTTATAGCTGATGAGGTAGTTGTTGATGAACTAGAAGAAGGTGATCCAGTGGAATCTAAAAAGCTAGACAATTCTGATGATGCTTGGAAGAAAGATAAAGAGAAGGAGAATGAGGTAGTGCTGAAAACTATCCCAAGACCATCACCTCCCTTTCCTTAACGATTGAAGAGGAAAATAGATGAGGCAAAATTCAGCAAACTCATGGCAATGCTTAAGTAATTGACAATAAATATGCCTTTGGTTGAGGCACTTGAGCAAATGCCAGGATATACGAAGTTCATGAAAGACCTTGTGACTGAGAAACAGAAGGTTAGCCATGAACTGAAGGACAATCTCCTTCATTATGGCACTATCTCTACAAGGTCTTTAGTGCAGAAAAGGGTAGATCCGGGAGCGTTTACCATCCCATGCACTATTGATTCCCTGAATTTCACAAAAGCGCTATGCAATTTGGGAGCCAGTATAAACCTAATTCCACTTTATGTGTACAAAAAACTAGGATTGGAGGATCCTACTCTAACAAACATGCGGCTAGTGATGACAGATAGGTCTATGAAGCGGCCTGTGGGCATATTACATGATGTCTTGGTTAAGGTGGTCGATTTCATTCTGCCTGCTAATTTTGTTGTCCTGGATTGCGACGTAAAATTTGAAGTGCCCATCACCTTATGTAGACCATTCCTTGAAACTGGGTGAATGATAGTAGACATGGAGCTGAATGAGCTGAAGTTCAGGCTCAGTGACAAAGAAGCACGCTTTGAAATACACTCATCCATGATTAGTAAAAAGAAATGAGTGTTTTCTCAATTGTTGATGTATTCTATGAAGATGGTAAATGGGTATCAACAGGTTGTCTTAACAAAGTCTAAGTAGTCAAGATAACCAAGTCGTGCCGTGACATTAAATCAGGCGCTATTGGGAGGCAAATTTTTATACTTCAGTAAATTATTTATTTTTGTAGTAGGTTATAGCTCAAAGAAGTGGAATTGATGTATTCAGCCAAATGCCCCTGACGATATTTTTTATAAGCTGTCACAATTGTGATAAGCTATTAGATTTGTCGTCAGAGACCTCAGCTTTGAAGAAGGGTCTGTCAAGGTTGATGACATTTGTGATAAGCTATCACAATTGTGATGGCTTATCAGAAATGTCATCACAAAAAAAGCCCAATATTAGCTGAAATTGTGGGCCAAAGTAAAAACACTCGACCCGGCCCACAGCTTGGCCTTTCCACCTTCCCACTTAGTTTTTAATTCCTTTAAGTTATTTTCCTTCCATACTTTAGAATATTTTCTTCCCTTCTTTGAACTCCTTACAAATAAAACAAAAAGCAAGTTCCTTGTGTGTGTAGGTTTGCAATTAAAATCAAGAACTTCTTCTTACTTTCTCTTGCTCGTATAATCACATTGAAGGATCCCATCAAGTCTTGAAATAGCACCCAAAGGAAAGAACTCTAAATACACAAAGAAAGTGACCAAGGGAAGAGCATCTCGGAGACTCTTCAATGAAGAGTCTGATTATGAAGAGGAAGAGCCTCTTCTCAGGAAGCAAAAAAAGAAGCAAAAATCTAAAAATACTCTACCACCCCCACCAATTGAGGTGGAGGAGAGTGAAGAAAGTGACACTGAGCCAACAACATCTGAGCATACAGCTTCTGAACAGTCGGCCTCTAAGCAATAAGAGTCTGAACATGCTGCATCTAAAGAGCATAATTCAAATCAGCCTGACTCTGAGAAACATGAGTATGGGCAATCTGAATCTGAGGTACCATTAAATGAGTCCCCTTCTGCTGAGCCACAATATGATAACGACTCTCCGATTCGGGGAACTATGGCCAAATGCAAGAGTCCTGAAGTCTGAGATAGCATTATATGGCAGATTCCCAAAGGTCAAAAAATCTTCTTTGATAGTCTTTGTAGAACCAACAAGAGAGCTATCAAGAGGCCAATCTTTGAGGAGAAAAGAATTATCACTAAGGGATTGAGCAGCTACCCGGAAGTGGAGAAAAAATTTCATGGCTATGATTTGGGATGGACTACACGGGGAGAAAATTCATTTTGCCCTACACTAGTTAGGGAGTTCTATGGAAACTACCAAGCTCGCTTGGAAAACATATGTAGAGAAGGAAAGAAAGCAGCTGACCAACCTTTGTTGGACAAAGTTCCGATACGGGGTGTAATGGTGGATATTTTTAAAGCAACAATCAACATGTTCCTTTATGGCCTGAACTTCACTCCTCATTCCACTTCACCTACTTTCTATGCTCGGTTGAATCATTGGGAAAATCAATGAAATTAGTTAGCCACACTCATAGCCGATGGAGAACCGGATTGGCTAACAAATCTGAGTAAAAGGATCTTCAAGTCCTCCCTAAATTCAAAGGCAAGATTTTGGTGGGGTATTGTTCATACTTGGTTGATGCCCATAGATGGTGATAATACTCTCAAGAATAATAGATCAATATTAGTCACAAGTTTTATGGCTAACCTCAAATTAAATTTTGGAGAGATTATTGCCGAAGAGATAAAAATTTATGTCTCGAGGTCTGATATAGCATATCCCTTCCATTGTTTAATTACAAGGTTGTGTAAGGCAGAAAACATGTTGAAGATTATAGGGTTAGAAGAAGAACTCCTTGCCAAGAAGACCTACAATCCTATCAAAAATGAGGAAAATCAATCGAGGCTAATGTATGATAGGGGCACAGAGATTCCCACTGATCCACCGATTCACCAACTGCTATACCTATAATAGAATTTGCCTTCACTCCAATGAATTTCAAGAGAGTAGCAAAGCAGTCCAAGTGGTACGAGTCTTAGCTTGAAATCTTTACCAAGAAATTCATAGTTGCAGTTGACAAAAAAGTTAAGGCTGTACTTGATCCTTACGAGGCCTTATCGGGCAAGATTGATAAATTAGAGAACCGCTTTAATACGCAGTCGAAAGAGAGGTCAGACCCAGAGATAGCACTACCTAGGTCAGAATTGGATAAGGTGAAGGTAGAGGTTGGAAAGTTACAGTAACACCAATTTATGGTGTCATCAGAGCCGAAAGTGAAGGAGTCTAAGGGCGAAATCCTATTGTTTGATCTCATAGTGGATCTAGTAAAGAAAAGAAAAAAGAAAGGTAAGAAGAAAGGCAAAAGAAAGAGAGAGAGACCCGATAGTGATAAAGAAAGAAAAGCATAGAAGTAGGCAAAAAAGAAGTCTAAAAAGGAGGAGACGAAGAAGGAAAGGATTGAGTCCTTAGCGGAAAATGAGAGATGGGAGACAGCCATTCGAGCGAGAGCAGTAGGTGCCTCCATCAGTAGGCCTTCAGAGACTGATAGACCAGCTGCACCAAAATAGTTCAAGGTTCCTGATGAAGATGCAGAAGCAGGGTCAGGAACCCATGACCCCCGGGATTGCTCCATTCCAGGTATACTCTAACCATTAGTTCAGATTTTCTTTGATTTTAAGTTGTGGGTGTAGAGTAAATTATTGTTGTAAAATTTTGTAGCCAATTAGGAGAAATACTTGTACTTGAGGCAGTTGAATTATTTTGTGATTTTTGTACACCTCTTCAAGTGGTCTACTCCTTTAACTGTGTGATTTGCATTCAAGTGTGACCATGGTGCATCTTTGTATGGCATTAGTTCTATTAACATAATAATCATTGCTAAACAGCTGTGTGAACTGAATGAGTTATAGTTTGTGATATACATGTATTCCATATGTGTGTGAGCAACTACTTAGTTTCTTTTGTATGCTGAATCCAAAACTTGCCCAGTTAGTATTACCTAGGTTAAAGGATAGGGGTTAGGAAAGGATCATAGGCCGTTTTAATTTTAGCTCACTTTAAGCCTAAATGACCTTCCCTATGTGTATAATATCCCTTGATCCCTCTTTTGAACCTAATTAGCCTATTTCTTTGTATGACACCTGTCACCTTCTTATTTAAATCATAATGAACCTGTTTTGGCTCTAGTTCTCCTTGGACACTGTGCACCTTGACGTAGGCAAATGGCCTAAGTTGAGGGTGGCTATCATAGGGGTGCATGATATAGAATAATTATAAAGAAAGGTAGCATTAAAGAAAATAATAAAAAGATGGGTGCAGAGAAAAAGAGCAAGAAAAAGAAAAATTGTGAAAAAGATTAAGTAATTGAGAAAAGACTGCACCATCCTAAATAAGTGTGATCAAGAAAAGAGAAGAGCAAAAAAGTCTAATGAGTGAAACCCCAAAAAGTTACTGTAGTGTCAAGGAGTCTTAGTCACTTTAAATACCATCGAGTATCATACCAGTCTCTAGCCTACATTACAAGCCTAATAGAAGTCCTATAGTAATCCTAGATGACCTATCTGAAGATCTGGGTAAAGAATATAAGGGCAAGCCTATGGTACTTGGCACACACTGATTGGAACTTCATTCTGAGAGTGAGTGTTTGACCGTCCCCATGGTTACATATATAATTCCTGATATGAGATGAGGGGGATGTCTTTGCTATGAGGGCACACTGGTTACATTGCTAGTTACTGACTTGTTTGGGTAGTGTAATAATAGTCTATGCATGTTGTTATAACTGAATTGATGTCGTATCTTAATTCCTGTGTGTTGCATTGGTGTTTTTCATTGTTCTTGAATTGAGTGACCTTAGAGATGGTGAAAGTGTTTTGAGATAATGTGGATGATTGACTGCTAAATGTGCCTTGTATTCTCTTAGTTGTGTTGAGTTACTTGAGGACAAGCAATTTTTTAAAGTTAAGGGTGTTAATGTGTGAGCTAATGCTAAGACATTTGAGGCTTTTAACTAAGAATAATTGCAAAGTCTTAAGCAAATTTTGTCATTTTTGATTGGTTTATGTTTGATTTTGCAGTTTAAGCTGATATGATAGAGAACCAAAAAGAATGGAAGCAAAGAAGTTGAAATCTGAAGACAAGTGTGGTTGACGACAATTGTGATAAGTCATCAGCCCTGTGATAAGTTATCAAAGTCATCATTAGCAGTAAATAGAGAATTAGCCTAAGTTGAAAGATGTGATGACATATTATGATAAGTCGTCAAGGGTCTGATAAGTTGTCAAGAATGTCGTCAGCCTGAGGCACCACAGGAGAACTGAAGTAGAGCTTTGACGACATTTTGTAATAGGCCATCACGAAGCTGATAAGTTGTTAAGTTTATCGTCAGCCTTAAACAGGAAGAGCCAAAGCTGAAGAAGGAGCTGACGACCTTTGTGATAAGTCGCCAGCCTCCTGATAGGCTATCACAAATGTCATCACCTAATCCGAGGGATTTCTGAATTCTATTATTGTGTTTCCATAATTAGGGTGAACTATTTAAAGCTTTGTTTTAGGGTTTTCTGGAGAGATCTGCACATTGAGTTTTGACAATTTTTTTGATATTTTTCTCTCTCTAATTTCTTGGCTTGAAAAAGAAAATACTTTGAAGAGATTATTATCATTATTCTGGGATTTTCCTTTGTGATCTAATCTGCGATTCACTAGTTATTATTCTTCTTGTGGTAAGTTTAACCTTCCAAGCATGAATACAACTTGTTGTATTGATTTTAGCATTATGAGTGGCTAAATTCCTTTAACCTGAATTATGGGATCTAGGGTTAGGTCTTGATAAGGTGCTAAGTGTTCAAGATTTAAAAGGTGGTAGGATTTTTTGATAATTCTGAGGTTTTAATTAACGTCTGTTGGTTCCAAACAATAGATAACACCTGCTTTGGTTTTCTTGAGAAAGAAATCAAATATAGTGGGAAGTGAATTATCGGCAGGGACTTGGAAATACTCCGTTTAATAATTAATGTTGTAACAAGGTTGATTAACCTGAGGTAAAATCTGGGCAGTGAATATAAATTCCCTAAGTCTGAGAGGATTAGGTAATTAAATGCTTAAGTAGGTCGAAAGATATTTAAGCATAAGGTCGATAAAGATAACTTTTTGTCCTACCTACTGTGAGAATCTTGAACCACCGTTAGCATCTGTCAAGTACCGAAAGCCCAAGTGAACATAATTCTAGTTTTTCAGAAATTCTTGATTACAAACACTGATTAAAGCAACCGATAATTACTTGTTAAACTAAAAAAAACCCTAATTCTGGGAAAATCCAACTATCAGTTGATTAATTTGCAAACGAATTACGTTCGCACCATATTCCCTGTTGGATTAGATCCCTACCTAGTTGGGTTTTATATTGATAACGATCGCTTGCATTCTCATTGAGAGGTGTAGTTTGAGCGTTATCATCTAGCAAAAAAATTCATCCCTATCCTCTGGATTTTCTTCTATTAGAGGATATCCATAAATTCTGGACTAGATCACAACAGGAGAAATTTGTCACCTTCAGAAACCATTTTATTGTGTCAGACATAATTTTAAATCTCTCTCAGTTAAAGGAATTCTACTACAATGTAAGTTTATTTTTCAAATACTAAGATTTGTTTATTGTATTTCATCTCTGTGGTATGGGAGTTTTTGAGGACCTGTGTGCATGTTTTATGTGAATCTTCATCTCTCTCAAAATAGTGGCGAGTTGGATGCTCTTGTGCTCAGAACAAGAATCATTCTTAATGATTTCTTATTTGAAAAAGATTTTGACACTATGTTCTTTGGAGTCATTCTCTTTATGAATAGTTCATAGCCTGATAAGTTAGAAAAGCTTTGAGGAAGCTAAAAAAGTTATTTGTGACCCAGAAATAAACCTATCAAACTTTGGTCCTCTGTGTGTGTGTATTTTAAGTACAAAATTTTGGCTCAGATTATCACCACCACTCTGATTCCTCAAAAATGTTCTCTCAGTAATGTGACATGTCGCGATGTGTTTGTGATGTATTGCATGGATAAGAAGTATTGAATTAATTAGGCTACTTGGTTTTGAGAATATATGTTGGAAAGTGCTGCAGATACTAATGCCTCGGTCATTTTACCCAATGGGGTGATTATCAGAATCTTTCTCTACTAGTCCATTAATCTATTTGAATATCCGGTATAGAAATCTCGGCCACTTATGACTCTAAGACATTTGACATTATGGAATATGTCTTGGTCGACATTGAATGGTGCAAGCAGTCTGACATCCCCAAGGTAAGCAAACTATGTCTAACCCTGAGCTCTCTGTGGTAAAGGAAAATGAGGAACTTAAGGACCGGCTCAAGGCAATTGATCAACAATTGTTGCTTTTCCAAGAGTTAACTATCAGGTTCTGGTAGTTGGGTAAGGAAACCAGTACTGATGTAAACAAGGTGCGCTTTTGTATTGATGGTTTTAAGCGCGATGATGTCAATCTGTTTAACAAGTTATTTGCACGTGTGGTCTCCATCAAGTACGGGACCAACTCCTCCAACAATGAGCTTTCTATATCAGCCTTGAATTCCTACTCTAATTTCTCCAAAAAAATTGAAAACCCCCATGAGTGTTTCTGTCATAACATGCACAACACTCTTACCTACTTTCTAACCAAACAATGATTTCATGACTACTATTCAAAAGGGGTTCTGTCCCTTTCTTTTTCTAGGGTCTGTAACTAATATTTTTTAACTTGTCCTTCCACACTTTTTTTGTTGTTTTTGCATAAACATTGCCTCGTTATTTGTTATGGTTCTCTTTATATTGTGTATGTTTGATTTGCGTGCTCTGATCTTTTTTATTATGTCAAAAGAGAGAGAAAGTTCAAACGTCAGATTGGTCTCCTAGTAAGGGGGATCCAGTTGACTACAAGGACAGGACAATCAACCAACAATGAAGGCATGAAGTCAGCAAGACAGGAGGAGCCAATTGACTCCAAGGACAGGGAATTCAATTGATTCTTCTTATTTGTTATTATAAGAAAATGGGAGATTTAGCTTCCTACCTTGACATAATATGTTTTAATAATGACAAACTAATTATTGATAACATGCAGGATACACCAAAGATATAATCAAGGAAAGAAAGATCATCTTGGAGCTAAATTTGGAGGAGCACCTTACGCAATCCCCAACTACAAGGAAGTCAGAGCTAGATTTAGAATAAGAATAAAAAAAAGATCTCATTAGGTCCCAAATTTCAAGGAATACAATCAGCAAATCGTAGAGCAATATGAAAAGAAGATCTCATAAGAAACCGCAAATGGAAGAAAGATCACACCCTCCTGATGGACCTATCTGATAAGGACATGAATCACTACAACAAAATATATCTATATTTATGAAATTTAAGTAATGAATACAAAAATCGTAGCTATATTACCTAGTAACAGCCATGAAACTGAAAATTCCATAGCTATCTATAAATTTGAAAAATTTCTTAGTCATGAAAATTAAATTGACAAAGCTAATTCTTTATTTTTGCTATAATTGTTAACTATTGTGGCAATAATTATCCAAATAGCTACAACTTTATAGTTACAACAAAATTTTATAGCTGATCATAAGTGTTTGCCACATGATATAAGTTATTGTAGCAATAGTAACCTCTTAGCCACAATAAATTATTTAAAATAAAATATTGTAGCTAAATAAATATTTTGCTTCGAATTACAAAGAATCGTGGCAATAGCAAGATGATATAGCCACACATCTTTTGTCGTAACAAAATTTTTTAGCTTATTATTAATTTAAAACAAAACTTGAAACTTTTGTTGCAATAATAACCTTTGAGCCACGCTAAATTATTTGAAATAAAATATTACATCTAAAATTTATTTTTTTGCTTCAAGTTACAACATAACTGTGGAAATAATTAAATAATATTGCCATAAATATTTGGATATAATAAAATTAGCTAATTACTATTTTTTACCACTAATTGAAATTTATTGTAGTAATAGTGACCTTTTAGCTACAATTAATTATTGAGAAAAAGCATAAATACCCTCCTGAACTTGTCGCTACAATTCACTTGAGCACTTTAACATTATAGATAATTATTTACCCCCCAACAACTTTTAAATAAATTTTATATCACCTTAAAAATATTATATCACTCTCACAACGGAGAGTGCATTACACACGCCTACATATCAGCGATATGTCAATGCCGCGTCGGAGCCCCGCAAGCCCTGCAAAAAAAATATTTTGTAAAATAATTTCATATATATATATATATATATATATATATATATATATAAATTAATTTTTTTAAGGGGTAATATAACTTTTAAAAGTTGTTTGGGGGTAAATAATTACCTATAAAGTTAAAGTGTCAAAGTAAGTTGTGAAGACAAGTTCATGGGGTAGTTATGCTTTTTTCTTTAAATATCTGAAACTAAATAAATATTTTTGCTCCAAGTTATAAAAAGATAGTGACAATAGTTGACTTACTATCTACAGCTATTTATCATGATGAAATGTTTATATAACCATGAATTTATTATTACGATGAAATTCATTACTATATTATATTTTATCATGAGTTGAAATTTGTTATAGCAATTGTAATATTTTAGTGATTTTAAATAACTATTTTCATACATTAAAAAGTTTATAATAACATAATTACAATAAATAAGTTGTGATAATTTTTTTATAGTTTCATTTTCTTACATGGCATCACAGAAGTAAATATTCATAAAATTAAATAGTATCTAAATAGATTAATTCATAAAACAGATGCATAAAGTAAATTAAACAAACAAACTTTATGATACAATACATCATATGAAAAATAATTATTTCATGCCACTTAATGACTCTGACCTCTTCTATCAAACAATATCTTTATCGAGTTTGTGTAATTGAAGGTGTTCATTTTTTATTAGATTCAATTTTACAAGGTATTAATTGTAAGTTTCAAATATCATAAATAGATAGGAATTATGTTTATATATAATTAACTTTGATTCACTAATCATATACATTTTAATAAAATTAAGTTCATTAATTCAAACCCAAGCTTCACCTAGATCAGGTGCTTCAGAAATTGTTATTTCACTGGGATATATTATATTAGAATAATACAAATACATTTTAGCATAACTATAGGTGTTTATCATCCGATTTGATTCAATTTGAGTAATCCATTGGAAATAATAAAAATAGATCACTCATATGTTGCACCATGTAGGTTATCTGTTGCAGCATTAACCAACCTGTTGCAGCAGATGAGTAATCTGTTGAAAAAAAATAAAAATAGATCATTCATCTATCACACTAGGTAGGAATTCTATTGCAGTATATAACCAACCTATTGCAGCAGATGAGTAATCTATGGGAAATAATAAAAATAAATCTCTCATCTATTACACCAAGTAGGTTATCTGTTGCAACCTATAAGCAACCTGTTGCAGTGGATAAGTAATCCATTAAACAATAAAAACAGACCATACATCTGTTGAAACAGATCATTCATCTGGTGCCATATGAGTTATCTGTTGGATCAATATTGTTTAGATTTCTTCCAAACAGAAGAATCGTCTGTTGCAACAGATGAATGATCTATTATGTTCATCTATTATATTAGATGTTTAATATGTTATATCAGATGTTTCATCTATTAGAACAGATGGTTTATCTATTGGATCAAATGGTTAATCTATTACATCAGATGATTAATTTATTGCATCATATGGTTAATCTATTATGTCAAATGGTTCATCTGTTGCAACATCATTTTTACCAAGAAAAATAACAAATCAACCCAGCAACACCAACACAACACACGCACACTAAGAATATCAACGGTGACTAAAAATCACCAACAAATCGAATCAACAGTTTGACAACAAGAACTACAATAACAACCAAAAATTATATTTCACATCGCAAAGAGTAGAGAAGAAATACCAGAAATTAGGATTTTATTCAGTCCACATTTCAAATTTAAGTTAGAAATATTGAAATTATTAACCAATACTAAAAGAGAAGTTGGCTCAAGTCATAATTTTTTACCTGCGAAAGAAGAAATGAGATGACGAAGAATTCGAAGTTGTTATCACCGGAGAAGTTGGCTCAAGTTCCCCATTTCTTCACGTCGATTGATGGTTGAAAGTCAAAAAAAAAACCACCCAACTATTTATTGTTGGAGCTTGAAGGGAGAAATTTTGCAGGACTATTGATAGGGAGAGAGTTAAGAGAGACTGTCGAGATAGAGAGGAGGGAGAGGTTGATTTTGAGAAAAAGGGTGTGGGTTGATTTGTATTTTTAAAAAGATTAGAAAGTTTTAAAAATATTAATCAAGTTCATAATTAACTTAATAAAGTTTTATAATTATGTTTGACCCTTTAAGTTGGTCAATGTCACCAATCTTTCATTCAAGACTTAAAAGACACCTTTCCTTCAATTTTCTCTAGATAGTAGGATTCTTTTTGGGTGATTTTGAGAGGGAGATTTGGGAGGGAAGATTTTGATAATTATTATAATCACAAAATTTTGTACCAAACTCATTCTTTATATGTTAGTACTATATTAATATTTATGCCTTAAAACAATTGTGGCCACATGAGAAGAATTATCCAACGCATGATCTGGAGCTAGCAGCGGTTATATTTGCCTTAAAGATATGGCATCACTACTTGTATGAGATTCATGTTGACATATATACTGACCACAAGAGTTTGCAATATATCTTTAATCAGAAGGACCTAAATTTGAGGCAGCGAACATGGCTTGAGCTTTTAAAAAACTATGATATCTTGTATCATCCCGGAAAAGTAAATGTGGTAGCTAATGCGTTAAGTCGTAAGGCTATGGTGGGCACTTATGGTCAATAATTTTTTTTCTAAAGTTAAATATAAAGAGTACTGAATAATTTAAAGAGATTAAATTTTAGTATTAGGTGTAAATATTGATAATCAGCAAATAATAATAAAACATTTAAAAAAATTATTATATGTATTAAATGTTGTTATTTTTACAATATTTTGCATTAAATGACTTTGTTTTATGGTATTTTTTATGAATGTCGGGAAATAATATTTTTCAATATTTAATTCAAATGTAACTAAATAAAAGTCATCGTATTTCAATTTTTTTTGTAGCATTAGGCAATGTCAATGGCTAATTCTCATTACATAAAAAATTCATTCAGTGATCATTTAAAAATGCAAAAGAATTAATTTTAAATTTACAAGAAATAATATCTCCGGATCTAAAGTGGCAATTTCAACATATATTAAACTTTTTTTAAAAATGATTTATCATTTGAGATAAATTTGTCATTTTGATGAGTTATTTTCTAATGAATTGTGTAGATTTGAGTCGGATCGGATATTTAGACATTATTATCTATTAATTTTAATTATATTTAAAACTTACAATTACAATTAAGATCCTGTAAAATTAAATCGAATCAAATTCTATATGAGCATGTAATTATATTAATTATATTGTTTAAAATATTATTTCAACATTGAGTTATGAGTCAAATAACAATTCTTGAAGCACTTGTTCATGCTGAAGCTTGCGTGAGCTTTTGTTTAAATCCATTTTAAGTAATCAATCAAATTTATTTATATACAATCTAACTCTAAAGCTAAATTATATTTGAAATTTACAAATAAGATCATGTAAAATTAAATCAAATAAATGTTTAACATATAAATACACCAAATTGATAAAATATTATCTAGATCAAATAAGTTTGAGTTAATAATAGTTATCAGAATATTTGTCAAAATAAGTTTAAGGAAAACTTAGTGCAATTGAATGAAAGGTGTCTTTTAAGTCTTGAATGAAGGATTGGTGATATTGACCAACTTAAAGGGTCAAACATCATTAGAAAACTTGATTAAGTTAATTGTGGACTTAATTAATATTTTTAAAACTTTCTAATCTTTTCAAAATACAAATCAACCCAACCCACACCCCTCTTCAATTCAAATCAACCAGTCTCTCTCCTCTCTCTCTCGACAGCTTCTGTCAACTCTCTCCCAACTAATTTTTCTGTAAATTTCTCCTTTCAATCCTCGACGACTTCAACCTCCAACAACAAATAGTTAGGATTCAAGTTCCTTTTCGACTTCAACCTTCAATAGATGTGACAACTTTGCTCTCAGGACACAACAGCTTCGAATTCATTATCTTTTCTTTTTTTCTTTCCCAGGTAAAAAATTATGGCCTTTTTAGTTTTAAAGAAAATGAGGAACTTCAGTCAACTTCTCTTATAGTATTGGTTAACAATTACAATATTTTTTACTTTAATTTGAAATGCGATTTGAATAAAACCCTAATTTCTGGTATTTTTTCTCTTCTCTTTTCGAAGTGAATTATGTTTTTTGTTGTTTTTTGCATTTTTTAAAAGTTTGATTTCTATTGTTTGTGTTTATACAAACAAAACAACGATTTGGTTTGATTTTTTCTATTCTTGTTCTTAGTAAAAATGGTGATATTGTTGTTTTCTGTTGAACAAAATCGTGCTACTATTTTTTTCTTTAACAGATTATTCATTTGGTGCAATATATGAGCCATCTGATGCAACAGGCTTTTCATATGATGCAATAGATTAATCATATGATGCAACAGAGGAACTATCAGATTAAAATTCTAATACAATAGATTAATCATCTGATGCAATAGAGGAAACTCGGATAGAAAATTTGATGCAACAAATTTATCATATGATGCAATAGTTTAACTATCTGATGCAATAGATTAACCATATGTTTCATTAGATTAACCATCTGGTGCAACAAATTTACTATCGGATGCAACAGAGGAACCATCAGATAAAACATCTAATGCAACAGATTAACCATCTGATACAATGGAGGAACCATGGGATTGAAGATCTGATGCAACAGATGAACCTCCTATTAGATAAAATCGTATGAACTCTTCCAATAGGATATGTCCAAGACTTAATTTTTCTAACTGATCATTTATCTTCCGCGATAGACGACCCTTCTGTTGGAAAAAAATCCAAACAATATTGATTGTTGATAACTAAAACTCACCGAGTCTTTATCCCAAATGCTACACGGTGGTTACGACCCCGAAAGACCACAAGCTAATCCATGACTGATATCTGCTGTGAGAACTGAATAAATACTGTAATAAATATGGAATTAGGCTGAATTGCCATAAGGTTCAAAATCTAAATACTGATAAATAATGACATCTGGTAAAAATATCTAAAAACTAAACACTGCCTGAACTGGTCTAGTCTAAAAGACTCTAACTAATCTGTCTGAATATGGAATTGATGGGTAAGCCCCCACTTAACTTCAGATACTGAACTACTGATAAATTGAAATACTAAAATAAAGTATGCCCTCGATAGATGAGAACTCACTACTAAATTTGTGATTGCTGACTGGATATGTCTAAGCACAGACGGGAACCTAACCGTCCGAACCTATGATATAAGACATCATAGTGCAAATTAAAAGTATGCATCAGTACGTGGAATATACTGGTATGCAAGATGAGGTAAGACTGAATATAAGGGTTCATATGCATGAATAATAACTGAATGAATGCTATAGAGTAACTAAATATGAGAGTACATGGATAATTGACACCGCTGTAAATACTGAGTATGTAATACTATGCACATATATACATATATATATACTATATCTGAGCTTTTCTGAAGCTAAGTGTTGAGTTATGATAATTGAGTAACTGATATCTGAAGTTATTGATAATTGAATTACTAATACTGAGTGACTGTGTCTGACAGTCCTGAATCTGTAGAACTGAGACTGAAATTGAGACTGTGGGAGATAATCATCAAACTGATGCCCCAAATCTGAGCTAATAGGGTTCCAACCGGTGACCCCAGTTGGAAGGGTGCTAATACTGTGCCACAGATACTAACACTGGTTGTAGGGTTAGTCCTAGTCTAGTGGGTGACCCCTGAGAGCAATGCTAAACTAATAGGTGATCCCTGAGTATGTCAGTCCTATCTAATGGGTAACACCTTATAACCTACGCTGGTTACGTAGTTCTAGAACTTAGGGATTACTTCTAGGGACCCAGTCATAACAAATGGGTAAGCCCCCATCCCTAGGCTCGCTCGGTACTAAATCCTACTCCTAATAGAAAGACACTGAACTGAGTATATGCAACTGACTGGACTGATACTGAGTTTTTTGAGTTTTCTTGAGTTTTTTAACTGACTGAGTTCTACTGAGTTTTGTAGCTGATTGAATTCTATTATTGTGACATGACTGATACTATTCTATAACTGATGTTATCCCTAGGTAAACAGCTAGATTGTCGGGTATTAAATACCTCCGAGACTCAATAGCATAGAAAGTAAAACATAGCATGATCATAAAGGCATAACAATACTTGCTTGCTAGCAATGCACTCATTTAGATATTTTGTCAAACACTTGATATACATGATCTTGTGCATGAATGGGATCACATAATAACATGTCATGCTTTCACTAGTCAAATCACATAAGCATTTCATCAAACACTTGTAGGGCATAAGCTTGTACATATACTAGCATGTCATGATTTCACCCTTTAATTTACATGGGCATTCTATCAAACATTTGGGGAGTACAACTTAATGCACATAATCATGGATAACATATAAACATTCCGACTACAATGCCCAAACATGAAATTTCATGGATTTAACATGCAATTCATAAAATTTCCCATAAATACTATTTTATTTTCATGAATCATATCATAATCATGGATTGTAAACCAAATTACCATCATAGACATGCATACAATCAATTCAAACATGGGAATTTGCAATTCTCTAACTTGTAGTTTTAAAAGGGGATTCTTGGACTCTATGGGGTGGAAGGTAACCATAGATGAACATCTAACATACCTGAGAGGATTAATTCTTGAAAGTTCTTGGTGAAATTCTTGAGGAATGACCTTGATTCTTGAAGCTAGGATTTTTGCCTCTTAAGTAATTTGAGAGAGAATGAGTGTAATTTTCTTATTGAGGGCTAAATTTTGTATTTTTTGGGCTGAATAGACGTGGGAAAATGACCTAAATACCCTTAAGGATGAGGAGTTTTAATGATTGAAAACTGGCCCAGTGATGCGTAATCCGACTATCGCATCAATGGGGTCGATGCTATGGTCGACGCGCCACATCGAGTCCATATCAGTTCACTGGAAATTGGCACTGGGAGCTGGGAAAAATATTTATCAACACGATAGGCAATGTGGTGCATCGAGTCCTAGAAAGTCTAAAAGCTAGATTTAGGGAGTTACAAACTTGGTATTAGAATCTAAGGTTCAATAGAGTCCTAGGAAGTCTGAAACCCGCATCTAGTAGATTTTTGTACATAGATGTGTTGCACACCACATTTATGTACAGGAGGCTATAAGATGTTTAAAGAACAGTTTTCCTTTTTTCATTATTCATGTCGTGCCAGTGAGCGTGAGCTCAAATTTAACTCTCCGTCTAATCTATTTCTCCCTTTCTTCTATAGAACATGCCTCCTAAAAGAAGAAACAGAAATTAGTCAACTTCTCAGCCCGTCCAAGCAGATCCCTTGGACAAAGACGTTTCTCATACAGAGTTTAGAGCTACATTCACCACTCTTGCTAATTCAGTTGATGCTCAGAATGAATGACCAACTAATATTCTGGCCAAACCAATGGTCAATTCAGCTGCAGCCAAGATTTGGGACTTCACCCAAATGAATCCTCCATTCTTTTTAGGGTCTAAGTCAGAAGAGGATCCTTAGGAGTTCCTAGACCAAGTTTAGAAGGTTACGAACAACATGGGGGTTACTTCTAGTGAGAGTTCTGAGCTAGCTACATATCAGTTGCAGGATGTTGCTCATACTTGGTAACATTGAAAGCCAGAGAGGTTAGTTGATGCAGGACCTATTGAGTGGGAGGAGTTTGTCACTGCATTTTTAGATAGATTCTTTCCCCAAGAGCTGAGGGAATATAAGGTATTAGAATTTATCAACCTCAGGTAGGGAAACATGATGGTTAAAGAGTATTCTTTTAAGTTTACTCAATTATCCAGATATGTTCCTCATGCGGTTACAAATAGCAGCGCCAAGATGAGTAAGTTTATTTCAAGGGTAAATGATAGTGTGTCTAATGAATATAGGTCCATGATGTTGAATAGTGATATGAACATAGCCAGGATTATGACCCATGCTCAAAATATTGAAGAGCAAAAGATTAAGATGAGAGAGAGGTAGAATAAGAGAGCAAGAATAGGTAGTTTCAACTTTGCTCAGCCTAATTCAGAAGGAGGGAACCATTCTCAGTTTTGTCCTAAGACATACGATCCATCTCTTTATTTATCTAGTGCTCCAGCTCCTAAGTTCAGGGATGATAATAGAGAAAGGGCAAAGGCTCTAAGTCTCAGGGCAGTGCCAGTAATGCCCGAACTAATCCCCTTTGTCAAACTTGTGGTAAGAACTACAAGGGTACTTGTAGAGCTGGCAGTGATGTCTATTTTGGATGTGGCAAGCCAAGCCACAAAGTCAAAAATTATCCCTAGTCAGTTTATCGAGGTCAGCAAAACCGTTCCTCAGCTCAATCCAGTCCCCTAAATCAACAGGGTGCCATTTTTAGTGTTACTAGTGGGCAACACCCAAAAAGACTTTATGCTCTCCAGTCCCAGAAAGATCAGGAAAATTCTCCTGATGTAGTTACTAGTTCGTTACAGATCTTTCACTTGCATGTTTACACCTTGCTAAATCCAGGAGCTTTCTTGTCTTTACTTATTCCATACATAGCAGTTGATTTTGAAGTCAGTCCCAAAATTTTAGTAGATCCCTTCTCAGTATCTACCCTAGTGGGTAAAACTATCATAGCCCGATGGGTATACCAGAACTGCCCGGTTATGATATTTTAGAAAGTCATCTCAACAGACTTGGTTGAATTAGAGATGAATGATTTTGATGTCATTCTCAACATGGATTGGCTTCATTCCTGTGATGCCATAGTCGACTATAGAAATAGAATAGTCCAGTTCTAATTTTCTAAGGGATGTGTCTATCATCTTGTTCATGTTAAGGATTCTAGTTCTGAGACTTCCAATCTTGAATCAGTCCCATTCATAAGTGAATATTCAGATGTTTTTCCCAAAGATCTTCCAAGAATTCCTCCTAAAATGGAAATATACTTAGGCATTGATCTTCTTCAAGATACTTATCCTATATCTATTCCACCATGCAGAATGGCACCAGTAAAACTCAAAGAACTGAAAGAGCAGTTGAAGGATCTCTTAGATAAGTGATTTATCAGACCCAGTGTGCCCGTAGGGTGCAACAGTCTTATTTGTGCGCAAGAAAGATGGTTCTCTTAGAATGTGCATTGATTACCGACAGCTCAATAATGTCATGATGAAGAACAAGTATCCACTTCCCCGAATTAATGAGTTATTTGACCAACATCAGGGTGCCAGCTATTTCACTAAGGTAAACCTATCAAGATATCATCGGCTCAGAGTCAAGGAATATGACGTTCTGAAAACTGCTTTCCAAACTTGGTATGCTCACTTCGAATTCCTAGTCATGTACTTTGGTCTTACCAATATCCCTGTAACTTTCATGGACTTGATGAACCATATGTTCAAGCAATACTTGGACATGTTCTTCATAGCATTCATAGATGATATTCTAGTCTATTATCGTAGTGAACATAATCACACATACCATCTAAGAATTGTACTTCAGACTCTCAAAGATCATCAGCTATTCAACAAATTCAGTAAGTGTGAGTTTTGGCTAAGGTCAGTAGAATTCCTTTGTCATATCATTTTTGGTGATGGCATCTGAGTAGATCCTCAAAAGATTAAACTATTAAGAAACTAGCCCAAACTTATCTCTCCATCAGATATCAGGAGTTTCATGGGTTTGGATAGCTATTACAGATGGTTTGTTGAAGGATTTTCTTCTATTGTATCCCCTATGTCCAAATTTACTCAGAAGAAAGCTAACTTTTAGTGGTCAGATCCTTGCGAGAAGAGTTTTTAGGAGTTAAAGACTCAACTCACCTTAGCTCCAGTTTTGGCTATTCCAGATCGTTCAGATGGTTTCGTAGTTTATTTTGATACATCCAGAGTAGGTTTAGGTTGTGTCCTCTTACAACATGGTAAGGTCATAGCCTACGCCTCCAGACATCTTAAGCCCCATGAGAAGAATTATCCTACTCATGATCTTGAGTTGGCAGGCGTAGTATTTGCCTTACAAATTTAGAGGCATTATCTATACGGATTTTATATAGATGTATTCATAGATCATAAGAGCCTTCAGTATGTCTTTTCTTAGAAAGATCTCAATCTTAGTCAGAGAAGGTGGTTAGAGCTCTAAAAAGATTATAACATGAGTGTCCTTTATTATCCGAGCAAGGACAACGTAGTGGCCGATGCTCTCAGTAGAATGTCTATGGGTAGTGTTTCTTATGTTGAGGACAGTAAGAAAAATTTAGCTCAAAAAGTCCATCAGCTTGCCAGACTAGGTTTTTGCTTAGTTGATATAGAAGAGAGTGATATAGGGGTTCAGAGTAGTTCAGAATCATCTCTAGTTTCCAAGGTGAAAGAAAAACAAGATAGAGATCCCAATCTAGTTAATTTGAAAGAGTCAGTCAAAGATTAGAAGGTTAAGGTTTTCTCCCAAGGGGGAGATAGTGTATTACGTTGTCAGGATCATCTATGTGTTCCAGGTATAGATGACTTGAGGCAGTAAATTCTTGTAAAAGCGAATGGTGCGCACTACTCTATTAATCCAGGGGCCACAAAGATGTACTACAACTTGTGGGAGATCTATTGGTGGAGTGGAATGAAAAGAGATGAGGCAGAGTTTGTGGCTAAGTGCACTATATGTCAGAAGGTTAAGATAGAGTATCAGAAGCCTAGTAGGTTCATGAAAGAGTTCAATATTCCTACTTAGAAGTGGGAAGAAGTGAACAGGGACTTCGTGACAGGTTTGCCTCATACTCGTCATTAGCGAAATTCAGTTTGGGTCATTATACACAGAATGACCAAATCATCTCTTTTTCTTCTATTCCATACCTCTTATTCAGTTGAGGATTATGCCAAACTCTTTATTAGAGAGTTGGTAAGATTGCATGGTGTTCCATTATCTATTATCTCAAACAGAGGTACCCTGTTCACCTCTCATTTCTGGAAAGTGTTCCAAAAGGGTCTTGGTACCCAAGTTTATCTTAGTACAACCTTCCATCCTCAGACAGATGGTCAAGCAGAAAGGACCATTCAGACTTTAGAAGATATGTTGCAAGCATGTCCAATTGATTTCAAGGGTAGTTGAGATGACCACTTGCCTTTGATTGAGTTTGCATATAACAATAACTATTATTCCAGTATTAAGATCGCTCCATTTGAAGCTCCCTTGGTAGGAGGTACATATCTCCAGTCGGTTGGTTCAAATTTAGTGAGGCCTTAGTTATATGGCCTGACTTAGTATTCGATGACTTAGAAAAAGTCTAGTTGATCAGAGAAAAACTTCGGGCTGCTCAGAGCCGACAGAAGTCTTATACAGATGTTCGCAGTGCCAGCAATGCCTGAACTAATCCCCTTTGTCAAACTTATGGTAAGAACCACAAGGGTACTTGTAGAGCTGGCAGTAATGTCTGTTTTGGATGTGGTAAGCCAAGTCACGAAGTCAGAAATTGTCTCCAGTCAGTTTATTGAGGTCAACAGAACCATTCCTCAGCTCAATCCAGTCACCTAAATCAACAGGGTGCCATTTGTAGTGCTACTAGTGGGCAACACCCAAATAGACTTTATGCTCTGCCGTCCCAGAAAGATCAGGAAAATTCTCCTTATTTAGTTACTAGTTCGTTACAGATCTTTTACTTGCATGTTTACACCTTGCTAAATCCAGGAGCTTTCTTGTCTTTAGTTACTCCTTACATAGCAGTTGATTTCGAAGTCAGTCCCAAAATTTTAGTAGATCCCTTCTCAGTATCTACCCTAGTGGGTAAAACTATCATAGCCCGCGAGTATACAAGAACTGCCCGGTTATGATATTTTAAAAAGTCACCTCAACAGACTTAGTCAAATTTGAGATAACTGATTTTGATGTCATTCTCGACATGGATTGGCTTCATTCCTGCGATGCCATAGTCGACTGTAGAAATAGAATAGTCCAGTTTAAATTTTTGAATGAACCAGTCCTAGAGTAGAGAGGTAGTACTTAAGCTTTCAGAGGTCAGCTCGTTTCCTACCTTCGGGCATGGAAAATGATATCTAAGGGAGGTGTCTATCATCTTGTCATGTTAAGGATTCTAGTTCCGAGACTTCCAATCTTGAATCAGTCCTATTCGTGAGTGAATATTTAGATGTCCTTCCCGATGATCTTCCAAGAATTCCTCCCAAAAGGGAAATATACTTAGGCATTGATCTTCTTCAAGATACTTATCCTATATTTATTCCACCATGCAGAATGGCACCAGTAAAACTCAAAGAACTGAAAGAGCAGTTGAAGGATCTCTTAGATAAGTGATTTACCAGACCCAGTGTTTCCCCGTAGGGTACAATAGTCTTATTCGTGAACAATAAAGATGGTTCTCTTAGAATGTGCATTGATTACCAACAGCTCAATAATGTCACCATGAAGAACAAGTATCCACTTCCCCGAATTGATGAGTTATTTGACCAACATTAGGGTGCCATCTATTTCTCTAAGATAAACCTTATATAAAGCTATCATCGGCTCAGAGTAAAGGAATATGACGTTCTGAAAACTGCTTTCCAAACTTGGTATGCTCACTTCGAATTCCTAGTCATGTACTTTGGTCTTACCAATACCCCTGCAACTTTCATGGACTTGATGAACCATGTGTTCAAGCAATACTTGGACATGTTCTTCATAGCATTCATAGATGATATTCTAGTCTATTATCGTAGTGAACATAATCACACATACCATCTAAGAATCGTACTTCAGACTCTCAAAGATCATCAACTATTCAACAAATTTAGTAAGTGAGAATTTTGGCTAAGGTCAGTAGAATTCCTTGGTCATATCATTTTTGGTGATGGCATCTGAGTAGATCCTCAAAAGATTAAACCATTAAGAAACTGGCCCAAACTTCTCTCTCCATCAGATATCAGGAGTTTCTTGGGTTTGGATGGCTATTATAGATGGTTTGTTGAAGGATTTTCTTCTATTGCATCCCCTATATCCAGATTTACTCAGAAGAAAGCTAAGTTTTAGTGGTCAGATCCTTGCGAGAAGAGTTTTTAGGAGTTAAAGACTCGACTCACCTTAGCTCCAGTTTTGGCTATTCCAGATGGTTCAGATGGTTTCGTAGTTTATTTTGATGCATCCAGAGTAGGTTTGGGTTATGTCCTCATGCAGCATGGTAAGGTCATAGCCTATGCCTCTAGACATCTTAAGTCCCATGAGAAGAATTATCCTACTCATGATCTTGAGTTGGCAGGCGTAGTATTTGCCTTAAAAATTTAGAGGCATTATCTATACGGATTTTATATAGATGTATTCATAGATCATAATTGCCTTTAGTATGTCTTTTCTCAGAAAGATCTCAATCTTAGTCAGAGAAGGTGGTTAGATCTCTTGAAAGATTATGACATGAGTGTTCTTTATCATCCGAGCAAGGACAACGTAGTGGCCGATGCTCTCAATAGACTGTCTATGGGTAGTGTTTCTTATGTTGAGGACAGTAAAAAAAGTTAGCTCAGGAAGTCCATCAGCTTACCAGACTAGGTTTTTGCTTAGTCAATACAGAGGAGAGTGATATATGGGTTCAGAGTAGTTCAGAATCATATCTAGTTTCCAAGGTGAAAGAAAAGCAAGATAGAGATCTCAGTCTAGTTAAATTGAAAGAGTCAATCAAGGATTAGAAGGTTAAGGTTTTCTCCCAAGGGGCAGATGGTGTATTACGTTGTCAGGGTCATCTGTGTGTTCTAGGTATAGATGACTTGAGGCTACAAATTCTTGCAGAAGCGAATGGTGCGCACTACTCTATTCATCCAGGGGCCACAAAGATGTACCGCGACTTGTGGGAGATCTATTGGTGGAGTGGGATGAAGGGAGATGAGACAAAGTTTGTGGCTAAGTGCACTATATATCAGAAGGTTAAGATAGAGTATCAGAAGCTTAGTGGGTTCATGCAAGAGTTCAATATTCCTACTTAGAAGTGGGAAGAAGTGAACATGGACTTCGTGATGGGTTTGCCTCATACTCGTCATTAGCAAAATTCAGTTTGGGTCGTTATACACAGAATGACCAAATCATCTCTTTTTCTTCTATTCCATACCTCTTATTCAGCTGAGGATTATGCCAAACTCTACATCAGAGAGTTGGTAAGATTGTATGGTGTTCTATTATCTATTATTTCATACAGAGGTACCCTGTTCACCTCTCATTTCTGGAAAGCGTTCCAAAAGGGTCTTAGTACCCAAGTTTATCTTAGTACAACCTTCCATCCTCAGACAGATGGTCAAGTAGAAAGGACCATTCAAACTTTAGAAGATATGTTGCAAGCGTGTCCAGTTGATTTCAAAGGTAGTTGAGATGACCACTTGCCTTTGATTGAGTTTGCATATAATAATAACTATCATTCCAGTATTAAGATGGCTCCATTTGAAGCTCCCTATAGTAGGAGGTACCTATCTCCAGTCGGTTGGTTCAAAGTTAGTAAGGCCTTAGTTATAGGGCCTGACTTAGTATTCGATGCCTTAGAAAAAGTCTAGTTGATCAGAGAAAAACATCGGGATGCTCAGAGCCAACATAAGTCTTATACAGATGTTCACAGAAAAGATCTCGAGTTTGAGATTGGTGACTATTTTTATCTAAAGAACTCGCCCAAGAAAGGAGTGAAGATATTCGTCAAGAAGGGAAAGCTCAGTCCCTGATATATGGTCCCTTGAAAATTCTCAGTCACTTTGGTAAAGTAGCTTATCAACTCGAATTGCCTTCTATTTAGCCTCAGTTCATCCAGTTTTCCATGTCTCTTTGCTCAAGAAGTGCATAGGTAACCCAGTAGTTGTAGTCCCTACTCAGAGCATAGATATTAAGAACAGCCTCTCTTTCGAAGAGATTTCGATCAAAATTCTTGACTATCAAAATTGCAGACTGAGGAACAAAGCCTCTAATCAAAGTCTTTGGCAAAATCAGTCTATTGAGGGAGCTACTTAGAAAGCAGAAGAAGACATGCGTACCAAGTATCCTCACCTCTTCTCCACTAATTCAGACTCAGCCCAAGGTAATAGTTTTTCTTAAGCCTTTCAGTTTTATGTTCAGATTTCAGTTACAACTTGGTGTACAGTTCATGTTCAGAATTCTATTGTAAACTTGGTATCAATTACCATTGCATAATCAGTCATGCATTCATGTATCAGTTAAGTCATATATTCATGCATCAGATATGCATGTCCAGTTTGATGAGAAACTCATCTTATCTGTAATTTAGCCATGCAGTCATAAATCCGTTATTCATGTATCAGATATGCATATTCAGTATAATACATTCATCTTATCAGTTATACCAGTCATGAATTCATGTTTCAATTGTTCTTGTTCAGTATGTGCTTTAGTCTATCATTTCTCCCATCTCAATCAGTTTTATTCGAGGATGAACATTCCGAAGGGGGAGATATTGTAATACCCCATACTTCTACCTAGCTTAAATTTATCCCAAAGATGTCAAAGACATGATTTAAAGATGAATATACTTTTATATATGTGGAATTTTCAATATTTTTACTTTATGTGTGGGAAATTGAATAGGCTTTCCATCAATACCAAATTCACCTAAATCCGATAACCGGGTAAGAAGTTATGGTGATTTAAAGTTTTTGTCATAAAACACTGTCATTTCAGCTAGTGGTGCGTCATGCCATAAGCCAAAATGATGTTTGTCAGTTTCCAGTAAGACTCCAGGATTACACCGCATCGTGGAGGGCTCCTAAATCCCAATTGTCCTTTTCCAATATTCCAACGCGATACCATCGTGTCGTGGTGAGATTCTAAGTCGCGTTCAATGTGGCAACACGATTTTACTGCATCGCGCCACCATACAACTTCCCAGTTGTTAAATTCCAGCAGCCTGCCAAATCGAGAAATTTTGACAAAAAAATAAATATTTCATCCAGAGATAAATTGGTATTTTCCCAAGGTTTTAACATGTCCAGGTGCAGGATTTAATCCTTAAAAACATTTCAAATCATTATTTACAAACTCTTTTCCCCAAATCAAGAACATTCTCTTCCAAGAAACAAAACCCTAGCTTTCAAGAAATCAAACCCAATTCTGAGAATCTCTCCAAGAACTTCATGAAACTTACAATCAAGGTATGTCAAGTGTTGATTCATGGGTCCCTTTTACCCATGAAGCTCAAGAATCTCTTTTTCAAAATTCAAATATACGGATTTTTATGAATCCCATGTTGGGTTTGATTTTGTTCATGTTGATAATGACCAATTGAATTCTAATCCATGTTTGGTGATAAATTTTATGTGGAATTAGTTATTATATAAGTAGATTCATGTGAACCCATGATTAAACCCTTGAAGTGTGAAATTAGAATTGAATCATGATGTTTACTTGTTGTGCAATATTTTCTTCATATAATATGTTCATTATGTGCTTGATGAATTGCCTATGTGAACTAGTAAGAGAAGAAACCATGTTGTGATTAGTTTATGTGCAAGTGTTTGATAAATTGTCCATGAGAATGGATCAATGCCACAATATAGAATGTAATTATGTATTCCCTATTCATGTACAACTGATACACCTCAAGTGTTCGTTGAAATGTCTTAATGAATGAATCGAGAGTGTATAGCCATTGTTGAGCTTTTAGGCTTTTGTCATGATTTACATATTATGCTATCGAGTCCTGGGGGTATCTAATACCCGATAATTTAGATATGTTCCTAAAGACAGTGTCATGTTTTCATGATATCCTCAGCCAAGCCATGTTCAGTAGAATTCAGTCAGTCATGTGACTCAGGAAAACTCAGTAAACTCAGTAATCCCAGTAATCTCAGAAAGCTCAGTACTTCAGTAATCTCAGTAGGGTTCCGTTAGTCAATAAAACTTAATTAACTCAGTCCAGTTCAATTTAGTTAATTATGTTCTGTTTTTATTCAGATGGGAGTACGATTTAGCATAGAGTAAACCCAAGGATAAGGACACACACTGATAGTTGAGGGTGTGATCTTTAGAAGCAATCCTTGCATTTCGGAACTATGTAGCCAGCATCAGTTGAGATATTAACACTGATATATGAGGGTTGATGAGGTGAATAAACATTGTCAGATGAGGGTCCCACCGTTCTCTTTTGGGGAACTGTCAGATGAGGGTCACCCACAGCTTGTCTTTACCAGTAGCGTGGTATTGACACCTTCCAATTGGGGTTACAGATTGTATTTCAACCTAGCTATATTTATTTATTTGGGGTATATCGGTTAGATGACTACTTCCCACAGTTATAGTTTCAGACTTAGTCTCGGTAATAGGACTCAGATAATTCTTCAGAATTTTAGGACTGTCAGATACAGTTAACTTAAAATAGTACAGAACTCAGTTAGTTCCTTCAGAACCTAGACTATCAGATATAGTCCCTCAGTATTAGTTATATCAATTATCAGTGACTCATGTTATCAATAATCAGACTCATTAGTCAGTACCATCATGAATTCAGTCACAATCACTTATTCATGCATGTATTCTCACGTTCATGTTATTCAGTCAGTTACCATTATTTATACATTTGAACCCTTTGTATTCAGCCTGCCTCACTTGTATACCAGTACATTCAAATGTACTGACGCATTTGCATTATGGTGTTTTATACCATAGGTTCAGAAGCACGAGCTCTAGAGCATAGTAGCATTCCAATTTCAGTAGTCAGAGTTTGCAGTGAGTCCTCTTCCGTTGAGGATATGATCATTACTTTATTTCCTTATTACTTAGTTTATTCCAGTAGTTGAATTTAGTTGGGTACATGTACCATCAAATCTTTATTCAGATAGTTTAGAGGCTTTCAGACTACAGTATTTTCAGACTAGATATTTTCAGACACTGTTTCAATTTTGGTATTGTCGTACCAAATTATTCAAATATGGTTTTATCAGATGTTTATAAGTTTTAAACCTTATGGTATGTTTCATCCTACTATTTCTGTATTTATACAGTATATTATGCAGTGCTTAATTGTAGATATCAGTCATGGGCATCGTGAAGCATTTTGGGTACTAGATTTGGGGTGTTACAAACTTGGTATTAGAGCCTAAGGTTCAATAAAGTCCTAGGAAGTCTAAAATACGTATCTAGTAGTGTTTTGTACAAGGGTGTGTTGCACGCCACATTTATGTACAGGAGGCTATAAGATGTTTTAGGAATAATTTCCCATCTTTTAGTATTCATGTCATACCAGTGAGAGTGAGCTCTCATTTAACTCTCTCTATAATCTATTTCTCCCTTTCTTCTATAGAACATGTCTCCCAAAAGAAGCAATGAAAATCAGTCAGCCCCTCAGCCCGTCCAAGAAGATCCCTTGGACGAATACGTTTTTCATGTAGAGTTTAAAGCTACATTCACCACTCTTGCTAATTTAGTTGATGCTCAGAATGAATGACTAACTAATGTTCCATCCATCCCAGTGGTCAATTCAGCTGCAGCTAATATTCAGGACTTCACCCGAATGAATCCTCCATCCTTTTTTGGGTCTAAGTTAGAAAAAGATCCGTAGGAGTTCCTAGACCAAGTTCAGAAGGTTACGGACATCATAGGGGTTACTTCTAGTGAGATTGCTAAGCTAGATGCATATCAGTTGTAGGATATTGCTCACACTTGGTTCAAACAGTGGAAGTCAAAGAGGTTAGTTGATGCAGGACCTATTGAGTGGGAGGAGTTAATCACTATATTCTTAGATAGATTCTTTCCCTAAGAGCTGAAGGAAGCAAAGGTGTTAGAATTTCTCAACATCAGGTAGGGAAACATGACAGTGAAAGAGTATTCTCTTAAGTTTACTAAATTAGCCATATATACTCCTCATGTGGTTGCAGATAGCAGGGCCAAGATGAGTAAGTTTATTTTAGGGGTAAATGATAGTGTGGCCAATGAGTGTAGGTCCATGATGTTGAATAGTGATATGAACATAGCCAGTATTATGACCAATCCTCAAAAGATTGAAGAGCAAAAGATTAAGATAAGAGAGAGGCAGAATAAGAGAGCAAGGACAGGTAGTTTCAACTTTGCTCAGCCTAAATTAGAAGAAGGGAACCGTTCTCAGCTTTATCCTAAGTGGTCTATTCCATCTCCTTATTCTGTTCAGGCTCTATCTCTAAAGTTCAGGGATGGTAATAGAGAAAGGGCGTCAAGCTCTAAGTTTTAGGGCAGTGTCAGCAATGCCCGAACTAATCCCCTTTGTCAGACTTGTGGTAAGAACCACAAGGGTACTTGCAGAGCTGGCAGTGATGTCAGTTTCAAATGTGGCAAGCCAGGCAACAGAGTCAGAAATTGTCCCTAGTAAGTTTATCAGAGTTAGCAAAATCATTCCTCAACTCAGTCCAGTCGCCCAAATCAGCAGGGTGCCACTTTAGTACTACTAGTGGGCAACGCCCAAACAAACTTTATGTCTCCAGTCCTGGAAAGATTACGAAAATTCTCCTGATGTAGTTATTGGTACGTTACAGATCTTTCACTTGCATGCTTACACCTTGCTAGATCTAGGAGCTTCCTTGTCTTTTGTTACTCCTTATATAGTAGTTGATTTCAGAGTCAGTACCAAAATTCTAGCAGAGCCCTTCTCAGTATCTACCCTAATGGGTAAAACTATCTTAGCCCAGCGGGTATATAGGAACTGTCCAATTATTATATTTTAAAAAGTCACCTTAGCTGACGTAGTCAAATTAGAGATGACTGATTTTGATGTTATTCTCGACATGGATTGGCTTCATTCCTGCAATACCACAGTCGGCTGTAGAAATAGAATAGTCCAATTCTAGTTTTTGAATGAACCTTTCCTAGAGTGGAGTGGTAGTACTTTAGCTTTCAGAGATTAGCTCATTTTCTACCTTCGGGCACGAAAAATAATATCTAAGGGATGTGTCTATCATCTTGTTCATGTTAAGGATTTTAGTTTCCATACTTCCATTCTTGATTCAGTACCAGTCATTTATGAATAATTGGATATCTGTCCTGAAGATCTTCTAGGAATTCCTCCCAAAATAGAAATAGACTTCGACATTGATTTTCTTCCAGATACTCAGCCTATATCTATTCCGCCATACAGAATGGAACCAATAGAACTGAAAGAACTGAAAGAGCAGTTGAAAGATCTCTTAGATAAGGGATTCACCAGACCCAGTGTGTCCCCGTAGGCGCACCAGTCTTATTCATGCACAAGAGATACGGTTCTCTCAGAATATGCATTGATTACCATTAATTCAATAAAGTCACAATGAAGAACAAGTATCCACTTCCCCGAATTACTCACTTGTTTGATCAACTTTAGGGTGCCAGCTATTTATCTAAGATAAACCTTAGATCAGGCTATCATCAGCTCACAGTTAGGGAATGTGACATTCTGAAAATAGCTTTCCAAACCCGGTATGGTCACCTCGAATTCCTAGTCATGTCCTTTGGTCTTACCAATGCCCCTACAGCTTTCATGGACTTGATAAACCTCGTGTTTAAGCAATACTTGGACATGTTCATCATAGTCTTCATAGATGATATTCTTTTCTATTACCGCAGTGAACATAATCACACATACCATCTCAAAATCATAAATCAGGCTTTCAGAGACCATCAACTATTCACAAAATTTAGTAAGTGTGAATTTTTGCTAAGGTCAGTAGCATTCCTTGGTCATATCATTTTTTGTGATGGCATTAGAGTAGATCCTCAAAAGACCAAAGCAGTAAGAAACTGGCCCAAACTCATCTCTCCATCAGATATCAGGAGTTTCTTAGGTTTGGCTGGTTATTATAGATAGTTTGTTGAAGGATTTTCTTCTCTTGCATCCCTTATGTCTAGATTGACTCAGAAGAAAATCAAGTTGTAGTGGTCAGATCCTTGTGAGAAGAGTTTTCAAGAGTTGAAGACTCAACTCACCTCAGCTCCAGTTTTAGCTATTCCAGATGGTTTCATAGTGTATTGTGATTCATCTAGAGTAGGTTTGGGTTGTGTCCTCATGTAGCATAGTAAGGTCATAACCTACACCTCCAGACAGCTTAAGTCCCATGAGAAGTATTATTCTACTCATGATCTTGAGTTAGCAGCTGTAGTATTTTCCTTAAAGATTTAGAGACATTATGTATTCAAAGTTTATGTAGATGTGTTCACAGATCATAAGATCCTTCAGTAAGTCTTTTCTCAAAAAAATCTCAATCTTCATTAGAGAAGTTGGTTAGAGATCTTGAAAGATGATGACATGAGTGTCCTTTATCATCCAGGAAAGGCCAACGTAGTGGCCGATGCTCTCAGTAGACTGTTTATGGGTAGTGTTGCTTATGTTGAGGAAAGTAAGAAGAAGTTAGCTCAAGAAGTCCATCAGCTTGCCAGACTAGATGTTCGCTTAGTCGATACATAGGAGAGTGATATATGGGTTTAGAGTAGTTTAGAACCATCTCTAGTTTCCGAGGTGAAAGAAAAGCAAGATAGAGATCCCAGTCTAGTCAAGTTGAAAGAGTCAGTCAAGGATTAGAAGGTTAAGGTTTTATCCCAAGGGGGAGATAGTGTATTACGTTGTTAGGGTCATCTATGTGTTCCAGGTGTAGATAACTTAAGGCTGCAAATTCTTGCAGAAGCACATGGTGCGCGCTACTCTATTCATCCAGGGTCCACAAAGATGTACCACAACTTGTGAGAGATCTATTGTTGGAGTGCGATGAAGAGAGATAAGGCAGATTTTGTGGCTAAGTGCTCTACATGTCAGCAGGTTAAGATAGAGCATTAGAAGCCTAGTGGGTCCATGCAAGAGCTCAATATTCCTACTTAGAAGTGGGAAGAAGTGAACATGGACTTCGTGATGGGTTTGCCTCATACTCGTCATCAGCAAAATTTAGTTTGGGTCATTGTAGACAGAATGACAAAATCAGCTCTTTTTATTCCAGTCCATACCTCTTATTTAGCCGAGGATTACACCAAACTCAACATCAGAGAGTTGGTTAGATTGAACAGTGTTCCATTATATATTATCTCAGATAGAGGTACCCAGTTCACCTCTTATTTCTGGAAAGCATTCCAAAATAGTATTAGTACCCAAGTTTATCTTAGTACAGCCTTCTATCCTCAGTCAGATAATCAAGTAGAAAGGACCATTCAGACTTAAGAAGATATGTTTACAGCGTGTGAAATTGATTTTAACGGTAGTTGGGATGACCACTTGCCTTTGATTGAATTTGCATATGACAACAACTATCATTCCAGTATTAAGATGGCTCCATTTAAAGCTCTCTATGGTAGGTGATGTTCCGGTGTTTTACGGAATATTTAGCATCATTTTCTTAGGAAAATTGTATTTTTTCAAGCAACTAAAGTGATATTTAATAAACGTTTTTAGTGTTTCAGTGAAAGGAGATAACCACAGAAGAAAACTAGAAAAAGTAGCAAAAAAAGGGAATTGACGGTCAAAATGACGGACCGCCGGGTTTACGACGGACCACTATATATACCATCAAGTTAAACCAGAACAAGGCCTCCAGAGGAGTCAAGTGATAGACAATATGGCAGACCGTCAGACATGTGATGGACCACCAAATGGACCGTCAACATTTTTCCAGAAATTACTTCTCAGAGGGACTTGGTGACGATCAAGGTGGTAGACCACCAGACATGGGATAGACCACCAGATTGACCGTCAATGCTTATCCAGAACTTGCTCTACATAGGAACTCTATGATGGTCAAAGTGGTGGACCATTAATCTTGGGATGGAGCACCAGATTGACCGTCAATTCTTATCCAGAAGATACCTTCCAAAAAGACTCTAAGATGGTAAAGATGATGAACCGTCAGTCCATCGATGGACCACCAGGTGGACCATCAGATATTTTCTAGAAACTTCTATTTGGATGAATCGAGTGATGGGAAAGATGGTGGACCGTCAGATCTTTAACAGACTGTCATATAGACCGTTAAATGGGATACAGTTTTTCTATTTTTAAATTTTAAATTCTATGTTTAGCTGGGACATATAAATATCAACTTTTAGGGTTAAGAATGCATTTTTTACCTTTTACAAGTTTTCTTTTCATCTATTTAACCTCTTGGTATCCAAGTACTTTGGGGAATTTAGTATCAAACAACTAATCATTGAAGATTCAAGAACTGATTCTTAGGGTTCTTTGTAAGTAAACTTTCTATTTATTTATGAGTAATACAAGAATGAATTCTTTATTTTCTATGGAGTGTTGTGGCTAAATCTCATAACTAGGGTTATGGGATCCTTAATGTGAAATGCATCTATGGGTTGGGAATCAATTTGAGTTCCATAATTGAATAACATTGCATAAACCTTTCTTCAATTTCATGACTTTTCTTAGTTGCAAACTTGAGGAGTAAGCCCTAGAACACCACTTGTCTGAGAGGAAAGTGTTTGTGGGGAAAAGAAGGTGTTTATATGAATTCTAAGGGCCTTAACCTTTAGAGTAATAGCTAATTCCCTAATAGGATTAGATTACACGAGAATTAGGTTGAAAGAATAAGGTATCCTATGAGTTTGAGAAAATTATTGGATAACCTATCCATTTAGGTTGAGAATATAGAATAGGATTCAACCTTTTTTGTAATTGAATTTGTTAAGTGGAACTCATAAATAATTCACAACCCAAATGATGCTGGCATTTTGGTGATCATAACCCTGGTTTGATTAATCTCATAAAGTTACAAAATACGGAGAAAATCATTAGCTGAACTAATCTTGTTACAATTTATCATTTTACAAATTAAAAAAAAACCATTTTGGTTAAGAAACTCTAATCAACAGTCTAATAACAATTACGATACTTAGTGAGCACAGTATTTCCTGTGGGATTCGACACCCAACCGAGTTGGGTTCTATATTTGACAGCGACTGCTTACACTTTCTACTGAGAGTTGTAATTTGGGAATATCAAATTTTGGCGTCGTTGCCGGGGAATACGGTTGTCAACTAAGTTTGTGATAGTAAATAGACCCTTTGGTCAAAGATTCTCAAACTTTACTTTTTGTTTGTTGTTTTTGTTTTGAACAGGTTGACTCTTATGCATGCTAAATACACGGAGATTAGGTCAACCATTATTACCTATAAATCTGAACCATATCTCATTGGTAGAATGGATACGCAACGAGACCCTGAAAGAATAACTGCTCAATAGGAGCAGGCTAGGTTAGCTATATTGGCAGCTGCACAAGTAAATCAGTAGAACGCTGATAACCCAGGTCGGGCACTAAATCCTGATAATGAAGATCTGGGTGATGATGAGCTATTAAACCTAAGGCGCGCAGATGATTTGGCTGCATCTGTCAATAGAGATCGCCATGCTTGAATGAAACTCGAACGCAGAGCTGTGCAGTTTTCTTTTGATGATGATGATGATGAACTGGATGGGGCTGGCGCCACAGGGGCTATTATTCCTCCGCCTTTAGCACCCGGAGCCAAGTTCAACATTACTAGCACTATGATCCAGCTGCTGTAACTCAAAGGGTTATTTGGTGGACTTGTAGTCAATGATCTGAATATGCATCTGATTAAATTTATCTCAATATGCAAGTCATTTGACAATCCAGGGGTTGGTTAGAATACAATTCGTCTGCACCTATTTCCATTGTCTCTATCTGGAGAGGCAACTCTATGGCTGTATAGGCTAACTCCAGACTCTATCACCAATTGGAGGCAACTGAAAGACGCTTTCCTAGAAAGATTCTTTCCGCCATCCAAAAAAGCACAATTGAGAGATGAGATAAGCAATTTCAGACAGCTTCCAACTGAGGTTTTCCACAAGACTTGGGAGAGGTTCAAGAAGAAGCTTATGCGGTGCCCAAATCATCATATGACAAATGTCTATTTGATGGAGATATTATATAGAGCCTTGAATTCGGTGACCAAGCCAGTGGTAGATAATGTTGCGGGTGGGTCATTCATGGATCTCACCTTTATTGAGGCATCTGAGATGCTAGATCGTATAACAAAGCAGAGTAGAGCTTGGCATACCAGGGATTTTGAGGTAACAAGATCTAATGTATCTATTGGAATGACTGCAGAACAGAGGCGAAGGGAAGACAAGTGTGACCAAGATATGGCTCACATGAAAATGTAGATGGACCTTCTCACTAAGCATTTATTATCAGGGAAGACAGAGAAGGTTAACATTGTTGCATCATGGGGAAAAGCTGACTCCAATTCTAAAGAAAAAGCAAATTACTTAAACAATCAGGGGGATTTTCGAGGAAGTGGCGAAGGAAACCAAGGTCGAAACTATTATGATCGAATCGGATACAAGGATTGTGACCAAGCAATTTGGCAAAGAAAAAATGATAGGAGTGGGTTGTATATTCCTCCTGGAAGTTGTGATGCAGCTACGTCTAGTTCTGGGAAGATGTCCATGGAGGACATGATGGCCAAGCTATTGAAGGGAGTAGAAGCAACAAACACTTGAGTAGTTAAGGTAAAAAATGATTTATCTTCGAAGAACCAATTGGTTGACTCACATTCTACGTCGATCAAACAGTTGGAGCAGCAAATAGGCCAATTTTTGGTGGCACTTAATCAAAGGAAGATTGGTACGTTACCTAGTGACACAATCTAAAATCTTAAGAAGGATGAATCGTGCGTGGAAATTACCACTAGAAGTGGTAAGGTATTGGAGAGACAATTTATGGTTAAGCCGGTAGTTGATCTGATAGAAGAAGATACGGATGAAGCTGATATTGATAATTCTATGGAAACTGCAGGATCAGATAGGGATATTCCAGATACTGTACCTGATTGTCAGCAGATTGTTACATTTGAATGAAAGGACAAAAAAAAGAAAGTTGTGGTTAAAACTTTGCCAAAACCACCACCTCCCTTCCCTCAAAGATTGAAAAAGAAGACTAATGACATGAAATTCAGTAGATTCATGTCTATGTTGAAGCAGCTGACTATAAATATGCCTTTGGTTGAGGCATTGGAGCAAATTCCAGGGTATGCCAAATTTATGAAGGACCTTTTGACAAAGAAGAGAGCAGCAAGTTATGAACCAATTGATAATATCCATTATTGTAGTGCTATTGCTACAAGGTCATTAGTTTATAAGAAGACAGATCTGGGAGCCTTTACTATTCCTTGTACGGTGGGGTCTTTGGATTTTGCCAAGGCCTTATGTGATCTCGGGGCTAGCATTAATTTGATGCCGCTAGCCATTTATAAATAGTTGGGGTTGGGAGATCCTACACCAACCAACATGCGGCTTGTAATGGTAGATAGGTCAGTAAAATAGTCTATTGGGGTTCTGTATGATGTATTAGTGAAGGTAGCTACCTTCATTTTTCCTACAGATTTTGTTATTTTGGATTACAAGGTGGACTTTGAGGTGCCCATAATCTTGGATCGACCTTTCCTCGCAAACAAAAGTATGCTTATTGATCTGTGAGCAAATGAGCTTTTATTTTGGATGAACGATGAAGTGGTGCATTTTGATGTATGCAAATCAATGAATCATCCCAAAAAAAATGAATGTGTTCTCTATAGTTGATATTTATTATGAGGAAGAGCTAGAATTATCTTTGGAGGAGCAGCTTACTGTTGAGCCATTGGTTGATGTGCTCATGAACTTTGATCGTGAGGATATTAATGAGTACAAAGAAACTGTCTGTGGTTTGATAGGAATGGGGTCGTATTCTTATGCCCCCAAGAAGCTGGATCTTGACCTTAAGAATTGGCCTTCACTACCGGCGAAGCCATTCATTGAAGAGCCACCAATGTTAGACTTGAAGGAGCTACCTAGTTATCTGAGGTATGTGTTCTTGGGTAGTGGAAATACACTGCTAGGTATTATTGCTGCTGTCTTGGAAAACAACAGGTGAAAGCTCTCATCTCTGTTCTTAAGAGATACAAGAGAGCTATTGGTTGGACTATTGTAGATATCATTGGTATCCTTCCTGGCATATGTATGCATAAGATTCAGTTAGAGGAAGATTGTGTACCCATTATTGAGCATCAGTGTCGCCTAAATCCACCTATGCAAGAGGTGGTGAATAAAGAAATCATCAAGTGGCTAGATATAGGGTAGGTGTACCCAATCTCAGACAGTAAATGGGTGAGTCTTGTATAATAGTGTGTGCCCAAGAAAGAGGGCATAACAGTAGTGGCCAACGAGAAGAACGAGCTAATTCCACTCAGTCCTATCATAGGTTGGAAGGTGCGTATGGACTACCGAAAGCTATATTCATGGACATTGAAAGATCACTTTCCAATGCCATTCATGGATCAGATGCTTGATCGATTGGAAGGCAGAGGCTAGTACTATTTCTTGGATGGGTATTTCCGGTATAATCAGATCTCCATTGCTCCTGAGGATCAGGAGAAAATGACGTTCGCGTACCCATATGTCATATTTTCTTTTAAAAGAATGCCCTCTGCATTATGTAGTGCACCGACTACATTCCAAAGATGCATGATATCGATTTTCTCTGATATGGTTGAAGACACCTTGGAGGTGTTTATGGATGATTTTTCAGTGGTTGGAGATTCCTTTGACTTATGCTTGCTGAATCTAAGTCAAGCATTACAGCGGTGTCAAGAGTTTAACCTGGTCCTTAACTAGGAAAAATGCCACTTCATGGTGAAAGAGGGCATTATCCTCAGTCATAAAATTTTTGCGAAAGGTATTGAGGTGGATAAGGCCAAAGTTGAGGTTATCAAGAAACTACCTCCCCCCATCTCTGTAAAAGGGGACCGTAGCTTTCTTAGACATGCAGGATTCTATCACAAATTTATAAAGGATTTCTTGAATGTTGCAAACCCATTACGCAACTTCTTGAAAAAGAGGCCAAGTTCTCTTTTGATGATGACTGCAGACAGGCGTTTGAATGCATTAAGCTAAAGTTAGTAGAGGCTCCTGTTATTATTTCTCCTGACTGGACAAAGCCGTTTGAACTAATGTGCGATGCTAGCGGGGTAGCTCTTGGAGCTGTGTTGGGCCAGAAAAAGGATAAGTCGTTTCATCCAATCTACTATGCCAGTAAAGCCCTGAATGGGGCTCAAAAGAACTACACTTTCACTGAACAAGAACTTCTGGCTGTGGTTTACGCCTTTGAGAAATTCAGGGCGTATTTGCTAGGGACTAAGGTGGTGTTCCACACAGATCATGCAGCTCTGAGGTACTTAATGGCTAAGAAAAATGCAAAGCCAAGATTGATCCGGTGGGTTTTATTGCTTCAAGAATTTGACTTTCAGGTAAAGGATCGCAAGGGGTGCGAAAATTAGGTGGCTAATCACTTATCTATACTTGAATGTGAATAAGCAATCAAGGACAAGTTAGATATTGATGATTCCTTTCCGGATGAGGAGATACTAGCTGCTAAGTTTGAGTAGATTCCATGGTATGCTGATTTTGCAAACTATGTGGTAAGTGAGGTGATGCTAGATAATCTTTCCTTTTGCTAAAGGAAAAAGTTCCTTTATGATGTTACCCAGTATTTCTGGGATGAGCCCTATCTTTTTCGGTGATGTGCAGATGGTGTTATTAACCGTTGTGTACCAGATGTGGAGATGCTGAATATTTTGGAAGCATGCCACGCTTCACCTATTGGTGGTCACCATACAGGCGACCGAACTGCTCAGAAAGTACTGCAGAGTGGCTACTAATCGACCACACTATTCAGAGATACATATGAGCTCGTTCGTAGATGTGATTAATGTCAGAGACAAAGACCAATCTCCAAACATCATGAGATGCCAATGTCCAAGATGATGGAAGTAGAGTTATTTGATGTATGGGGCATTGACCTCATGGGACCATTTGTAAGCTCGTATGGGTTAAAATACATCCTAGTAGAAGTAGACTATGTATCAAAATGGGTAGAATCTGTGGCGTTGGCTGACAATGAAGGAAAAAGAGTTGTGGCATTTCTGAAAAAGAACATATTCTCTCACTTTGGAGTACCAAGAATAATCATAAGTGATGGGGGATCATATTTCTGCAATAAAGTCTTCAGGGTTGTGCTGGCAAAGTATGGAGTAAAACAACACCGTGTAGTAACTCCTTATCACCCACAAACTAGTGGGCAAGTAGAGGTGTCAAATCGCAAGATCAAGGCCATTCTTACCAAAATTATGAATGCTAGTAGACAAGATTAGTCTCGAAAGCTCGATGACGCCTTGTGGGTGTATCGAACTGCTTTTAAGACACCAATTGGCATGTCACCATATCAGCTAGTTTATGGAAAGGTATGTCATTTGCCAATTGAGCTGGAACATAAGGCCTTGTGGCCTCTAAAACGGCTGAATATGCATTGGAAGGAAGCAGCTGATCTAAGATTGGAGCAGATTAACGAGATGGACGAATTCAGTCTCATAGCTTATGAAAGAGATGACTTGTACAAAGAAAGGATGAAGAAATACCATGACCAAAGGATTACACAGAGAGAATTTATGAAAGGTGACTTGGTCCTTCTTTTCAACTCCAGACTGAAGCTATTTCTGGGTAAGTTGAAGTCTAAATGGTCAGGCCCATTTAAAATTAGCCAAGTCTACTCATCTGGAGTAGTCAAGCTTGAAAACAAAGATGGTAGTGTCTTCAAAGTGAACGGGCAACGAATCAAACTTTATATTGGTCCAAAAGACCTAATAAAAGTGTTAATGTCTTTTAACTCGATGAAGTCTGAGTATTCGAGATACCTAAGTTGTGTTGCGACGTTAAATTAGGCGCTAGTCGGAGGCAACCCACAATATGTTGTTGTAACCATAAGTAGAGTCTATTTTATGTTTTTGGGAAATTTTTATTTGTTTATGAAGTGTGCAGGAATAGAAGTGCAGTAAAGAGGAAAATTAGGCACATTTGAGCTACTAGAAAGTTACGACGGTACACTTGACGTACCGCCAAACTACTGACGGAACATCACACTCAACCATCAAAAATAGGCAGGAAAATGCATTCACTGGATAGGGCATGACGGCATGAGTGGTGGACTGTCAAGTATATGGTGGACTATCAAAGCAGCCGTCAGAGGAGAGACTGTTGACCTGCATTCTGGTAACTAGTGACGGCCAATTTGGTGGACCATCACGACTATGGTTGACCATCCCATTAACTGTCACACCAAAATAGAAACTCATCGACTCAGCTGATGGGTGACGTTCCCAGTGATGGTCCGCCATACTTATGACGGACCGTCAATTCGAGTCACTTTAACCCTAATTCTGAATTGGGTTAGGTTAAATCGATACTCTTTATAAGTACCCCATATTTGACCCGGAATGAGATTTTAGGAATAAAATTGAGTGGGTACACTCATTTTAACCGTTCCATGACCTTTGATTTTTCCACTTCTCTAAGATTCAAAGAACCTGAACTGAGTTATCCTATCTGAGACTCCTCCATTCCTCCATCACTTTTCTATTTAAGCTAGGTCATTCTTTCCCTATCCCCATCACAAACTAAAGAGTAACAGAAGTGATAGAAGTTGCAAGTAGTTCAGTCTCTAAAGTCTCAAGCAAGTAGAATACTGCAACATCAAGGTATGAGCATTTACTTCCTTCCTCTTATTCATTTGAAGAGTAAGGTCATGGATTATTTCATGATTTAGTCTAATGGTGTTGAGTTTGAATGATTTATGCTTAAGTTTGATTTAGCGGATGAAGTCTTGCTTAAAATATGGTTTTAATGTTGTTGCTCAAGCTAAAAATTGATTTGATCTTAAGCTACGCTAAAAATCAGTCGAACCCATAAATGTGCCTGAGGATGAAGGTCTGACAGTCAACATGGCGAACCGTCAACTTTGTGATGGACCACCAAGTTGACCGTCCCAAAGGTCAAAGACAATGAGTTTCTGGATTGTATTTGATGGTCAGACTGGTGGACCGTCAAGTTTTTGATGAACAACCAAGTTGACCATCCCAAAAGTAAAAAAAATGAAACATACTGGATAATGCTGACAATGGATCTAACGGACCATCCCACCACTAGTGGACCGTCAAATCTCCCATCAGGCCTCACTGTGAATTGTTTTTCCTGTGTTTTACCTTGCACTGATTTCTTAATCCATTTTTAGGTGACATGGCTCCTAAAAATACATAAACTAAGGGAAGAAAATCTCAGCGAGGTAGAAACACATCCGTACCAGCCTATAACACCAAGCAAACGGAAAGAGAAGCCATCATAATCCCCCAATCTAAGAAGGGGAGTGACAATAGCATTAGTTTTACCGATTCAAGCCCAGATAAAGTGACAGTTGCTTCAACTCAACCATTACCTATAGAAGGTGAAACTGAAGCGGCTAATGTGGAGAACCAAGGAGAAGTCCCTGAACCTAAAGCTAAAAATATGATCGGACGGAAGGATCCCCAAGTACGAGATGTTATTAGGTGGCAAATTGAGGGAGCACAAAAAGTGTTCTATGATGCTTTACATCCCACTACTCGAGGGATCCAGAGATCATTCTATGAAGAACATCAGATGATGGCCATGGAGCTTCATGAATATCCAAAACTGGAACGCTGATTCAATGATTATGGATTGGCATGGATGAGCACGCCACCATGGGAGTACCAACCAAACTGGGTAAGGTAATTCTTTATAAATTATATTTGTCTGGTAAAAGCTGAATGTCCGAAGGGGACTCCAATTTTGAATAGACCAAACAGGGGTCTGTTCCAGTTCGAAGAGTTGTTGGTAATATCTTGGCTTAAACTATCAACAGAATATTGTTTGGGCCAGCATATGAAGCTCCACCTGTTGTCCCTGATTTTAAATATAGAATGAGAAATGCTTCTGGCGAGAGACGTTGGGCAGAATCGTTGATCACTGATGATGGAATCCGTTCTGGGCAACTAACCCCAAAGAATGCATTGCAAAATTCACACTTAGTTTTAAGGCTAAGTTCTAGTGGGCTGTTGTTCGATTGAGGTTAATTCCAACTAAAGGAGATGGAAACCTGAATAATCACAAGGCTGTGATGGTAGCCAGTTTGATTTCAGGTTTGGACATTGATTTTGGCCAGCTAATTACAGATGAGATATTTGTGAGGGCACATAAGTAGACTACTTCCATACTTTTCCCATGTTTGATTACTGCATTATGCAAACAAACTGGCGTACCGCTGATTCGAGGTGTTGATAATGAAGTTTTAGCCACTCATAAATAGGACATTGAGAAGTCCATAGATAAGTTGAAGTTTGACAGTCGAGTGAACAAGCCTCCAGCATATCAGTCTCAGTCTGTACCAGTTCCCGAAGCCACAGAAATGCCCGAAGGTATGCCTTTACCCATTACCACATATGTGCCTCTTGATTATGTGCCCCAGGTTACATCTGCAGGGTTAGATCCTACGTAGTTTGCTAGTGGAGAAGATTTTGCGGAATACAGATTCAACCCAGTAAATTTTGTTAAAGTTGTGAAGAATCAAAAGCGATTCCAGAAGCAGTTAGAAAAGTGGGCTGGAGATTTAAAACCTTTTGTGGATGAAATCGTGGTCGAAGCAGTCAGGACATTTCAAACTATTCATGTGAGGATGGATAACATGGAAGCTTGCATCAACAAAAGGCTAGACTCACTATCTCTTCCTGATCTTGCCAAGATCATGGCTGAATTTGAGGAGGCAAAGGCTGACATAGCTGAGTTAAAAGAAGAAACAATCACAACCACCTGTATTTGATCTGACTTTGGTGGTAAGTGATAATAATGAGGATATTCTGGATCTGATGGGTAGACCAGTAAAGGATAAAGGTAAGCAGCAAATGGATGAACAAGAAGCAAGGAAAGAAGAAAAAAGGAGAAAGAGAGAAGCAATGTCCCTGAGGAGTTATACCAGCACAACCTGAAGAGAGCTGTGAAGAAATCAAAGAAGAAAGCTAAAAGGAAGCAAAGAGAATAATAAAATGAAGCGGTAGGAGTCTCTACTAGTGCTTCCCCAGATAGGGGGTGAAGTCCAGGTTCAATTCGGGAAACCATCGCTCAAAATGTTGAGGGTGAAGTTGTGAGTGCTCCTACCACCATAGGGGCCAACATTTTATAGGGTGAGGACGATGGAGACTCACCACACTTAAAAGATGCCTCAGAGGAGTGAGAGGCCACATAAATATCCCAATTCTCATGTACGGTAATTTATTGCTTTGAGGATAATGCATATTTTTCTATGTGGGGGTGGGGATATTTACACCATGGTTGGATGTTGTTGCCGATATTCTGAATCCAATCATGTGCTATCTAGTAGAAGTGTCATGTCTAGGTTGTTTTTATTTTTGCATTTAAATTTTACAAAGCGTAATGTAAATACAAGTATTTAATGACAATCTATGAATTGGTTCTGTTTCAGCACTTAGTTGTAAATATGGAGAATGAATGATGTTGGCATAAGACGTTGAACATGTGTCTGTAATTATTTACTTTTATAGTTAAGCATGTGCAAATAACCATCAGTAATTCTGTATTCAGCATTGGCCTGTAAAGAAGTGCATGAATTATGTAATGAATATTCTGAGAATCATAAAAGATGTTTAACTTCAATACCTGTAGGTGTGAGGATTTACTTGCAGTTCTTTCATAGGATAAGGCCTGGAACTTGCTCGAGCCATGGATACAGTCTTCTAGTGGAGTCATTAGGATAGGATAATAGGCTTCCTTGAAGTTCTAAACCTTCTAACCTAAAGAAGCAACCAGGCCTGAAAGATTGTTCCTGTTTGAACCTATCTTGTACCTCTAAGAATTGGTTTAACCTCTTGCCTCTGTCAGTAACTCTCCATAGAAATTTAACATTCATCTCTGAACTTACCCAAATGATAATATTTTATATTTTAACTTAGATGAAGCATCTAAGTTGAGGGTGGCTAGTGTCAAAAAAGAAAGACCGCAATGGTGTGTGAGCTAGAATCCAATTAGAAACAATTGGTCACTGCCTATATCAGCATAAATTGAGGGTGACTGGTTTTTCTATTAAAAAAAAATGACATAAGTAGCAGATTGAGGGTGAAAATATGCTAAGGCAAGGAGAGTTAAGTTTCAATGAGCCACTTCACCCAAAAACATACCCCACCTAATCATAAACCTTGTTGTAAGCCTTGAAAAGACCTGTTTGATCCTAATGAGTCAATCGTAAGGACGTGTCGTATGGCCAGGGTAAGCCTATGGGTACTTAGGCTATGTTTGAATCTTTTTTTCTGAGTGTGAGAGCTGTACAGTGTCCACATCATATAATGAGTAATGGACTTCTTTGTTGTGAGGTCAATCGAAGTTTTACTGAATTTGCTTTTATCCGTGGAATGTAACAGTCATGCTTGTGTGCTGAATTATAAAAAATTTTGGGTGTGGATTTTGTAGTGTTAAATGCATGAGATTAAGCTGATGACTGAATGTTTTCATAAACAGAATGTTTCAATGGTTGGTTTCCTATCATTTTATTGTTCATGTACGTAATTTGGTGTTATGTTGCTTGAGGACAAGCAATGATCTTAAGTTGAGGGTGTTGATGTTCCGGTGTTTTACGGAACATTTAGCATCATTTTCTTAGGAAAATTGTATGTTTTCAAGCAACCAAAGTGATATTTAATGAAGGTTTTTAGTGTTTCAGTGAAAGGAGATAACCACAGAAGAAAACTGGAACAAGTAGTAGAAAAGGGGAATTGACGGTCAAAATGACGGACCGTCAGGTTTACAATGGACCACCATATATACCATCAAGTTGAACTAGAACACGGCCTCCAGAGGAGTTAAGTGACGGACAATATGGCGGACCGTCAGACATGTGACGGACCACCAAATGGACCCTCAATACTTATCCAGAAACTACTTCTCAGAGGGACTTGGTGACGATCAAGGTGGTGGACCGTCATACATGGGACGGACCACCAGATTGACCATCAATTCTTATCCAGAACCTATTTTCCAGAGAAACTCTATGATAGTCAAAGTGGTGGACCATCAATCTTGGGACGGACCACCAGATTGACCGTCAGTTCTTATCCAGCAGCTGCCTTCCAAAAGGACTCCGTGATGGTAAAGATGGTGGACCGCCAATCCATCAACGGACCACCAGGTGGACCATCAAATGTTATCCAGAAATTGCCACTCAGATGAATCGAGTGATGGGAAAGATGGTGGAACGTCAGATCTTTGAAGGTCCGTTATATGGACCGTCAAATAAGAAGCAGTTTTTTTGTTTTTAAATTTTAAATTCTATTTTTAGCTGGGACATATAAATACCAACTTTTAGGGTTAAGAATGCATCTTTTACCTTTTACAAGTTTTATTTTAATCTATTGAACCTCTTGGTATCCAAGTACTTTGGGGAATTTTAGTATCAAACAACTAATCATTGAAGATTCAAGAATGGATTCTTGGGGTTCATTGTAAGTAAACTTTCCATTTATTTATGAATAATACAAGAATGAATTGTTTATCTTCTATGGAGTGTTGTGGCTAAATCTCATAACTAGGGTTATGGGATCCTTAATGTGAAATGCATCTATGGGTTGGGAATCACTTTGAGTTCCATAATTGAATAACATTGGATAAACCTTTCTTCAATTTCATGACTTTTCTTGGTTGCAAACTTGATGAGTAAGCCCTAGAACACCACTTGTCTGAGAGGAAAGTGTTTGTGGGGAAAAGAAGGTGTTTACATGAATTCTAAGGGCCTTAACCTTTAGAGTAATAGCTAATGCTCTAATAGGATTAGCTTACATAAGAATTAGGTTGAAAGAATAAGGCATCCTATGAGTTTGAGAAAATTATAGGATAACCTATCCATTTAGGTTGAGAAACTAATAGATATAGAATAGGATTCAACCTTTCTTGCAACTAAATTTGTTAAGTGGAACTCATAAATAATTCACAACCCAAATGATGCTGGCATTTTAGTGATCATAACCCTGGTTTGATTAATCTTATAAAGTTACAAAATACAGAGAAAATCATTAGTTGAACTAATCTTGCTACAATTTATTATTTTACAAATTATAAAAAACCCCATTTTGGTTAAGAAACTCAGATCAACAGTCTAATAACAATTACGACACTTAGTAAGCACATTATTCCCTGTGGGATTCGACACCCAACCGAGTTAGGTTCTATATTTGACAGCGACTGCTTTCACTTTCTATTGAGAATTGTAATTTGGGCATATCAGTTAGAGGTGCATATATCCATTCGTTTTGTTCAAAGTTAGTGAGGAATTAGTTATAGGGCCTGATTTAGTATTTGATGCCTTAGAAAAAGTCTAGTTGATCTGAGAAAGGCTTCGGGCTGCTTAGAGCCGACATAAGTCTTATGCAGATGTTCGCAGAAAAGATCTCAAGTTCGATATTGGTGACTATATTTATCTAAAGATATCTCCTTTGAAGTTAGAGAATAGATTCAGAAATAAGGGAAAGCTCAGTCCCTGATATATCGGTCCCTTCAAAATTCTCAGTCGCTTTGGAAAAGTAGCTTATGAGATTGAATTGCCTTCAATTTAGCCTCAGTTCATCCAGTCTTCCATGTCTCTTTTCTCAAGAAGTGCATAGGTGACCCAGTAGTTGTAGTCCCTATTCAGAGCATAGATATTCAGAACGACCTCTTTTTTTAAGAGATTCTAATCAAAATTCTTGATTATCAGACTTGCAGACCAAGGAACAAAGGAGTCCATCTAGTCAAAGTCCTTTGGCAGAATCATTCCATTGAGGGAGCTACTTGGAAAGCAGAAGCAGACATACGTGCCAACTATCCTCACCTCTTCTCCGCTAATTCAGATTCTACCCAAGGTAACAATTTTCCTTAAGCCTTTCAGTTTTATGTTCAGATTTTAGTTACAACTTGGTGTCCAGTTCATTTTCAGAATTCAATTGTAAAATTGGTATTAATTACCATTGCATGGTCAGTCATGCATTCATGTAGCAGTTTAGTCATGTATTCATGCATCAGATATACATGTTCAGTTTGATGAGAAACTCATCTTATCAATAATTCAGTCATGCAGTCATAAATCCGTTATTCATGCATCAGATATGCATATTCAGCATAACATATTTAGTTTATCAGTTATATCAGTCATGAAATCATGTTTCAATTGTTGATGTTCAGAATGTGCTTCAGTCTATCATTTCTCCCATCTCAGTCAGTTTCATTCAAGGATGAATGTTTCCAAGGGGGAGATATTGTAATACCCCATACTTCTACATAATTTAAATTCATCCCGAAGATGTCAATGACATGATTTAAAGATGAATACACTTTTATATATGTGGAATTTTCAAGATATTTAATTTTTGTATGTGGAAAATTTAATAAGCTTTCCATTGATACCAAATTCACCTAAATCCGATAAACGGGTAAGAATTTATGGTGATTTAAAGTTTCAGTCGTAAAACACCATCAATTCAGCCAGTGGCGCATCGTACCGTAAGCGAAAATGACATTTGTCAGTTTCCAGTAAGACTTTGTGATTACACCGCATCATGGAGGGCTCCTAAATCCCAATTGTCCTTTTCCAGTGTTCCAACGCGATACCACAGTGTAGCGGTGAGATTACAGGTCACATCCAAGGTGGCAACACGATTGTATCGCATCGCGCCACTATGCAATTTCCCAATTGTCAAATTCCAGAGACATGGTGTGATAGCTCCGCGTCGTGTCAGCCTGCCAAATTGGGAAATTTTGATGAAAAATAAATATTTCATCCAGGGATAAATTGGTATTTTCCCAAGGTTTTAACATATCCAGGTGCGGGATTTAATCCCTAAAAACATTTCAAATCATTATTTGCTCACTTTTTCCCCAAATCAAGAATATTCTCTTCCAAGAAACAAAACCCTAGCTTTCAAGAAATCAAAGCTAATTCCGAGAATCTCTCTAAGAACTTTAAGAAACTTACAATCAAGGTATGTCAAGTGTTGATTCATGGGTCCCTTTCACTCATGAAGCTCAAGAATCTCTTTTAAAGTTCAAGTATATGGATTTTTATGAATCCTATGTTGGGTTCGCTTTTGTTCATATTGATAGTGACCAATTAAATTCTAATCCATGTTTGGTGATAAATTTTATGTGGAATTAGTTATTATATGAGTAGATTCATGTGATCCCATCATTAAACCCTTGAATTGTGAAATTAGAATTGAATCATGATCTTTACTTGTTGTGTTGTCTGCGTATAATATGTTTATTATATGCTTGATGAATTTCCTATGTGAAATAATAAGAGAAGAAACCATGCCATGATTAGTTTATGTGCAAGTGTTTGATAAATTGTCCATGAGAATGGATTAATGCCACAATATAGTATGCAATTATGTATTTCCTATTCATGTACAAGTGATACACTCCAAGTGTTCTTTGAAATGTCTTAATGAATAAATCTTGAGTTAGCAGTGAGTCCTCATCCTTCGAGGACATGATCATTACTTTATTTCTTCATTACTTAGTTTATTTCAGTAGTTGGATTGAGTTGGGAACATGTCCCATCAACTTTTTTTTCAAATATTATAGAGGCTTTCAGACTACAGTGTTTTCAGAATAGATGTTTTAAGTCATTGTTTTAGTTTTGGTACTGTCATACCACATTATTCATATATGGTTTTATCAGATGTTTATCATTTTTGAACCTTATAGCATGTTTCAGCCTACTATTTTTGCATTTATATAGTACATTATGCAGTGCTCAATTGCAGATATCAGTCATAGGCACCGTGTAGCATTTTGGGTACCAGATTTGGGGCGTTATAGATGTACATGATGAAATCTAAATATAGTTGATCATTAGGAGTATATCATAATCCATGGTAACTGAGCATATTATAAAGCATGAGTACATGAGTTATGAGTTGCATGACCTAAATTTGGAGTTTCTGTATTCATGAAACATGATTTGTAACACTGAGTGAACTAAAACTTCTTATATTAAGAACTATAAGCGTACATGATTTTCTATAATGTGCACAAATATGGGCTATGATAATAGAGCTGACACATAAGGCGTGAATAAATATTGTAATACCTAAAGTCCAAAACTTTGCACTGAGGTAAGGATGGGTTTGTCATCAACCTCTCCCACTACTTTTCTACACATACTGACATTACTACTAAAATCTGAAAGTCTGACTTGGTTACATGTTCTCCCATCTCCCCCTTAGCTTAAAGTCATTATTCTAAGTCTGTGACCACTTAATAAATTCTAAATTAAACTGAAACCACTTTACTTAGAGTCTGAGATATGACAATGCTCGTAGACACTAAACTCATTCTGAAAGACTACTTTTGATAATGTAAGGTCCACTGCTAGTATTTCCTTTTGATACATGATTCTTAGATTTCTATTGCCCAAACAATCATCATATAGCAACCTCAACACTAACTAAGTTAGAATTCTTAACTCTTCTTTCTACTGGGTCAATCTAGAGATTCAAACTTAAATCAAATGAAACTGAGCTACTACCCCTTCATTCAAGGACTGGTTCATCAAGAAACTGAAACTGAATGACTCTGTTACTAAACTAAATTGAAGAAATTTTCTGGAACACTAAAACCAAGTAATTTCTATATACTTGTCTAGCTATGATAGACTGACCCACTAGGGTAGAGACCAAGAATGGTTCTGTTAAGACTTCTTGCTTGACTTTGAAGTCGACTACTATGTAAAGAGTTACAAAAGATAGAAAAGCTCTAGGACCTAATAAGGTATAAATATGTAAATAGAAGATTTGTAATGTACCAGTGACCGAATCAGAAGAACTTTCCTGATCTTGTCTGGACTGAAGTGCATAAAGCCTATTTGGGCGATGCCCACTGGCGGCACTGGAAGTGGCACCCTGCTAGTTTGGGCGACCAGACTGCGCTGAAGGATGATTATACTGACTTTGTTGGCGCAAATCTTTTCCCCTATGAACCATTAGTCTACACTCTCGCATCCTGTGGCGTGGCATACCACATCCAAAATATACACCACTGCCAGCTCTATATGCACCTAGGTGATGTCTACCACATTCTTCGTAAAGCAGATGGGTACGACCACTACTCACACTACTCTAGATTTTGGAGCCTGGCGCCCCATCATGACTGACATTCTTGAACTTTATTACTAACGCACTAGATGAGGACAGAGCTGGAACTAAAGATTTTTGATAAAACTGGGAATAGATACCACTCTCTAAGGCTAACTAAAATTGAAACTATCTGTTCTACCTCTCTTGTTCTTTCTCTCCTTCTTAAGCTTCTGCTCCTCAATCTATTGAGCATGGACCATAAGCTCAGTTTTCTCAATCTTCTTAATCAACATCACAGTTCTATACTCCTTAACCACACTATCTGACACCCCAGATACGAACTTCCTTATTCTGGACCTACTGTCTACTACTTCATGAGGAGCATACCTGGATAACTGAGTAAACTTGAGTGAATACTCTTTCACACTCATACTGCCTTGACTGATATTAATGAACTCTAACACCTTGGCTTCTCTCAGCTCTAAGGAAAAGATTCTATCTAGAAAAATAGTAGAAAACTCTTCCCACTCTATGGGCTCTGCATCTATGCCCCTGTCTACCTTCCACTGCTTAAACCATGTATGAGCTACATCTTGCAGCTGATAGAAAGCTAACTCACCACTCTCACTGGAAGTCACTCCTATAATATTTATGACTTTTTGAACCTGATTGAGGAACTCTTGTGGATCTTCTTCTGACTTAGATCATGAGAATAGGAGAATGGGAAGGATTCATTTAGGTGAAGTCCCGAATCCTAGCTACATTAGTATTCGCCATTGGGTTGACTTGAATAGTATTTGTTCATTCATTCTAAGCTATTACGAAATTGGCTAGAGTAGTGAATATAGCTTTGAATTCTACATGGGAGACATGCTCGTCCAGGGGATCTGCCTGAATGGGCTAAGGTGTTGACTGAGTTTTGGTTCTTTTTTTGTTAGTCTTTTTGGGAGGCATGTTCTATAATAAAAGGAAGAAATGAATCATATTGAGAGTTTAACTTGAGATCATACTCACTCGCATGACATAAATACTGAAAGAAGGGAAACTTTTCCTAAAACATCTCATAGCCTCTTGTCCACAAGAATGGCATGCTACACACCTATGCACAAGACTCTACTTGATGAAGCTTTCAAAATTCCTAGAACTTTGTTGAGCCTTAGAATCTGATACCAAGCTTGTAACACCATGAGTCTATACACCAGATGTTACACGGTGCTTACAACCTTGAAAGACCACAAGCTAACCCATGACTGATATCTGCTGTGAGCATTGAATAATAATACTAAAATAAATGTGGAATTAGGATAAATTGACATAAGGTTAAAAATATAAATACTGATAAATAATGAAATCTGGCAAGAACATTTGAAAACTAAACACTGTCTAAACTGGTCAAGTCTAAAAGCCTCTAACTGAACTATCTGAATATAGAGTCGATGGGATAGCCCCTAACTAACTCTGGCTACTGAACTACTAATAAACTAAAATACCAAAATAAAGTATTCCCTCAATAGATAAGGACTTACTACTAAATCTGCAACTACTAACTGGATTTGTCTAAGCGCGAACAGAAACCTGAGCATCCGAAACTATGATACAAGACATCATAGCACAAAGAGAAAGTATACATCAGAACATGGAATGGACAGGTATGCCATATGAGGTAAGGCTAAATGCAAGGTTTCATATGCATGAACAATAACTGACTGAATGCTAGAGAATAATTGAATATAAGAGTACATGGATAACTAACACTGCTATAAATACTAAATATGTAATACTATGCACAAATATATATATATATACTGTATTTGAGCTTTTTTGAAGCTATGTGCTGAGTTTTGATAAATGAGTAACTGATATCTGAAGTTACTGATAACTGAATTACTGATACTGAGTGACTTTGTTTGACAGTCTTGATTTTGTAAAACTGAACGAAATTCTAAACTAAGACTAAAACTGAGACTGTAGGAGTTAATCATCTAACTGATATGCCCCAGATCTGAGTTAATAGGGGTCCAACCTATAACCCCAGTTGGAAGGGTGCTAATACCGTGCCACGAGTACTAACACTAGATGTGGGGTCAGTCCTAGTCTAGCGGGTGACCCCTGAGATTAGTCCTAAACTAGCGGGTGATCCTTGAGTATGTCAGCCCTATCTAGAGGGTGACACCTCATATTCTACGCTGGATATATAGTTCTGGAACTTAGGGATTGCTTCTAGGGACCCAGTCCTAACTAATGGGTGAGCCCCCATCCCTAGGCTCGCTCGATGCTGAATCCTACTCCCAACTAAAAGACACTAAATTGAGTATACAAAATTAGACTAGACTGATACTGAGTTTTTTGAGTTTTCCTGAGTTTTGTAACTGACTGAGTTTTACTGAGTTCTGTAGCTGACTGAATTCTACTGATTATGATATAACTAATAATATTGTATAACTTATGCTGGTTCTAGGTAAACAGCTAGATTGTCGAGTATTAAATACCCCTAGGACTCGATAGTATGGAAAGTTAAACATAGCATGATCATAAAGGCATAACAATACTTACTTGCGAACAATGCACTTATTTAGACATTTTGACAAACACTTGATATACACGATCTTGTACATGAATGGGATCACATAATAACATGTCATGCTTTCACTAGTCAAATCACATAAGCATTTCATCAAACACTTATAAGCATAAGCATTTACATAAACTAGCATGTCATGATTTCACCCTTTAATTCACAAGTTCATTCTATCAAACATTTGGGGAGTGCAACTTAATGCACATAATCATGGATAACATATAAACATTGCGACTACAATGCCTAAACATGAAATTTCATGGATTTAACATGCAATTCATAAAAATTCCTATAAATACTATTCTATTTTCATGAATCTTATCATAATCATGGATTGAAAACCAAATTAACATCATAGACATGTGTATAATCAATTTCAAACATGGGAATTCGCAATTCCATAACTTGTAGTTTTAAAAGGGAATTCTTGGACTCTATGGGTTAAAGGTACCTATAGATGAACATCTAACATACCTGAGAGGATTAATCTTTAAAGGTTCTTGGTGAAATTCTTGAGGATTGACCTTGATTCTTGAAAATAAGGTTTTTGCCTCTTGAGTAATTTGAGAAAGAATTAGTGTAATTTGCTTATTGAGGGCTGAATTTTGTGTTTTTAGGGCTGAATAGACGTGGGAAAATGACCCAAATACCTTTAAGGATGTAGAGTTTTAATGACTGAAAACTGGCCTAGTGACGTGCAGCCCGACGTGCCGCATTGATGGGGTCGACTCTATAGCCGCCACATCGCGTTGAGTCTGCATCAGTTCACTGGAAATTGGCACTGGGAGCTGGGAAAAATATTTATCAATGCGATAAGCGATGCGGCATGTCGATATCGCATTGATCCACTAGTTGGGACCTCCAAACATATTGTAAACAATGTTTGAAAATTCCAAACTTATCCAAGAATACCTATTGGCATACCTGATCATGAATCAACCTAAAAATCAATATTTTAAGGTCATAAGGGTCCTGAAATAGTAGCGCCAACTTATGAAGGCTAAAATATTTCTAAGTATAAACACTTCACTAAAATTTTCTAAGTCTGGGACCTCTTTGCAAGCTTTAACGGATGGAGTTAAGCTTGAAATTTTGTGGGGTCTTATAATAACCGTTCCAATAGATCACTCATGTGTTGCAAAAGATGTACAACCTATTGCATAGACTATTTATTTTTCTCAACAGATGAATAATATATTTTGTATAGTCGCAAGAGATTACTCAGTCGTTGCTGCAGGTTAGTTAAGTGTTCCGACTGATCACTCATATGTTCCAATAGATATGTGATCTATTTCATAGATCATCCATCATTCTCAATAGATAAGTGATATATTTTGTATTGTCGCAACAGATTACTCAGTTATTGCTATAGGTTATTTAACTATTCCAACAGATCACTCATATGTTTGCAACAGATGATGTTGCAATAGATGTCTGATCTGTTGCACAGACCATTCATTTTTCTTAACAAATGAGGGATATGTTTTGTATTATTGCAACAGACTACTCATCCGTTGTAACAGGTTATTTAACTATTCCAACAGATCACTCATATATTGCAACAATATGTGATCTATTGCACAACCATTCATCTTCCTTAAAAGATGAGTAATACATTTTGTATTGTTGTAACAGATTATTCATCTGCTATAATAGGTTGGTTATATACTGTAACTGATATACTACCTAGTGTAACAGGTCAGTGATCTATTGGAACTATTATTTTACGGTTTTGCTTGTTAGATTTATTGTTATCTTTTTTTAATGATACATTAATCAACTATAATATATTTTTGTATATTCCTATTAATTTTAGATAATATGACTCCCAAAAGAATAGAAACCGAATCAAGTCCAAGTAAAGGAACAAGTGAAGTAGCTAGGCTACATCCACCACTCTATGAGCTTGCTTTACAAGCGTTATCTCAATCAGGAGCAAAATATGATGAACACGGGGAGGAGGAATGTTTCAAAAGAGATAATCCAAATACTAATAGCCCTTCCACTGAAGAATTGGGAAAAACCTTTAGCATTGATTGTTATCTAATGAGAATGCAATGCGACGGTGCCACAGATTTAATGGATGATTTAGTGGTTAAGTCAGTCATGGGAAAATATTTGGACGCCTTCGAAAAAATACTTCAAGAACAAAAATTGGATGATTATTTCAAGGACACTTCTTTGGAAAATATCTTGATTTGCCGGAGGACAATAATGCTTATTTCCAAATGAAAATGGTATATGAACTTCTCAAGCATAGGTTTATATATGATAACAAAGATAAGTTGGATGAGGTGTGGATAAATTACTGTGGCATGCCTGTTAGTTTTGGTTTGAAGGAGTTTGCCATAGTTACTGAACTAAAATATTATCCTCCTTCTCAAGTTATACTTATTCTAACCCACAAAAAAGAACCCCACACACCCAAAAAGGCAAAGGCAAGTCATGTGATCGTAATGACCTGGTGTCCATTGTTGGTCCAAGCTTCAAAAACAAAATTTGATAGAAGCGTTGAAAGGTAAAGGACTTTTAAAGAAGCATAAGCAGTCATTGTGCTTGGTTTGGTTTGTACATAATATTCTTTGGGCAAGAGATGTTAACAACAACGTAAGCATCGGTTTAATAAAGATCTCTTAGGATCTTGAGGCGTTTAACAGTAATCCTTGGGGTTATAAAAGCTTCAAAATGACTATCAAATATTTGTTGACTCCGTTAGCGCCAAAGACAATCAACTTATATGGCTTTCCATGGGCTTTCATGGTAAATGTTTCTTTTTTTTTATTATGAGATCATTCATTTACTAAATAATGGTTTTGATTTATTAGCATTATTTTATAGGCTTGGGCGTTTGAAACTATTCCTTATTTGAGACAACAAGTGAACTACCAGGAAGAAGTTTTCTGTCTAAGAATCTTAAGATGGTTGTCTGTTAAAACTGGTAAAAATACAAAATTTATTGATCTCTTCAATCCCCCAAAGGATGCAGTAAGTATAATTATAATTAATTTTTTTGTTTTAATTAATGATTTTTTGAATGATCTAATCATCATTCTAATATATGTAATGATTTATGTTAGATTGTTCATCCATCGCTAGTTCTGACCAATCGATAGTTGAAGATGCTATTTTTCCTTACTTTACGGTCTGTGTAAACTTTATCAGACCCTAAGGTCATTGACAAAATAAAAATGGAATTGTTTGGAGCAACAACCATTAAAAGAAAAACAATTTTGGAGGGTAGACTTATTGTTGTTGATGGTCTTAATGGTAATGGAGCTGTTGGTGCTAATGATGCTCCTCTTATAGTATTTAAATCAAACCATTATGAGTATGATCATACTAGTTATACAGATTTTGCCTCTCCCAGCAAATGTTCTGCATGCAAATATCAAGACTGCAGGGCTAAACATGATGTAGTGATTAATGCTATTAATGCATTAACTGCTTCTATAAAGGAATTGACATCTAAGAGGGGTGTCATTCCATCAAAGAGGATTTTTATTCATCCACTCCATTAGATATTAAGGCTAACAGGAGAAAAAAAGTGATTTCTAATGCATTATCAAGCATCCAAAAAACCAAAATTGCAACTCCTCTGTCCGTGTGTTGCACTGAGCAAAATACAATGTCCAAAGGAGAGCAGCACGAGCTAAAGAAGGTGAATATATAGACACATATCTATTTCAACAGATGACACATCTACTGAAAATTATCAAACATATATATATATATATATATCTGTTGCAACAGTAGACTAATTTGTTGCACCAGATAAAGTATCTGTTGCGACATATGTCCCATATGTTTTAGCAAATCAAACATCTCTTTGCACCTTTTTTATTTATACCAACAGATGACCTATCTTCTGCAACAGATAAGTCATATGTTGCAATAGATGGTTCATCCATTGGAAATTATCATACAAGTCTTCCTCGTGTAGAAATTTGTACCAACACTTGATTCATTATTGCAATAGAAATATAATTTGTTTGGGACAATTTAAAATAGGAGGAATATCGGTTTGATTTGTCAGAACAGATGAGTTATCCTTTTCTGTTTTGTTGTATCTTTGTGATTAGCATTGTCTAATTCTGGCTTTTCAGGTGGATATAGAAGCTACTGCTGAACAAGATGGACAATATGCTACTCTTTTTATGGAAATATGGAGAATATAAAATGCAAAAATCGTACGGAAACGATAATAAAGTTCAACGACGACAAAAGCCAAATTCCATAGCACCTGATGAAGAATAACTTGTCCATATTGAGTAGATCTTTATAGCTTGAGTCTGTCAAAGTAATAACCTAGCCCCTCCTTAGGAATCTTTGGCATCAATATTTAAATTGTTGATGTATTTGTTGAGATCTGTACCCATAATAATTTTTTTATATTTCATTTATTCATTGATTTATTTCAGCTAATTTTTGAAGGCTTTGATTTATTTTATTTTGTCTATGAATTTTATTTTTTCTTAGATTTCAACTTATTAATTAGAATGGAATACTAGATTCAAATATTGTAACAGATAATGTATTTGTTGCAATAGATGACACATCTGTTGGAAAATATCAAATAAATTTAGACATATGTTGCAACAGGTAGTTAATCTATTGGAATTTATCAAACAGGTCTTCCCACTGTTGCAACAAATAACTTAGATAGAAACATCGACATAATGCAACAAATGACCAACCTATTACAACAGATAAACTAAATGTCAGAATAGGTAGAATATCTGTTACAACAAATGGAGAATCTATTACATTATAAAAATTCAACTTTCATTGGACATAAATAATTGCCACTACATGTAAAAAGGTTAAAATAAATTGAAATAAAAAAGGCAAAACCCACCGACATTGTTCAGTTCAAAAAACCTAAAATAAAATAAAATAGGCATCAAGTAGACAGTGTTCATTTTAAACACGTAAAATAAAATAGGCATCATATGTGTCAGTTTGTCACTTTTTGCCCTGTTGGTTGCTTGCATGTAATTCATGCAGCCAAGGCTTGTTGAACCCCCATTTTTGCTGAATTAGCATCTGATTTGTCCCCAGCGGCTATTTTTTCCCCATTGTCTTATATATTCATCTTCTTCCTAAAATTTAACTTTAAATTCCCAAATATTCTTATTCATCATCATTTTTTTCTTTTATCTATCCAAATTCTTCAAATTATTTGCATTTGGTCTTTTTTTTCTTCATCTTTTCTTTATTTTTTTCTAACCGAGCTTGACAATGTCGAGCATATCTTCCACTATTTTTTTTGATAAAAATTTTTGATGTTGTAAGTGTGGTCATGAAGCTCTATTTAAGACTTCTTGGACCCAACAAAAAATTCAAGTCGTAGGTTTCTTACTTGTAAGATTTCAAATGTATATTTTTTTATTTAATTAGTTGATTAATTATTGATTTGTAATTGTGTTCTTGTTTTGTTTTTATAGAAATTTGGTGGATGCGATTACTTTGATTGGTATGAAGAATGACACCCTTCACAAGCAAATCGTGTAATCTAGGATTTGTTGAACAAAGTCAAGGCTTTTAAAGAGAAACAAAATCAAGCAAGAAGATGCTACATTGTTGCTGTTATTGCTACTGGTTTGGTGTTGTTAGGAACATGGATATTCAAGCCTAATTGCTAAAATTTTCATGGTGGTGTATTTTCTACTGGTTTGTTGTTGTCGAGAACATGGATATTCAAGCGTAATTTTGGAGAATATCAAATAGATTTAGGCATATGTTGTAAAATTTAGGTCATCTATTGAAAATTACCCAACAGGACTTCCCACTGTTGCAACAAATTAGATAGAAATAACATCGAAATAATGCAACATATGACCAACCTATTGCAATAGATAAACTATCTGCCAGAACAGATAGAATATATTTTACAACAGATTGACAATCTATTGCATTATAAAAAAACTCAACTTTCATTAGAAAAAAATTATTGCCACTACATGTATATGTAATTTAAAGTAAAGTGAAGTGTGACTTGAAATAAAAAATTATTATTTCACAGGATCTTCTATATACATAGGCTCCAAGCGTCTAGTTAGTACCCCATAAGCCCAGACCTCTTGCAGGTTTGCCACAGCGTTGTCGCACAGAAAGGTCATTGGCTTGGCCATTTCTATGCAGGTCAGCAAACATTCAATGTGTGCAAGGGCGTACGAGCTGCACACGTAACTGGTATCATTTTTTAGAAGGTTCATTCCCTTGTTTTGACCTTCAAAATCCCATGATTTCTTCATCGACACTTCCTTTGGCAAATGATTCATCAGTTTACTCTCTCTCAACAAAATGGGGAACAAATCCATTAGTGGTTGCACGTGGAAAAAAAATCAACCTCGTCGATGATAGGTACGTTGCAGTCATAAACTTTGATTTTTCCCTCTTTGAGTAGTATCTCAATAGCCCGATAATGTATGCCGTCCACACTAATGACTATAAGAATCCTCTTTGCCTCGATCCAACTCTTGCCGTGTGGATTTGGCCTCTCCCCTCTAACATATTTTATCATTTCTTCTTCATCCCAGTCCAACGTAGAAACTAAGAAATCAAATCCCGTGACACAGGCTAATGCTTGATTATTGAGTTGATCATACTTATCCTTGAGCTTCTTGCAGAAGTCGAGGTTCATTATCCTATCGACAGCGTCATAAGCTTCCGGGTACGTTAATTTCCTTTTCCTCATGAGGCAGAGAATTTTGTCAACATGCTGTGATATAAGAAGTCAATTTTTAAATAGGTTAGTAATTGTAAAGATGCAAAGGATGGTACATATATTGCATAGGGTTCTCTAAATCAATAATCCAATGCAATTTATGCAATAGATAGATAATAAGTTGGAACAAAACCACTACCAGTTGCACCTGAATACCTAGTTTTGACAACAGATTTCACATATGTTGCGTAGCTTCTTCTTTATAGGGTAGATTAGAAGGCTAGGTTAGAAAAAGTAAACTTTCCTTGTCCTCATACCACATATGCATATCTGTCATAATCTAGAAGTCTTAGGGAAAAAAGAGAGGCCAAGGTAATCTGGTGCGCCTGGCTTGGCATTCTTAGCCTATCGCAGATCCCTCTTCCCTTTGGTACCAAGTTTCACATATATGTACACCTTCTTAAATAGCCCCTGAACTTCAACAACTTTTGGAGAGGGAGGAGTTGCAATTTTTTTTATTTTGGATCAGAGAGTATGTCGCTAATTGCTCTTTTCTTCCTCCTGACCGCCGTTGTAGGAGTGTATCGCTCCCTCACCTTCTTGGATAGTATGAAATGCCTCTTTGATTTTAATTCCTTAACAGCTTTAGAGATAACCTTTCCTTGCACTCTTTACATTCACAGTAAGAACACGAAGGTCAAGAGGGGTGAGAGGGACTTATGTAAGGGTGAAAGGGGTGTTTTCAAACATATTTATTTTTTATTGAGCATCAACATGCTCATCATCATGAGTGGTAGTAGCATCAGCATGCATGCCACCAACACCAACAACTCTACTAGAAGAAGCACCCGGATCTGCCTTAGTAGGCTGGTCATGAAGAGCCTCAACATTAGACTGACCTTGCCTAACTGCTCTTCTTATGGCTATTGCTCCAGCCAATTCCTTTTTTATTAACTCTATCATTAGGTTTGCTATAGTATCAACATAAATTAAAGTAATATAAGAAGTCATCACCGACTCTTGCTTAGTAGGCACAATCCTTAGATGCACAACCTATAAAAAAAGATAGATATATTTAAATCATATAATATAATAATTTTCACAGTTGGGTTATACACAATCAACTTCTGCAATAGATTAATAATATATTGCATTAGATTACCCATTGTTGCATAGTTTGCAGTAGATGGTTAAAATCCATTTGAGTTGGGTTCAGAGAACTAGAGCAACACATGGATAATCTGATGCAAAATAACAATCATCTATCACAACAGATTACCAATCTGTTGCACCAATTGTACAAGATGGGTAATCTGTTGGGTTATATGTTATGCAATAAATGATCTGTATGTCGCAATAGATTAATAATATATTACATCATATTACACATCTATTGCATAATTTGTAGTAGATGGTTAATCTATTAGGAGTCGGGTTCAGAGAAATAAAGAAACAGATGGGTAATCTGATACAAGTTATCAATCATCTATCATAACAGATTATCCATCTGTTGTATCGGTTGGCGTAGAACGGTTAATCTATGGCAATAGATATCCCATCTAGTGTATCAGATATAACATCTATTGCTCCAGATATAACATCTATTCAATATCTTTCATTGAGTAAAATTATTTTACTTGAAGAAGACGTACTGCATCATCTGGAGGGTTAAAGAGATTAGACTCCTTAATTTTGTTATTGTTCTTTGTAGCGAACCACCTAAACATCCTTGGATGAGAAACCTCATCCGGGTAATCCATTACCTGCTTTTAGAGGGGAGGAATGGCTTCAAATACCCAAGCCTTAAAAATATAAACAGAAAGCAAGCAAAAAAATTCATAGTAACTATATCCAATATAAATTAATGGATGAGTAAAAATAGTGATTAATTTACCATGAAAGCCTAAGGAAAGCCGTATAATGTGGTTGACCCTGAGGATAACTTTATCAGTAAATATTGGACAGTCAAGTAGAAGTTGTCATATCCCCAAGGATAATTGTGAATTTATCAAAATCCTCAGCATGCGCCAACAAATCATCTTCTATGACCTTGTTGACGTCTCTTGCCAATATAACCAAATGGGCAAACCAAACTAAGCATAATTGCTCCTTGTACTGCTTTGGTATGGTTTTATCCATGAGATCTGTCAATAAATCAGATGCTTTGTATCTACGTCGAGCAATATCAAACAACCCATCTATTTTTTCTTGCGTTTTCTTGTCTTGGATCTTTTGTGGGGTGTTCCCTTGGTGATAGGTGGTTCTTCTGGATGATGGCATCTGAAGTTCATCACTATGACATGCCACAGTAGTTAATCCAGATTTCATCCATCTTTATGCCCCCCTCCTTCGACTCTTTATCATCCCCTATGTACTTGATCCTATGCTTGAGAAGACCATATACCATCCTTATATAGAAATGGGCAGGGGGTGCTCAGGAATCTCAAGAAAGCATTCAAAGCAGCTCTTCATAAAAAGTTCGTCTATGTTTTCGTTCTTCATAATTTTCCTAAAATAATTAAATTTTTTCCCTATTTAACACTTAAGTACAAGTTTACCAGTTAGTTCTTATTCTGCTTTTGGGTCATTTATCAGCATTACAACTTGAAACCTGTCAATACTAAAAGTTTTGATAGGATCATGTTGGGATGTCGATATTAATTCACGCCCCATTGGTGATCCATTATCATTATGTTATGATTATCCTCTTTCTCTTTCTCACTATATAATTCTTTCTCTTTCTCACTTTAATTTTCTTTATCACCATCAATAGACTCGTGTTCACCTCCTCAATATTGTTTTGATATCTATTATCAGCTTTACTTTTCCCTAACTTAGATTGTTCAGGAAGCTCCTTCGAATCCCTCTGTACTGTAGCCTTTTTCTTGGTGGTAAGATGTAGATCCATTTTCACTTTATTTTCTTTTGGGAGACATGTTTTACCTACAAAAAAACAATAGAAAAACAAAAATTATATTACAATTGATGTATGCATAAATTTAAAAAATTACATTACAAATACCACCAATACCGACACACCAACAGCTACCACTAGCACAAAAACCATCAACCAATGCCATAAATACCACGAATACCGACAGCCATCAAAAATACCGCCAAACAATGCCACCACAAACACCGCCAACTAATACCACCAACAGCCACCACCAGTGCCACTACGACGACCACCACCAACACCACAAACACCATCCAACAAAACTACAACAGTCAACGGAACACTGCAATAGAAACTAGGGTTTTCTCGAGTTCTTCCTATAATTTTACCCTCAAAACTCAAAATTGTAAACCCATTCTCGAAGATAATGTAAAAAAAAATTTTATTTTTCATCATTAACTTAAAAGCCCTTATTTTTTAGAAAAAATTAACAAATATAGAACTCTTCTCAAACTCTGTTACCTACGAAGACAAAGAAAATGACTGATACAAGCACGAATAAAGTCAAAAATAAAACCTATGTGGTCAAAAATGAAAAGAAAATTGATTTGTTGTGAAGGGTAGAGCAATTTGTTGAGTAGCTACTGTCTGTACTATATAATTAAGTGAGAAAAAAAGAGCGAGAACTTGAGATTTGAAATGATGAAATATTTTTCTTGCAAATGGATGATTTGTATGGGTTGATTTTTATTTTGGAAAAGAATGATAAGTTTTGAAAATGTTAATTTGGTCCGAATTGATCTTAATTATTTTTTAAAATTATAAAACATATGCATAATTTTTAACCCTCTCATTATGCGATTGCCAAAACACCCAATTGAAGTTGTAGTTGACCCTATGAACTCACTCCTGGTCGTAGATTAATCAATTTAGGTATTAGACTCTAACATATGAACTCAATTGAAATTGTATAAAAATAAATGTTCAACTTGTTGCATCAGATTATGTATCTATTATAAATTATCAATTAGATTAAGTCATTTGTTGCAACAGATTATGCATCTATTGTAAATAATCAAATAGATTAACTAATCTACTGCAACAAATTACTCATCTATTGTAAATTATCAAATAGATTGTCATATGTCATAATAGATTACCTATCTATTGTGAATTATCAAATAGGCACTGTCATCTATTGTAGTTGACCCTATGAGAACTCACCCCTAGTCCTAGATTAATCAATTAAGGTATTAGTTGAACACATAAGGTAGTAAGAATCGGTTCAGCTCAGAGTGATCGATCGATGACTCTGGTCTGGAGGAACGCAATACCGTTTCATCATGCAATTACAAAAAGACTCAATTAAAGTTGTAGTTAACCCTATGAGAACTCACATATGGCCCTAGATTAATCAATTAAGGTATTAGTCTAACATATAAGGTAATAAAAATTGGTTCATCTCAGAGTGATCGATCGATGACTCTGGTCAGGAGGAACGCAATACCATCTAATCATACAATTTCTGAAAGACTCAATTAAAGTTGTAGTTGACCCTATGAGAACTCACCCCTGTTCCTAGATTAATCAATTAAGGTATTAGTTGAACCTATGAGGTAGTAAGAATTGGTTCAGCTCAGAGTGATCGATCAACGACTCTG
>NC_061121.1:39521647-39549160 GCF_002878395.1 Capsicum annuum
CAAAAGACTCAATTAAAGTTGTAGTTAACCCAATGAGAACTCACCCCTAGTCCTAGATTAATCAATTAAGGTATTAGTCTACCATATGAAATCAATTGAAACTGTATAAAAATAAATGTTCAACCTGTTGCAACAGATGTTTTTCTATTGGATTTAATCAAATAGATTAAGTCATCTGTTGTAACTGATTATGTCTCCATTGTAAATTATCAAATAGATTAAGTTATCTGTTGCGATAATGACCAAGCTTTGGAAATTTTCAAATAGAAATTGTCATCTATTGAACTTAGATGTTTTAAAATCCTTTTTTTAAAGTAATTTAGGTATTTCCTATCCGAGATGAAAAGTTAAACTACTAAGGTGGCAAAAATATTACTTGGATAACTCAAAAATCTCCTGAGTGAGTAGTCTTATCTAGTCTTTTCAATGTCACCATCTCCTCGTGCCCCTCAAAAGTTATTAATAAATATTTAAAACCCATATCTAGAAAATACTCTCTCATTCAGCCATAAAGTAAGACTCAAATCATATATCACTTTTCTTTATTCTCAATTCTCTTTCTTTCCTTTTTCCTCTCTTTTCTCTCTTCTTTCAGATAAGGTTCCTTTTGGATCTCAACCAATCAATATCTTTTCTCAACTGAACTGAATGTTCTCCTTTGCTTTTTTCACATTATAGGTATGGTTCACTATAGTTCTTTCCATCTCGTCTTCTTCTTTGTATGTCATTTAAATTAGATATTTACATATGTTGTTATTAATGATTTACCCATTACTAGTTTTCTATTTATTGAGAAAATTGAAGGAAAGCTGAATTTTAAGTCTTGAATGAATGAACCGTTGTTTTTATTAAAATATGAAAAATAAAGTCATCTGTTAGGACAACTTAAAAAGCCTTGTTGTTAGTATAGCTTGATGAACCAGCTGTTGGAACAGACAGAACAACTGTTTGAAAAAATCAAACCAGTAGCAAGGTTGATTTGATTTCTTCCAATAGATGAACCATCTATTGCAACATGTCATCCATCTATTGTAACAATGCCTCATCGGTTGAATAGATGGGTAATTTATTACATCAGATTAGTCATTTGTTAATTCTCTCAATTTTGTGTTACCCTTTTGTACAAACGGAGCAACTATTTGAAAAAATCAAACCATTAACAAGGTTGGTTTGATTTATTCCAACAGATGAACCATCTTTTGCAATATGTCATCTATCTGTTGTAACAATGCCTCATCGGTTGAACAGATGGATAATATGTTACATCAGATTGGTCATTTGTTGATTCACTCAATTTTGTGTTACCCTTTTATAATGTTATTTTTGTTCTTCTTTTGTTTGACATCAAATATATTTCTCTTATTTGCAGATAAAAGAAAGTGAAACTGGATCCACTTTTGCCCGACCAACATTAAAGGCGAGAGTAAAAATAGGTTTAGAGAAATAAGCTTCTTGCAGATGGAACCACTTCATATGTGGGAGGTATGTATTACTGATCAACCTATCGTGAAAACACATATCCAGTACAATGATTTTGTGAATGCTTGTTCTTTACCGATTAGGCATTAATCCTTCAAACAAGATATGGCATTTTACAGTTAAGATTATTAGGTTCGAACTGGTAAGGCTAAGGGACCAAGTATGTGGTGTCGATACCTGTTATAATTTAATAACCATTTATGCTCATGTTTTTATGTCAAGTTTGGGGAAGGGTTTAAGTTTTTGGCAGAAGTGTAAATATCTAATAGTGATTGGACCGGTTTTAATGGATCAATAGACTTCTTAAAAGGCCTCTGAAGCCTCGCATTGCAGCAACAATGATGGAACCAATAGAAATTCTCCTGGTCCAAATTTATATGGATGGGTTGCTGGAGGAGACTATTATATAGCAGTAGATTCTTGGAAGAATACCTGTACGGGAAGGGGGAGGTTGCGAAGGCCATATATCATCTCAGACCTTGTTTAAGAGGAAACATTGGCTGATGAAATTAACATAAAAAATGAAAAAACTGGATGAGCTACGAATGTGAAAGTGTATCCAAAAATGAAAATCCACCAGTCGTTGAAGAAATGAAGAATGGTCAAGAGGAATGGAGCTGATCATTTTGCTTGAGATTGCAACTAGTTAGCGTGGCGTCAATAAAGACCTATAAAATGCAGGACCAAAACTCTAAGAAAGCAGCTTTGAGAGCACAGAAGGTGGTAAGATTATCGGTCAAAATTGAAACCTAAACCAACTACTCCTAAATTAAAAATATGGGATCAATCCAAGGTGGAAATTTCTCAAGTTAAACTTGCATCCCATGCCTCCTATTTATGGCTCTGGTTAGGTCAAAGGCAGTGGAAACAACAAGTCATGGGATTTCTAGCCCACTTTAAACCTTTTTGTTTCTACTGCCATTGACCTGATCATAGCCACAAACAGAAGGCATGGCATGCAAGTTAGACTTCAAAAATTGATGCCTTGGCTTCCCTTATTTTTAATTTAGGAGTTGTTGGTTCAGGTTTCAATTCTGACCGACAATTGTACAAATTTCCTATGCTCGCAAAGTTTCTTACTTAGAGTTCTGGTCCTGCACTTTGTGAGAGTCTTCATTGAGGCCACGCTTGCTAGTTGCATTCTCGAGCAAAGTGTCCAGCTCCAGTCCTGTTGATCATTCTTCTTTTTCTTCAACGACTGACGGATTTTTATATTTGGATACACTTCAATATTTAAATCTCATCCAGTTTTTTTTATTCTCATGTCAATTTCATTTTCCAGATTCGCTAGAAGTTCCTTACTTGCTTTTCTGTGTTTCCTTTTAAACAAGGTCTGGGATAATATATGGGCTTCTCCACCTCTCCCTTCCCGCACAAGTATTCTCTCAAGCACCTTCTACTATATAAAAGTCTCCTCCATTAATCCATCCATATAAATTTAGACCAGGGGAATTTCTATTGGTTCCATTGTTGTTTCCTGCGGTGCGAGGCTTTGGTGGCCTTTCAAAAGTCCATTATGCCATTAAAACCAGTCCAATCACTATTAGATATTTACACTGCTGTCAAAAACTTGAAGCCTTCCCCAAACTTGACATAAAAACATGAGCATAGACCATCATTAAATTGTAACAGGGTATTAACACCACCATCTTGGAACCCTTTGACCTTATCAGTTCGCACCTACCAAACTAAACTGTACAATACAGGATCTTGTTTGAAGGATCGGTGTCTAATTGATAAAAAATAGCATTCACAAAATCATTGCACTTTATATGTGTCTGTCATGGTAGCCTAATCAATAATACATAACTCCCATGCATGAAAGTGGATCCATTATACGCAACTTATTCTTTCTAACCCATCAAGATATGTCAGATAATGTTGTTTATTCATCAGCACATATGTGATGACTATTAAAAAAGAGGTGTGAAGAGTCCTGACTTATTATCTTAACATATTCAAAATAGCTAATACTTCAAAATATCCATCTATTGCAAGTGATGAATCAACTGTTGGAAGAAATCAAAACATTTTCTCTGACATATGGTCTATCTGTCACAACAGATAATCCATATGTTGCAACAAATGGTAAATATGTTGCGATAGACCAGACATTGTTTATTCATCTGCACACATGTGATGACTATTAAAAAGGAGGTAGAGATTTATGACTTTTTATCTAACACATTCAAAATAGCTAATGAACCAAATCTCTATCTGTTGCAACTAATGAATCATCTGTCAAAAGAAATCAAAACATCTCTTCTAACAAATGGTCCATCTGTCGTAATAGATAATCTACATGTTGTAACAGAGGGTAAATCTGTTGTGATAGACTAGACTGTTAATTCATCTGCATGCATGTGATGACTATCAAAAAAAAGGTAGTCGTGACTTAAAATCTAACATATTCAAAACAGCTGATAAATCAAATTCTCCATCTGTTGCAACTAATTAATCAATTGTTATAAGAAATCAAAACATCTCCAAAAGATGGTCCATCTGTCACAACAGATAATACATATGTTGAAATAGATGTCTCATCTATTGTCTATTGCAACATACAAACCATATTTTGCAACAGATGATAAATCTATTTTGACAGACTATCTGTTACACACACAGATAATCTGTTGCAATAGATGGTAAATCTGTTGCGACAGATGGATGATCCATTGCAAAAACTCAATAATAACAACTGTTATCAAGTCTTAAAACCTGAAAAGGTGAGAAGTATTAATATAAAAGAAAAATTTGCGACTTTTCACAGAAAACAAAATGTCACCAGTTTGAATATAATTAATACAATGGAGCTTAACAATTGTGCCTTTTCGCCTGAAACATACAGATTCAATCCTCTATAAATAGGTCCCGCCTTAATCTTTATTCTACTAAACTTTATTTATTTCTTGCATTATTTCTTTTCATTTGACATCTTGAATCACTTCTCTTCAAAGAGAATACTTCTTTCTCGTTGAGGTAAGTTTTTTTTCTCAGTGTAAATATACCAATTGGTAGTACACGTATTATATTTGGACTCTTTTTCTTTATATTTGTTAATTCATGCGTGTTCCAGATATGACTAATCATGTTTGGGACATTCCTATTTTACACAACACAGTATAGGAACTTCATGTGCAGGTTAATGACCTGCATAGGGAGTTGGTCGCCGTGAGAGCGATATTGTTCATAGAGATGTAGAGGTTGATGAGGGCCCTGCTGCTGCGAGTTGTTTGGCCAGCTGTCATTAATGATGCTGAAGATGATGATGATAATTAGAATTAGAATGTGTTTTTTTATTTTAGTGTATGCATTTTAATTTTTCTATATCGGATCTATACCTAATATATTTTATTTTTCATTTAATAAAAAATTTATTTTTAGTCGACTTTGGCTTTTTAATTCTTATTCAATTTTCATTCTGTCTATTTCTTCTAAACATACATGTTAATGTTAACATGTCAGCGGTTGGACATAAGGAGAAATTTTGAATCCAGTAGCAATAGCAATTTTGGCTTTTCAGTTCTTTCAACAGATGGACCATGTGTTGGAGCAGGTTGGTCATCTGTTGGGTTTCTGTCAATAGATTATCCATCTATTGTTACAGATTTATAATATGTTGGAGGAAAATATTCTAGTTTGATAGAACTGTGTTGTGTTTTTCCAGCTAATGTCCATCTATTACCACAGATAGTTAATCTGTTCAGAATAATTATGGTCTGTTGTATTATTTAGTTCAAATTTTGCCTCTTTTTATTGATGCACAAGTTATTAAAAAGATATTTTATATCTAATAAATGATAACATTACATTTACAACAATGAGTTAAATTTATAAAAGTCCTCAACAAACAACAACAACACAAGTTTCTGCAATTACAACGATCATGGTGGATTATGATCCGGCATGTAGTTCTTTTGTGGCCAGCGCGGTTACATATGAAGCACTTGTTTCTTCTTGATGAAAATGATTCTCTGACTCCACACCTCCTCTTATATGGCTTTATTCCTGGTTTTATAATGCTTGGGTTAATATTTGGAGGAGGTATTAATCTCCATAAAATCTCTGCAAGAACAACCCAAGATTCTTTGGGAGGCACCGGAGTAATATGCCCACTATATGCCATTTCATATTCTTCTACCAAATAATATTGAGAGGATTGCTCGTAAACTTTAGGTCCATGTTTTGGACCGTATTGAGCTTAAAGTGCTTCCATGGCATGTGGATAAGGTATTTTGTCTAAGTCAAAAACTCTAAACGTACAAGATCTTATTTGAAGATCGATCTTGGCAACCTCAATATGACCGGTGATACTAAATTTGTAATCTGCTATTTTATAAGATAATAACCTATTCCCCAAACTAACGTTTGTTGATATTATTTTTTCAATTTTGAGAACAAATTAGGTTCTTTTTGTGCCCTTAAACTACACACGCTTTTCTTAAAAAATCGGTCATACTTCTTGTTTATTACTTTAAACATAGCCTTGATCGGAAATTCTCTTTCATCTCCAAACAATGAATTCACCGATTCAGCTATGTTTGATGTCATAATATTGTACATATACAAAAGAATCACTTAGTACGACATCATACTAAACTTGTAACTCAAATAAGACATTAAATTCATAAGAATGTACCTATCTGCCAGACAAAATGCCCTGCTCCATCTCTCAAAATCAACACGTACGAGAAGTTCTTCTACCTTTAGATTCATGTCCGTTATTTAATTGAAATGGTCTAAAAACTCCGCTCTACTTTATGCTTTAGCTGCTATATCAAAAAGGGTCACGACCCTTTCATTGTGATAGTTGGTTCAAATCTTCGACACAGCTTCGCAGTTGTTAGAAAAAAAATCCATAAGAGGCATCTCATTTCTTGTCCGCTACACAAAAAGCAATAGGAAATATGTGATTCTCTACATCCTACACCACCGCCGCTAGCAAAACTCCATTATACCTATTCCTCAAGAAGGTACCATCGACGGCTATGCCTTTTCTCAAATGTCAAAAACCTTGAATCCAAGCACTATAGGATACAAAAAGTACAGAAAACCTTCTATTTTTATCAACATGCAATGCCTTCTTACTTTTGAGATTTATGGACTCAATCATGTAATAGTAGGCCTCCAAGACTGCATACCCATGCTTGTGTGTCCCCCTAACCAAGTCCTTGGTAATCTCCGTGGCCATATATAACTTCCAATAACTGAACAGAACACCCAATTCTGTAAGGAGTTGATTGGCCATAACTCTTGTTGAAGGGACTTTGCGATCAGGGAAACTACTCCTGAAATATTCACCCAGGACCTTTGCCGTGGCATGAGGATTTTGGCCCAAGATGTGCTTCGAACCACATGTGTGATGGTTTTCATATTTATGAATGACAAATTTATCAGAACTTGCATATTTCTCTACTCTCAACCACCACTTGCAGTTCAGATTAGAACATTTGAAACAAAAGACACTGCTCGAATTAATCACCTTCTTTATTATGAAATCTTTTTTCAAGCAAGAAATAAACAAAGTGGTACATGGTTCATTCTTGTCCTTGAATAATATTCCAATAAAAAAGCCAATCCCATCATCTTGAAGATTTTTAGACTTTGTCGATTGAGAAAAACTACCCATCGTATTGGTCGCATCAATGGGCATAGGTGTTTGATCATCATCTGGAATAGCCATGTCTAGATCATCCAACCTATCATCAAAGATGTCTTGTTATTGTTCTTCTTCTAGGTTCTAGTTCTCATTCTCTCTTGTCTTTTCAACCACGTACACCCTTAAAACTGGCCTAGATAAATCACTAAGATAATCACACAACCAAACCTTATTGGTTATCTTGAAAGCAGTACCCTTTAATTTTTGAAGGAGTTATGCATATAGCTGATGATGAGTTCTTTCTATTGACAATTCAGTCTACAATAACTGATGATTAAGTTCATAAAATTATCATACGAAACATCAGTTTTGACTTTTATAGCTATCATCTCTAGCATTTCACCCTCGTTCCAATGCCATACATATCAATTGCTCTTCTTGATCCATTGACCATGACAATCCACCCCTATTGTTATTGATCCCTCCATTAGTGATACCTAAATAGAGTCATTTGTTAAAAAATGTTAATAGTGATTTCATAGTGCCGTAAATGAATCCCAACAGGTGTGTAATCAGTCGCAATAGATTAATTATCTATTAGGATTCATGTTACACTCCTGAAGCTGATTTTAACAGATGAGTCATTTGTTATAACAGGTGAATTATATGTTGTAATAAACTATATATCTATTGCAACAGACGAAGTGCCTGTTGGGATTGGTGTCACAGTACTGAGGCACCTTTGAAGCTGATTCTAATATATAAGAGACATGTTACAATAGATAATGATATATTAGAATCGAGGTTAGGTTCTATCACAACAGGTTACTAATATGTTGTAACAAATATTTACCATTTGTTGGGATTGAGTTCTAGTTATGTTGCAACAGATATTTACCATGATGCAACAAACAACACGTCTGTTGGAATCGAGTTTAGGTTCTGTTACAACAGGTTACTAATCTGTTGCAACAAATTTTTATCATGTTGCACCAGATAACTAATCTATTACAACGAATGGGTCATATGTTGCAACAGATGACCCATCTGTTCGATTTATGTTATGGCACTATAGAACCATAAACATGAATCCAACATATGAGTCTTCCTTTGAAATAAATCTATTTAAACAGATGGCTCTTATGTTGCATTCATGTTCGTGTGCTATTTATTGTTGAAAAACAGCATAATAGCAGTTACCCAGATAAAAAATTCAACTAAAAATCATAATTTGACTTACCAAAGTCTCCTATAAAGTAATGTCAAAGCGGAAAGTGATGTACAAAATAAAATTTGACCTAAGAAATTGGTCAAATAGCAACAGTAGCGGTAACAACAACAACAAAAACGACAATGGTCAACAAAAAGAAGATAAACATGATAATGAAGTAGAAGATGATGATAATGAAGCAGAAAATGATGAATAAACTAGCAGTAACAATGAACAACAAAAATCACTAAGAGAGAAAAAATAACGATGGATGAGAAGAGAAAAAATGCTTTTTTTCCCACCGTTTCTCATTATATTAGGTAAACATTTGGATCAAAGTATAAATTTAAAAACTTTTGGGATATTCTCAAACTTACCAAACTTTCTTAATCCATAATAAAGTAATTGTCACCTCCACTCAATAATTAAAACTTGTGTCACCTACAGCTCATTTTAAAACTCTTTTGTCACCTACAACTCAAAGCCCCTAGTTACTTGATAAAATTAAGGTTATTAGATATGACCACCTTGCACTGAAATAAAATTTAAACATATAAATATGTCAATAACCATCCGCTACAACAAATTGGTTATATGCAGCGACAGATATCTTACCTAGTGCAACAGATGAGTGATCTATTTTTATTATTTCCAATGGATTACTCATCCGCTACAACAAGTTGGTTATATGCTATAACAGATATCCTACTTGGTGCAATAGATAAATGATCTATTATAATTATTTCCAATGGATTACTCATCCATTACAATAGTTTGGTTATATATTACAATAAATAACCTTTCTGGTGCAACAGATGAATGATCTATTTTTAGTTTCCAACGGATTACTAATCCGTTGCAATAGGTTGGTTATATGTTACAACATATAACTTTCCTGGTGCAACAGATGAGTGATTTATTTTTATTATTTTTAATAGTTTACTCATCTATTACAATAGGACGGTTATATGTTACAACAGATAACATACCTGGTTCAATAAATCTGTGGTCTATTGGAACTGCTATTTTATTATTGTGCATATTATATTTACTATTATCCTTTTTTAACGATGCATTAATCAATTATAATCTATTTTATGTTCCTGTTAATTTAAGATAATATGGCTCCCAAAAGAAAAAAAACTGAATCAAGTCCAAATAAAAAAATATGTGAAGCAGCTAGGCTACATCCACCACTCTATGAGCTTGCTTTACAAGTGTTATCTCAATCAGGGACAGAATATAATGAACATGGGGAGAAGGAATGTTTCAAAAGAAATTATCCAAATGCTAATAGCCCTTCCACCGAAGAGTTGGTCAAAACCTTCAGCATTAATGTTATCCTATGAAAATGCAGTGCGATGGTGCCACAGATTTAACAGGTGATTTCGTGGTTAAGTCAACCATGGAAAAATCTTTCGACGCCTTCAGAAAAATAATTCGAGAACAAAAATTGGAATCTTATTTCAAGGAAAGATATTATGGGTAATATCTTGATTTGCTGGAGGACAATAATGCTCGTTTCCAAATAAAAATGTTATATGATCTTCTCGAGTGTAGGTTTATTATGAAAACAAAGATAAGATGGATGAGGTGTAGATAAATTACTGTGGCATGTCTATTTGTTTTGGTTGGAAGGTGTTTTCCATAGTTACTGGACTAAAATGTTATCCTCCTTCTCCTTCTCAAGTTCTACCTACTCTAACCCAAAAAAGCACCCCGCACACCCACAAAAGTCAAAGACAAGTCAAGTAATCGTGATGACCCAGTGTTCATTATTGGTCCAAGCTTCAAAAGAAAAAATTTGATAGAAGCGTTGAAAGGTAAAAAGCTTTCAAAGAAGCATAAGCAATCATTGTGCTTGGTTTGGTTTATACATAATATTCTTTGAGAGAGAGACGTTAACAACAACAAAAGCCTCAGTTTAGTAAATCTCTCTGAGGATCTTGAGGCATTTAACAACTATCCTTAGGGTTATGAAATCTTTAAAATGATTGTCAAATATTTGTTGACTTCTTTAATGCCAAAGACAGTCAACTTATATGGCTTATCATGGGCTTTCATGGTAAATATTTCTTTTATTATGATATGATTCATTTTTTTATTCAACAATGCTTTTTGATTTATTGGCGTTATGTTATAGACTTGGGCATTTAAAGCCATTTCTTATTTGAGACAACAAGTGAATAACCAGGAAGAAGTTTTCTGTTCAAGAATTCTGAGATGGTTGTCGGCCAAAACTAATAAAAATGCAAAAAAAATATATCTTTTCAATCCCCCGAATGAAGCAGTAAGTCTAATTTTAATAAAGTTTTTGTTTTAATTAATGATTATTTTAAATGATTTCATCATCATTCTAATATATGTACTGATTTATTTTAGATTTTTCATTTGTGGCTTGTTCCATCCAATCGAAAGTTGAAAATGCCATTTTTCATACTTTACAGTCTGTGCAAAACTTTATCGGACCCTAAGGTCGTTGATAGAATAAAAACGGAATTATTTGGAGCAACAGTCATCACAAGAAAAATAATTTAAGAGGGTGGGCTTATTGTTGATGATGATGGTAGTGGTAGAAGTAGTGGTGCTGTTGTTGGGGCTAATGATGCTCCTCTTACAGTTTTTGAAACAACAAACTATTATGATTATGATCATACTGGTTATACAGATTTTTACACTTCTAGCGAATGATTTGCATTCAAATATCAAGATTGCAAGGCGAAACATGATGGAGTGATTAATGCTATTAATGCACTAACTGCTTCTGTAAAGAAAATGACATCTAAGAGGGGTGTAATTCTATCAAAGAGGATTTCATATCCATACACTCCACTATAGATTACGGTGGCTAAGAGAAAAAGGAAAGATTTTTCCAGGGCATCATCAAGCATCCAAAAAAGCAAAATTACAACTCCACTTTCTTAGTCTTGCACCGTTAGTCAATGTACAAGGGCCACAGGAGAGCAGCATGAGCTGAACAAGGTGAATGTATATCATCTATTCCAACAAACAAACAGGCATATATTTGTTTCAACAGATGATACATCTGCTAAAAATTATCAAACAGATATATATATCTTTTGCAACTATTGTCTAACCTGTTGAATCAGATGTGTTATCTGTTGCAACATATGTCCATCTATTTTAGCAAATCAAATAGGTTTTCGTACTATTTTTATTTATACCAACAGATGAGTCTTATGTTGTAACAGATGGGTCATCTGTTCAAAATTATCATATCACTCTGTTTTACCTGTTCAAACTTGTCCCAATAGATGATCCATCTGTTATAACATAAGACTCATTTATTGCAACAGGTAGACAATCTATTGTGTATCTATTATTAACATTGATAATTTTGGCTTTCCAGGTGGATGTCATATAGAAGCTACTATTGGAGAGCATAATTTCACAGTTGATAATCCATCAACTGCTTCCAACAAAGAAGAAAATGTAGAGCATTTCAGTTCAGGAGAATGGAAGAATTGCACGTTTAAAGGGTTCAACATCTCGAATGACGCTCTAAAAAAAACTAACAAAGTTGATCAATAGTTATTCAGAATGGATTGTCGATGGGCTATTAAAGCATCATACCGGCAGGTACATAAATTAATTTTAAAGATATTAATTTATACAATTCTTGTTGTAAAAATATGACATTAACACATATAAATCATCATGTAGAAAACAAAATGATAAACACAACAAAGTGAACAAATCGAGTCTTGGTTTTGATATGTTCAACTTTGTTGTTGCACATCCCGGAATAAAGAATTGGTTCTATTTGATGTCACAGCCCCAAACTTTATGGAAGGATGAGGTTTAACTGTCATACATATTACTATTAATTAATACTTTATTTAATTACATCTACATATTAATTTTTTCATCATGTAATCTGAAATGTTTGATAATATGTGCAGCACATCAATGTCATTTTTTTACTACTCCGAAAGAAGGCCAAGTTGCAAACACAAGAACAATACAGATACACGATAGGCAATTATTTGTATAAAGTTTATATCAATAATGCCTACGATAGGTATTGTCAACAACAGATGGAAGTTTTCCGAAATGAGGAATGCTTAATCAACATCATCAAATATTTTAGCATTCCAGTTGACTTATCTTGGAATTTGGTCGATGAAGTATACATGCCAATCAATTATGGTGATGAATTCCGTTAAGGGTTGCTTGTTGTCGTTTCTAAAAAAGAGGCTCATTCAAGTTTATGACTCGATGTCGTGAAGGAGACATTTCAGGCCATCATCTAAGACACTAAATATGGCCAAAATATTGCCTACTTACCTTGATATGAGTGGTTTTTTAGACCAAAAAGTTCGTACTGATTGGTCGATGATTGAAGCATACCGGGATAAAATAGGTAATCCATTTGATGTACAATATGTTGAAGGAATTACTCAACAAACGATTTATATCCTATAAGTATAAGTATCATGATTTAGTTTCATTTCATAAATTTCACAACGCTTACATGAACTATAAGATATGGATTATCTATTTTTTTAAAATGCAGGGATTATGGTCGTTTTGTTGCCCCTTACGCCGAGTATTTGGGCGATGGATTACAAGTACCAAATGATGGACTTGATACTAGATTAATCCATAAAATATATGTTGCTCTTTTAAGGAAATACAGAGAAGTAAAAGCTCAGAAACCATATGCAAGCGACGTTAAAGATCCACGAAGACTAAAGCCAAATTATGTAGCACCAAATGAAGAACAACTTGTCCATATTGAGTAGATATTTATAGCCTGAGTCTGTCAATGTAATAAACTATCCTCCTTGATTAACTTGTTGATTTATTTGTAGAGTAGATCATTTGTACCCATAATAATTTTTTTACATTTCACTTATTTGTTAAGTTATTTCATGTAATTTCTGAAGGCTTCAATTTATTTTATGTTGTCTATGAATATAATTTAATCCTTAGTTTTGAACTTATTAATTGAAATAGAATACTAGATTCAAATATTGCAACAGATAATACATCTGCCACAACAGAAGACATATCTTATCAAATAGATTTAGACATATGTTGTAACATGTAGGTCATATACTGGAAATTATATAACAGGTCTTCCTACTTTTTCGATTTGTTCCAATAGATTACCTATCAGTTGCAATAGATAGATAATATGTTACAACAGATTATATATCTATTGTGACAGATAGATAGAAATATCTGCATAATGTAATAGATGACCAACCTATTGCAACAAAGAATCAATCTGTCACAACAGGCCATTTCTGTGCCGATCAGCAAAAACTCAATATATGCAAGCAAGTGTGGCCATCACGCAGCACCGATTTTATTTTTTTAAAGGTGGATGTTCTTATTTCGACCTTGAAAATCCCATGATTTTTTCATCAAGACTTTCTCTAGTGATAAAATGTGGTCTCCTTGAAGACAGGTAAGTTGCAGTCATAAACCTTAATCTTTCCCTCATCGAGTAGTCTCTCAATAGTGATAAAATGTTTGACTTTCACGTTCATGACTATAAGGATTCTCTTTGCCTTGGTCCAGCTCTTGCCATGTGGATATGGCCTCTTCCCTCTAACATAGTTCATTATGTCTTCATCCCATTTGAACGTAGAAAATAATTGATCAAATCCCCAGCCACTGGGAGCAGCTTTCCTATGGAGATCATCGTACCTACTCTTGAAATTATTGTAGAATTGAGGTCTATTATCCTATCGGCAGCATCATAAGCATCTGAATATGCTAATTGCCTGCCCCTCATGAGGCAAAGAATTTCATCAACATACTGTGATATAAAAAGATAATTTTTAAATAGGTTAGTAATTGTAAAGAAGACAAACACAGTGGAAAGATTCTGTTGTAGATGGTTCTCTAAATTAGTTCACAGATTACCCAGCTAACGCAACTTATGCAATAGATGTGTATTATGTAGCAATAGAATACCCAATTGTTGCAACCGATTACATATCTGTTGTGTAGCTTCTTCTTCATGGAGTAGATTGAAAGGCTAGGTTAGCAAAAGTAAACTTACATTGTCCACATACCAATCACGCATATTTGTCATACTCATGAAGTCTTGGGAGGCAAATAAATTCATGGTGTATTCTTATGGAGGTTTCATCTTGTCAGTTATGATTTTTTCTAGTTCCTTCTTCTCTTCATCGCCAAGTGTCGCGTATATGTCCACCTTTTTCAGTGGCCCCTGAACTTCAACAAATCTTAGAGTGGGAGGAGTTGCAATTTTTTCTGTTTTTAGAATGGAGAGTATTTGGCTAATATTTCTTCTCTTTCTCCTAACCACCACTGTAGGAGTGTATGGATCCCTCACCTTCTTGGATGGTATGACATACCTTTTGTATTTCAACTCCTTGGTAGCTTTAGCAATGTAATCTAGTTTTTAAGGAGTTTATCCTCTGTCCTTGCATACTTTACATTTACAATGAGAACATGAGCGTGAAGAAGGGTAAGAGGGACCACTATAAGGGTGGGAGGGACCGTTGTACGGGTGAAAGGGACCTGCGCAAGACGTGTTTTCAAATATATTTATTTTTTCTTGAGTACCAACATGCTCATAATCATGACTGGAAGTAGCAGGAGCAACAGGATGGTTTCCACCATCATCAACAACTCCACCAGTAACACCCCCAGAAGGAGCACCTGAATCTATTGCAGTAGGTTGGTTATGAAGAGCTTAAACATTAGGCTAACCTTTCCTAACTACTCTTCTTATGGTTTTTGCTCCATCCAATTCCTTCTTTATTAACTCCACCGTTAGGTCTGCTGTTGTACCAACAAGACCTAGAGTAATAAAAGAAGTCATCCCCAACTTATGCTCAGTAGGCACGATCCAAGGATGCACAACCTATAAAAAAGACAGAAGGCATTTAAATCATATAATAATAATTTGCAGTCAGTTGGGTTACATATTAACACGGCCAACTTATGCAACAGATGATCTGTCTGTCTCAATAGGTGATTTGTATGTTGTAATAGATTGACAATATATTGCATCAGATTACTCATTTGTTGAATAATTTATAGTAGATAGGTAATCTATTGAGTCAGGTTCGGGGAACCAGAGCAACAGATAGTTAATCTATTGAAAAATATGGATCGTCTATCATGACAGATTACTTATCTATTGCAGCAGTTATAGTTGATATGTAATCTATTACAACAAACGACCCATCTGTCGCAACAGATGGAATATCTATTTTAATATCTTTCTTTGAGGCAAATTATTTTAGTTGAAATAAGACGTATTACATCATCCGAAGGGTTAAAGAGATCAGCCTCCTTAATTTTTTTGTTGCTCTTTCCAGCCAACCACCTAAGGATCCTTAGATGAGAAACCTCATTCGGGTAATCCTTGAACTGCTTTCAGAAGGGAGAAATGGCTTCAAATGCCTAAAATGTAAAGAGAAATCAAGCAAAAAAAGTCATAATAACTATATTCAATATAAATTAATGGATGAGTAAAAATAGTGATTAATTTTACCATGAAAGTCCAAGGAAAGCCGTATAATGTGATATTCCCTGGGATTTGCTTTGTTAGTAAATATTTGACTGTCAAGTAGTAGTTATCATATCCTCAGGGATAATCATTGAATTTCTCAAAATTATCAGCAAGCCCCAACAAATCATCTTCTATGACTTTCCTAACATCTCTTGCAAATATAACAGAATGGACAAACCAAACTAAGCACAATTTCTCCCTATGCTACTTTGGTATGGTTTTATCCTCAAGATCTGCTACTAAATCCCCCGCTTTGTAGCTATGTCCAATAATGCCCAAAAACCCATATTTTTTTCCTTGCATTTTTTGGACCTTTTGTGGGGTGTTTTCTTGATAAGAGGTTCTTCTGGACGATTACATCTCAAGTCCGTCACTATGGCAAACTCTTTCAATCTAAAACAAACAGGCATGCCACAATAGTTCATCCAGATTTCATCCATCTTTTTTTTGCCCTCCTTCGAATCATTATCATCCCCCGCGTACTTTATCCTGCACTTGAGAAGACCATATACCATGCTCATTTGTAAATGGAGAGTGTGGTCCTCAGGCAGCATAAGAAATCATACAAAGCAACTCCTCTTAAAAAGTTCATCTATGTTTTCATTCTTCATGATACTCCTAAATTCATCAAATTCTTTCCCCAACTGACATTTAAGTACAAGTTCACCAGTTACTTCTGCAGGGTAATCTATCAGCATCGCAACTCGAAACCTGTCAATCTAATAGTTTTGACAGGATCATGCTGGGATTTTGATATTAATTCATGCCCCATTGGTGAGAAGGAGTTCTCACTTTCCTTAGCTTTATTTTTCCCTAACTGAGATTGTTCAGGAAGTTCCTTCGAATCTATCTATAATGTAGCCTTTTTTGTTAGGTGGTTAGAAATTGATCCACTTTCAAATTTTTTTCTTTTGGAGACATATTTTAACTACGAACAACAGAAAAATAAATAAATACTTTACATTTGAACATTAAAAAAAAAAGCTCCAACGGATAACCCATCAGTTGGAACAGATGGGGAATTTGTTTGAATAGCTATTTAATATCTCCCAACAGATCTTCCACCTGTTGCAACAGATAGACAACTAAGACCACCACCAATGCCACCAAGACCACCACCAATGCTACCAATACCAACAATAATACCAAGAACACCAACACTACCACCAATGCCATCAATACCAACACCAAGACCACCGACTCCACCACCAAAACCACAAATACCGACACCACCAACAACAGCCACCAACAACTTCACAAACACCATCCATTAATACCACGACAGTCATCAAAATACTACAACAAAAACTAGGGTTTTCTCAGGTGCTTACTACGTGTTTAGCATCAAAACTCAAAATTATTAACTCATTCTCAAAGATAATACAACTAAAAGTATTATTTTTCATCATTAACTAAAAAGTCCTAATTTTTAGATTAAAAAACAAATGTAGAACTCTTCTCAAACTCTGTATCCTATGAAGAAAGAGAAAACGATGGATACAAGCAAGAATAAAGTTGAAAATAACAACTATGTGGTTGGAAATGGAAAGAAAATCGAATTGTTTTGAAGGGATGAGCAATATGTTGAGTAGTTATTGTCTATATGTTGAGAGAGAGATAGATAAGAGAGATAACTTGAGATTTGAAATAAGAAAAAGTTTTTCCCATAAATGGATGATTTGTATGGGTTGATTTGTAATTTTGGAAAAGAATGACAAGTTTTGAAATTGTTAATTTGGTCTGAATTGATCTTAATTAATTTTTCAAATTTTAAAAGATATAATTTTTAAAATATTAAGTTAATAAGAATCTTTTCAACTCAGAGTGATCGATTGACAACTCAGGTCGGGAATACAATACAAATACCATGCAATTGCAAAGACTCAATTAAAGTTGTAGTTGACCCTATGAACTCATCCCTAGTTCTAACAAAATAAATTTAGGTATTAGCTTAACATTAAGTTAATGCAAATTTTTTCAACTTAGAGTGATCGATCAATGACTCAGGTCGAGAGGAATGCAATACCAACACCATGTAATTGTAAAGACTCAATTGAAGTTGTAGTTGACCCTATGAATTCATCCCTAGTTCTACATAAATCAATTTAGTTACTAGCTTAACATTAATTTAATGAGAATATTTTCAACTCGGAGTGATCGATCGATGACTTGGGTCGGGATGAACGCAATACCAACACCATGCAATTACAAAGACTCAATTGAAGTTGTAGTTGACCCCTATGAACTCATCCCTAGTTCTACCTAAATCGATTTAGGTAATAGATTAAATATTAAGTTAATGAGAATCTTTTCAACTCAGAGTGATCGATCAATAACTCAAGTCGGGATAAACGCAAAACCAACACCATGCAATTGCAAAGACTCAATTAAAGTTGTAGTTGACGCTATGTCATTCCTAGTTCTACCTAAATAAATTTAGGTACTATCTTAACATTAAGTTAATGAGAATATTTTCAAATCATAGTGATCGATCAATGACTCGGGTTGGGATAAACACAATATCAACACCATGCAGTTGCAAAGACTCAACTGAAGTTGTAGTTGATCCTATGAATTCATCCCTAGTTTTACCTAAATCAATTTAGGTACAATCTTAACATTAAGTTAATGAGAATATTTTCAATTCAGGGTGATCGATCGATGACTCAGGTTGGGATGAACGTAATACCAACACCATGTAATTCCAAAGACTCAATTGAAATTGTAGTTGACCCTATGAACTTATCCCTAGTTATACCTAAATCAATATAGGTACTAGATTAACATTAAGTTAATGAGAATCTTTTCAACTCAGAGTGATCGATCGACGACTCGGGTTGGGATGAACGAAATAACAATACCACGCAATTGCACAGACTCAATTGATGTTATAGTTGACCCTATGAAATAATCCCTCATTCTACCTAAATCAATTGCAATGAAATTTGTTACAATAAACGACTGAGGTGTTGGAAATTTTCAAACAAATATTCATATCTATTGTAACAGATGACATATCTAATTTAATTATCAAATAGATATTTGCATTTGTTATGACAGATGACTGAGCTGTTGAAAATTTTCAAACATATACTGATATATGTTGTAACAGATGACATATCTGATTTAATTATCAAATGGACATTTGCATCTGTTGTTACAGATGACTGAGCTGTTTGATTTTTTCAAACAAATATTGATATCTGTTACAACAGATGACATATCTTTTTTTCTTTTAATTTTAAAGCAATCTCCTGTTCGAAATAAAAAGATAGATAAAATAGTATTACTAAAGGAGGTAAAAAATATTTCTTGAATAACTCAAAAATCTCATTGAGTAGTCTTATCTTGTCTTTTCAATATCACCCGTCTTCCTCGTGCCCCTCAAGTTATTAATGAATATTAATTAATGAATATTTAAACTCATGTCTACGTCTAGACTAGAATTATCTCATCTCTCATGCAGCTCTAAATTTATTTTATTCATCTCTTATTTTTTTCCTTTCTCTCCTCTTTAGGGTTATCACAGTCTTTTTTCTCTCCTCTTTCTCATAAAGATCCTTTTGAATCTAAATCAATCCATATATACTCTAGATGAACCAGCTGGCCTCATTTGCTCATCTCTAACACTTAAGGGCTAGGGTTTTCTCCTCCAAATCATATCGAAGCAAGAATTATTCCCTAAGAAATCTAAGAACTCACCAAAGATTGTGCTAGTGAGTTGAGAATTGAGTCTCCCAAGTTCAAAGACTTCAATAACCCTCTCCCAAGAGTAAAAAGAGAAAATTTAGAGGAAACTTGTTCATCCAATCTCCTAATCTAAGGTATGTGGGGTTTTGAACAAGGGTAACCCTTTCACCCTTGTTCCCAAAAGGCTTATTTACATCATGATTTTCCTAAAATCTATGAGGTTATACATGAATTTGAATTGAGGGTTTTCACCTATTATTATTGAATGCATTATCTTGATATTCCCCATGAATTAAGAGTCAAATGGCATGATTTTTGCATGTTTCCTTAAGAAATTACAGTTGAGTATAAACCCCATGATTTTACTCCATGAGAAGTTAATATTTGCAATGTTTCAGATATTGAAGCATATGACTAAATTAAGACTTTGAGATAAATTGCTGAAATTCCTAGATTTTCATATGATTTATGAATCTATATGTTATATATTATGTTTTTGATGAGCTTTAACTTGATATTGAACTATGGGTTAGTAAGCCCTATATAAGACTTGTGAATTTATAAACTCTTGTGATATAAGCACCCATGATTTGAGTATTTTGAGATGATTAAAAAATGAATTTGACCTAATGGTCCTTGAGCTTTGAAATTCACTTCACTATATGAGATTATCGATTTGATCATTGGGTTCGTGGTGAACCATGAGATTATTGTAAAAGTAGATTTTATCAGATGAGCCCAGATATTCTAAAGGGAGTAGTATTAGCACCGAGCGGGTAAGTTACTATGGTTTCTTACCCCAAAACTACGTGCCATTGTAAGTTGGGCCTGAGGCCGAGTTTATGATGGTTATGATTAGGCCCGAGGCCGAGTTTTATTTAGTGATCACTAGACCTAGGCTATACTCCCTGGCAAGAGTATGATGCTCCTCCCCAATGTGGGGTCTCTTTCTTAGGAGGACAAAACATTGGACTCCATGTAGTTTGCATGGTTTATGTCGGTTACGAGAACCTCCCTTGTCCTTCTAAACTTGAAATCAACTACTCCTTTGCAAACTAAAGGTATTTTCCCTCCTATAAACTATTTTCACTAAACTAGAGTATTATTTCTTGAGATAGATGATTTCTCCTAAATCATGAAATGAGATATTTTCCTAACTTGCATGATATGCCTCTACGTATGTTCTAAAATCTTATGAGGTCATATTTCTAGTATTTGAGTTTGAAGAGATATAAAATCTTGAACATTAAAAGTTGTTTTACCTTCCATCCCATATGCATGAGTTGATGGAACTGTCTAAAGCCCTTTTGCCTTGAGTATTGAGAATAAGAGAATATTTCCAATTTTGAGATTGAAGAACGATGACTCACGAGATTTATGTAATATGCCTCATCTTATATGATTTATGAACTTTATATTTCATACTTATTCAATCTATGTGAGTCATCTCATATTGCATACATGATTTGAATGAAAAAATTGATACTACTTTACATACATGCATTCACCCCGCATACTTAGTACCTTCTCAAGTACTGATCTATATATATTTCTATGTGCTACATTATCTCATAATGTAGGTTCAGGTGCTCAGTCCCAGCCTCGCCCATGATCTCCGAGTACCTCGCATACATTTCCTACAGTGGTGAGTCCTCTTCGTTCGAGGACCAATCTTCAGATATTACAGGGACTTAAAGACTATGTTATTATCTGTAGTTCATCCCGCGTTAGTTGGGGGGCTTTCCCATCGGCTCTCTATATTATGGATTTATAGAGGCTTTGTCAGACTATTTGGTAGATTATGGATTTGTTGGGATTTCTTTATCATGACCATTTGGATCGAGTAGCCCTTCATTCCTTTGTTCTCTTTTATGAACATAGATGTTCTAGTGTTTGAATTCAAATTTTCTCCTTGAATTAAGGGTTATCGGCAGGAACCGGCTCTATGGGTTATCTTGGGGCTACATATAGCCCTAGGCACCATGTGACATCCCGGGAGGCAATTTCAGGTCATTACAGCAAGTTATTTACATCTATTTTTTATTTAATTACCATTTACCCATATCATATTTATTTAAAAAACTTGAAGGAACTTTTAAGTGTTGAATAAACAAACAGAGAATTTTTATTACAATTTGCGAAAAAAGTCATCTATTAGGAGAAGTTTAAAAGCCATGTTGGCAGTATCATTCTTTTTGTATGTATTTTGTTTGTTTATTTATTGTTGATGTTGCTATTGATGTTGTTGGTGGGGTTGATGTTGTTGGAACATGTTGTGTGGTGCTGTTGATGGTGTTGGAACAAAAGATGTTGCTTCGTTGTTGTTGATAATATTGTTGATGGTGTTGGAACAAATGATGTTGTTTCTTTGATGTTGATATTTTTTATTTGTTGTTTCTTTGTAGTTTATGTTGTTGTTAATGTTGTAACAGACGGAGCAACTGTTGGAAAAAATCAAACCACTAGCAAGGTTGTTTTAATATATTTCAACAGACTCCACATCTGTTGGAATAGACTCCACATCTGCTGCAACAACTCCACATCTATTGCAACAGATAGATAATGTTCTTTCTATTCTTATCTTGACTAACATTAACTTTTTTCCTCTTCTTTGTAGATATAAAAATTGAAAGTTGATTAGCTTTTGCCCAACCAACACAAGAGGCTATAGTAAAAATGGGTTCAGAGGAATAAACTGCTTGCAGATGGAACTACTTCATATGTAGAAGGTATGTATTACTGATAATGTTATTGTGAAAACACATATAAAGTACACTAATTTTGTGAATATTTTTTTTACCGTTTAGTCATTGATCATTCAAATAAGATATCTGTAATTTTACAGTTAAGTTTGATAGGTCCGAACTAATAAGGTTGAGGGACCATGAATATGGTTCTGATACCCTGTTAAGATTTAATATTGGCTGTTGCTCATGTTTATGTGTCAAGCATTGTGAAGGGGTGTAGTTTTGGTGTCATTGTGAAGAGATTCAATAGCGATTGGACTAACTTTTAGGGTCTAGTAGACTCTGAGAGGGCCTTCAAAGTCTCCCACTACTTCAACCAAGAATAAAAATCAATAAAGTTATTGCCCTAGCCTAAATTTATATGGTTGGGTTGCTCGGGGTGATGATTATATGCCAAAAAGTGTGGTAAAAGAATGCCTGCGAGGGTAAATGAGGGGTTGATGAAAGATTCTATCATCTGATAGATAATTGAAGAGGAAACATGGGGTAGAAAGGAACTTCTAGAGAATTTGGTCGATAAAACTGACTTAGAACATAAGAAATTTAAATCAAGTGCAAATATGAAAGTGTATCCAGTAATAAAAAATTTGTCTGTTGTTTCTCTGAAAAAAAATAGTGCAAATGGTCTCTTTACTAGGGAGTTATGACTAGGTAGCATGGTCAGGATGATCACCTACATAGAAAATAGCAGAACACCAAGAAAGCAGCCTCGCAGCATCGAGGGTTGAAATGATTTATAGTAAGTCGAGAAAACTTGCGCCAATAACACCTACAGTTAAAATAAGGAATCTAAGCGAAGGCATTAATTTTTGAATTTTAAATTGCACCTCATGCCTTCATGTTTGGTATTCTAATTAGGTCCACTGCTATTGATTTGACCTGATTGGAACCACCAATAAGATGTAAAGACCGATTGAGTATCATTAAAATCCCTTAACGATATGTATATAATTGATTATGATTTCTAGCCTTAGTATGCTTTTAACATATCTTGGAGAAGATCAGTGGCTTATTGTAGTATATGAATCCCAATAATTTTCAAGCTTGCCTCCAACTTACTGATTTTGTATTCAATCTTGTCGTTGTTGTCATTGAGGTCAGCGTAGAGTTCTTGGTCTTTTATGAGCTTATCAACAAGGAACATTTTTTTCAAAGTTGTGGCATTATAAAAGGCCTTCAGAAGGCTTCAAGAACACTTCTTTAGTAGGCTTAAATGATACATGTAAGGTTCGCTATGTTTGTTTTAGGTCAAAATATGTTGATTCACACTCAAGCAGTGGTCCCAACAGTTGAACAACTCACTTTTATCGAGCGTTGTTCAATGCAGCTTACTCAACAAACCTTTAAAGGATTTAATAGGTCAATTAGCCTGAAATTACGTAACATTTGATCTGAACTAACTCAACCAAGCCTATCAAATGTTATGTAACTCCAGGCTCATTACCCTATCAAAATATTTACTTGAGTTATGGCACATATCAAAAAGAGCTCAATCTATAATCCTTTCTGCTTATGGTGGATATCTTGTCCTCTATATAGGTAAAGAGTCATCAGCGGAAAGGATTAGAGATTGAACTCATTTTGATTTGTGCACTAACTCGGGTAGAGTTTTTGATAGGCTAATGAACCTGGAGTTACGTAACGTTTGATAGGCTTGGTAGAATCAATTCAGATCAAACGTTATGTAATTCCAGGCTAATTGACCTATCAAATTCTTTGAAGGTTTGTTGAGCAAGATGCATTGAACAATGCTCGGTAAAAGTGAATTTTTTAATTTAGGACCACTGCTTAAGTGTGCATCAACACATTTTGACCTAAAACAGACATAGAGAACCCTACATGTATCATTTAAGCCTACTAAAGAAAGTGTTTTGGAAGCCTTCTAGAGGTCTTTTACAATGCCACAACTTTGAAAAAAATGTCCCTCATTGACAAACTCATAAAAGACCAAGAACTCTAAGCTGACCTCAACGACAGCAACGACAAGATTGAATACAGAATCAGAAAATTGGAGGCAAGCTTGAAAATTATCGAGATTTAAATACTACAGCAAGCCTCTGATCTTCTCCAAGATATGTTGAAAGCATGTTAAGGCTATAAAACACAATCAATTATATACATATTTCTAAGGTATTTTAATAATACTCAATCTGTCTTTCAATCTTATTTGTGGTTTCGATCAGGTCAAATCAATAGCAGTGGACCTAATTGAAACCACAAACGAGAAGGCATGGAATGCAATTTAAAATTCAAAAATTGACACCTTTACTTAGATTCCTTATTTTAACTGCAGTTGTTATTGGCGTAAGTTTTTTTGACTTACTGTATATCATTTCAACCCTCAATGCTTGCAAGGCTGTTTTTTTGGTGTTCTGTTATTTTCTATGTAGGTGATCATTCTGACCATGCTTCCTATTCGCAGCTCCCTAACAAAGTATCCATCTGCATTATTTTTCTTTCAGAGAAACAACATATGGATTTACATTACCGGATACACTTTCATATTTGCACTTGATTCAGATTTATCATGTTTTAAGTCAATTTCATCGGCCAGATTCGCTAGAAGTTCCTCGCTACCCAATGTCTCTTCTTCAATTAGCTTTCAGATGATATAGTCTTTCATCAACTCTCCTTTCCCTCGCAGGCATTCTTCTTTGGCTCCTTCTGGCGTATAATCATCTTTTCGAACAACCCTTCCATATAAATTTGGGCTAGGGGAATTTTTATTGGTTTTTCGTTCTTGTTTGATGCAGTTCGAGGTTTTGAAAACCTTTTCGGAGTCCAATGCACACTAAAAGTTAAGTCCAATCGCTATTGGATCTCTTCAATGAAAACAAATACTGATCCTTTCTTAAAACTTAACACACATAAACATGAGCAACAACCGTCAGTAATTTGTAATAGGGTATCGGCACCATCATCATGGGTCCCTCAGCCTTATCACTTCGAACCCATCAAACTTAATTGTACAATGTAGGATTTTGTTTGAATGATCAGTGCCTACTTAGTTAAAAATTGTATTCACAAAAATATTGTACTTTATGTGTGTTGTCCCGATGACTTTATCAGAAATACTTAACTCCCACACGTGAAAGTGGATCCATCCATCTGCACATACCTTATTCTTCCTAGCTCATCTATGGCTTAAATTGAATAAACAAATGACTAACAAGTTACAATAGATGTCACATCAGTTTAAATTATCAAACAATTACAGACATCTGTCATAAATCAATCTGTTGCAACATATGACATATCTATTGGAAAAATCTAATAGATATATCCATCGGTTGCAAAAGATTGTCAATATGTTGTAAGTTATCTAATAGATGGAATATATTTTGCAAAAGATTACCCATCTGTTAGATTTATTTTAAAGAAATTTTCTTTTCTTTCTGAAATACGATAAAGATAACATGTTGTATTTAGATCCCTTTTTTTAATTTGCATAAGCTGAAAAGTCAGCAATTTTATTTAGAAAGAGGTCGTGGCTTTTAGACTAACCCATTCGAATTCAATCCTTTATAAATAGGTCTCTCCTTACTCGTTCATTCTACTCCACTTCTAGATATGGCTGATCCAGATTTGTACAAGGTGATTCATCTTGAATCCTTGCGAAAACTTGAAAGTCAGACTCGTGAACTCCGGAGGGACTTGGGCGACTTCAAAGCAAGGCTGAGGAGGGTCCTGCTGCTGCCGGATGACAATAATACTAATACTAATACTAAATAATAATAATGATAATGATAATAATATTAGTAATAATAATTAGGTTATGTTTTTTCTTTTAGCGTATGTATTTTTTTTAATATTGGATCTACCGAAGGGTATGTTTTTTATATAATGGATTCAAAAATCTATGTTTGATCAACCTTGAATTTTAATTCTTATTTAATATTTAATTATCGTTCTGTTTATTTCTTATTCTCAATATGTCGACGGTTGGAGGTAGGGATTGCGCATTTGTGGCAACAGAGGTTAATCTGATACAACTGATGGATCATATGTTGCAACAGGTAGCTATTAATTAAAAAAAGGGTCATTGTTGTTATTGAGAGGGTGAAAAGTCATGACTTTTCGATTATTTAATATGAAAATAGTTCGTAAATAAATAATAAGAAAATAAATGATAAATACAATTTATAACCGTAAAAGAATGGTTATTTGTTTTAATAACTAATCATGACTTTTCACCATTTTTATTTTTAAATTTTTTTTAATTATTTATTTATTATATAAGAAAAAGAGTCACAACATTGGATTAATTAAGTTAATATGGTGATTGTTAAGTAAAAGGTGAACAGTCGTGACTTTTTGTCTAAACACATTCAATAATATTGCTGATGCATCAAATTCACCATCTGTTGCAACTGATGAATCAGCTGTTAGAAGAAATCAAAAAGGCTCCTAAAACGAATGGTCGATTTGTTGCAACAGATGGTATATCTATTGCAACAGATGGGTTATCTGATGCACCAGATATATAATCTATTGCCACAACTCAATAAAAATGGTTATTATTTTATTAGATAAATGGTTATTGAAAAAAGGTGTCTTCGATTTTTAAATTGAGAAAAAGGTTATTTAAATTTAAGAACTAATTAATAATAATAAGTTGAAAAATCATGACTTGTCACAATAATAAAAAAACTCACCAACTTGATTTAATTAAGTCATTTCTTTTCACAGAAAACAATAAGGAAATAAATAATAATCACAATAAAAAAATCACGTTAATAAAAAAATAATTATTTAATTTAAATAATTGACGTTGATATTAAATAAGCGTCATTTCTTTTCACAAAAAATATTTTTGTTTTAAATATGCTTTTTTAATTTATATAATAAAAAAGTCAACAAATTTAGATTAATGATATGATGATTTAAAAAAAAGATAGATTATATGTTGCAACAGATAGATTATCTTATGCAACAGGTTGTCTATTTGTTGCAACATATCTGTGGTCACAGATGAGTTATCCGATGCAACAAATATAAAATCTGTTGTCACAACTCAATAAAACGGTTCTTGAAAAGAACTAATTAATAATAATAAGCTGAAAAGTCATGGCTTATCACAATATTGTTTAATTTAATTAAGTCATAACTTTTCACAGTAATCAAAAATGTAATTAATAAATAAAGGTAAACAGTCGCGCCTTTTTGCCTAACTCATTCAAATTCAATTCTCTATAAATAGGTCTCTCCTTACTCAATTATTCATTCAACTACACTCTATTTATTTATTACCTCTTGCCTTTCATAT
>NC_061121.1:39552160-39561678 GCF_002878395.1 Capsicum annuum
TTCATTCAACTACACTCTATTTATTTATTACCTCTTGCCTTTCATATTACACCTTCCACCACTTTCTCTTTCCTGACTCAGGTAAGTTTTTTTCTTGCTTTGTGCGAAAATAACCTAATTTGTAGTATATGTTGTATGACATTCGAATTCTTTTTTTTACTTTTGTTTTTATGTTTTTTGTCAATTCATGTGTGTTCTAGATATGGCTGATCTAGTGTGGGACGTTGCTTTTTTACAAAACGCCGTGAATGAACTTTAGATGCAGGTTCGTGACCTACAGTGGGAGATGGGAGCAGTGAGAGCAAGGATGCTCCGTGAGATCCGCAGGCTGAGGAGGGCCCTGCTGCTGGCAGTTAAAGATTGGTCGGCTGGCAATAATAATAATAATAATAATTGGATTATTTCTTTTCTTTTAGTCTATGTATTTTTATTTATTTTTGTTTGATAAAAAAATTATATTTGATCGGCTTTGACGTTTTAATTCATATTTAATTTTCATTTTGTCTATTATCTTCTCAAAACAAACATGTCGACGATTGGACGTAAGGAATAATTTTAAATCCAATAGCAATAGCAAGAGTTGAAACATATTGGTTATTTGTTGGGTTTATGACAGGGGCTGATTTGCGTTGTTCTAAATAGATTACTCATCTGTTGCAACAGATAATCAGTCTAATGCAACAGATAATTAGTCTGATGTAACAGATAATCAGTCTGTTACAACAGACTATTAGTTTGTTGTAACAGATAACTCTTCTATTGCAATAGATAACTCTTATATTGCAACAGATTACCTATTTGTTCGATTCATATTACGGGCACTATAGAACCATAAACATGAATCCAACATATGGGTCTTCCGTTGTAACAGATTACTCATCTGATGCAACGGATGAGTGGTCTGTTTAAATTGTGGGCACTTATGTTGAATTCATGATCGGGTTCTATCCATTGTTGGAAAAAATAGCAGTAGTTGTATACCCAGATGACAAATTCTACTAAAAATCATAATTTTACTTACCAAAATCCCCTATGAAGTAATGCCGAAGTGGAAAATGATGAAGGAAACAAAATTTGACCTAACAAATTGATCAGATAACAGTAGTAGCGGTAACAACAACAATAACAATGATCGACAAGAAAAATATGAAGATGATAATGAAGTGAAAGATGATGAATAAAGCAGTAGCAACAATGAACAACAATAATTATGAAGAGAGAAAAACCAACAATGGATGAAAAGAAAGAGAAACACGCCATTTTTTTCCTTCATTTCCTATTATATTAACTAACATATAGATCAAAGTATAAATTCAAAAATTCATGAGTTATTTTCAAACTTTTCAACTTCCTTAATTTATAATAAAATAACTATTACCTTCACTCAATTATTAAGATTTGATAACGTGTAAATTATCAAACTCTTTTGTCACCTAACTCAAAACTCTACTATCTACCTCCCTCTCGAAATTAGATCATTCAAGTTCACGCCCACGTTTTCCATTTTTACCATCTCGTTCAAATCCCCTCCACTTCAGGAATAGCATATAACATGTACTGTCTTCTTGCTTAACTCTCTCCTTTATTTTTTTCCTTCTTTTCATCTATTACGCATTGGAATAATATCGGATTAGTTTTTTATTAAATTCGAATTGTTTCTCCTTTTGAAGTGTGTTTGAATTTTGATTTCACAAATGAATTAAATCATGTTTATATATTGTGCATTTGTATGTGATGTTGTGATAGAGTAGTGATTAGGATATGACTTTGTGGAAGAAAGCTGTGTAGAGGTGTACAGAGATTGTGCCCTATAATTATTTGATGAAATGCCTGAGAGAGAATCTCAAATGCTACGATTCTCTTTATTGTTTATTCCTTTTAAAATATAAACTAAATTGATGAGATCTCCTGAATTCTTGTTTGATTCAGTAGTGTGCAGGTCAATAATAAAGGACTCTTCAAATTCTCCGGATTGCACAACTTATGTGCCACACCAATTGGACGAAAAGCTAAAATAGCTTGTTGTGTGTTATTGCCTTTCATACCTCTGTCAACTCAAGGTTATACACTACTGTTTCTCTTATATTTGCACTGACTATTGCTTAGTATATTTTTTATTCAGTAGTCTTTCTATTGGTGGAGGAACACACTAACCCAATTAATTCAGATTCACATTTTATATATGATCATTTAAGAGGAAAACATTACTTATTAGAAAATTTCTTTGTTCTCAAAACTCGAATTCGAGACTAAGTGCAGGTATGTTTGCTTTTTATCTTTTCATTAGATGTCTATAAAGAAATGTTATGTCTATTACTTATTATTTTTCTTTAACAAATTATGAAAATAATTATTAATGTGTACAATATATGTACAACTCAGATATCCATACTAAATAAGTAGAAGCATGTTACCATAAAGATAAGTCATGCCTGGAGGAGTGTCCAAGATCAACCAAAGAGAATAGTTTGTGATAAATAGAAGTTGGTGCTAAGGTAAACTGGAGGTTGTATCAGTAGTAAGCTTTTGGTGGTTATTTGATAACACTGCTTTCTTACTATTTGGTCTTAGTAATTGATTGCTTCCTAGTTTAATTTTATAAATACAGATTAGCAGAATTGGTGAAACAAAATAGAAATCTATGACACTGTCACATGTAACTGAATTAATTTTCTATGATTAATGATTCAACCCCGAAAGAGGGATAGTTTTAGGTATCTTGGGTCTATGATTCAAGGGAATGGCGAGATTGATGAGATGTCTCTAACTGTATTCGAGCTGGTTGGATGAAATGGAGGCTCGCCTCGGGAGTGTTGTGTGACAAGAAGGTGCCACTAAAGCTTAAAGGTAAATTCTACAGAGCGGCAGTCCGTCCTGCTATGCTAAATGGAGCAGAGTGTTGGCCAGTCAAGAACTCCCACATTCAAAAAATGAAGGTAGCGGAAATAAGAATGTTGTGTTGGATGTGTGGACTTACCAGAGAGGATAGAGTCAGGAATGTGACCGTTCGGGAGAAGGTCGGAGTGGCTTTGTTGGAGGATAAGATGCGCGAAGGAAGGTTGAGATGGTTTGGGCATGTGATGAGGAGGGGCACGAATGCCCCAGTTCGTAGGTGCGAGAGGTTAGCATTAGATGACTTCAGAAGAAGGAGAGATAGGCCAAAGAAGTATTGGAGGGAAGTGATTAGACATGATATGGAGCAGCTTCTGCTTACTGAGGACATAACCCTAGATAGGAAGATGTGGAGGTCGCGGATAAGGGTAGAAGGCTAGGTTGTGTGCGTGGATTTAGTAAGTAGTTAGAAGAGCTCAGGTTGAGTCGGGCTAGTAAACCTAGGATTGAGTCCAAAGATAGGAGCCCGGTCAGGCAGGTGTGGGTCTCTTTCTCCTATTGCTCTTATTTATTTTATTTCTTATTGCTCTGACTTCTATTTTTATGTGTCTTATTCCTTGTCATGTTATGACATCTATCTTGCTTCTTATTTAATTACGCTTTGGTCTACTTTTCTTTATCTTGAGCCAAGGGTCTATCAGAAACAGCCTCTTTACTTCTCTGGAGGTAGCGTTATGGACTGCGTACACTCTACCCTCCCCAGACCCCACTTGGTGGGAATACACTGGGTTTGTTGTTGTTGTTGTTGTTGTAATGATTCAACCTGCCAGTTTGGTCTGAATACTATTGTCCAGATTCTAAGGAATCTTGACTTGATAATTGTAATGGGCAATCTATTAAACTGGCTTTCCCAAAATGTGAAGAATGTGGGTTTGATATAGATATCTCTCAATAGGAATAACAAAACCTATGTTGCTCGGACTCTTCAAAAATGTTAATAAGTGCGTGTCAGATTCTTAAAAAAATAATGTAGTTTTGGAGAATCCCACCCGAATGCAGCATCAAAAGTAAAGAGCCCGTACAACTTAGTAACAAATCAAGTTCTTTTTGGGTTGTATGTTTTCCTGCTTTCTCATAAGTTCATCTGTGATTCTCTGCCAATCTATGTATTTCTTCAACTATTAGTCTACAATTACATTTGTCATTTTAACTATAGTAATTTTGTTTGCTTAAGTTAATTCATTTTCTTTTGCTAAGAACATGACTCGATAGAGGACTGTAAATAAAGTCCTCCACTGAGCAATAAAACTCAACCAAACAAGTTTTCCTCTTTGGCATTCTTAAAGTTGTGTTACCATAATATGGAATAAGATTTCTTTTCTTTTTGTTGCTCTCCTTGTGACTATACTGATATGCGTTGCTTTATCTATTAAAAACTATGATATATTAAGTTTTTTAGGAATTTATTTGTGCAAACCCGTATATTCACATGGTCAACCTTATGTTGCCTTACCAAGAACCAAGTGTTTAAACTATGTGAAATTGTTGATTTTCCACCTACGCCTACTTACGATGCGAACCCGAAAAGCTAACATCCTAGGTACATGATGAAAATATGGAGGACAATGGACAAGTATTAATAGTTTTGACAATTTTAGAGTATTTTATTGACTTGATGCTTATGAGTTCATATTATATGTTTAACTTGGCGTTGACAAGATGCTTATGTTGGCAAGACAATGCTAGAGAATAAGTTCATAAATATTTGCAGCTCCTTCACTGCAGTTCAACCTTTCATTATTCTACTTCTTTTTTGCTTCTCATATACAAGATGCTTGTGTGCCAACAAGTTGGATAAACTATTTGTTTTTGGCTTCAACATATTCTTATCCAACAATTTCTATGTTGGTTTGCTTTTGGACGGATACAGAAGTTTATCAGCTCTTTATTGAAATAAATATTATCACTATTTTCATCGGTTCTCCTTATAGCTCTGTCTTCATCGTGCAGATCATTCGAGCTGGATCAACACTTTCTGCTGCACTTATCTGTTGAGGGAAACTGAAATTTGAAGTTCAAAGAAGCAAACGAGTTTCTCGTCTTCACTTGTGAGCAGAACATGTTGTAAGAACCTTTACGGACTTACCTACTACAACGTATAATAAATAATAGAACTTTGCTCTTGTTGTGTCCGGGCAACGCCAGGGTAACCCTTACTAGGGTTCATGTATTTACCTACTACAACGTATAATAAATAATAGAACTTTGCTCTTGTTGTGTCCGGGCAACGCCCGGGTAACCCTTACTAGTTTGCATGTATTTCTGATTTTTTGTTCTATTGCAGAATCAATTTAATCAATTAAAAGGCAGAGTTGAGTAAATGATTGAAGAAAAATTTCAAGTGATGGTTGTAGCTCAAGGTTGACAATCAAATGATGAAAACTAATCGTAAGTAGCTTATTTATATATTTTTTTTGTATTACTAAATATGTTATTTCTATGAAGAAAATATTCATATGAACAAATAAATTTTAGTTTTAAAATAAATATTTTATAATATCATTTTCTTATTATTTAATTGTTATTGCAATTTATGGAGGAGTGATGAAATCAAAATCAACGGAGAGATGAATAATTTTTTCTCTTGTAAAAGTTTATTACGATGTTTGAGTAAAATGATGTTTCCCTGCTTTGAATGATGTTGAACATTTATTTAATTTTTTTCTAATATATTGCATTTATTGAAAATTTTAAGATATTCGACTGCAATTGTCTATAAATCTCATGCCAAAAATGAATTCTCAGTTACATTATTCGTATTATTGTGACTAATAATTTTCGTGGCAAAGTTTGGTGCTAAACTTTTAGCTTTGAATTAATGAATTGTAGCTAGAGACACTACAAAAAAGAGGTCGCAAAATGTAATTCCGACGGTTCTCAAAACCCCTCAGAATATGAGCCATCACAAATAATTTTGCAGCAGTTTTTTTCCGACCCCCATAACTAATTTGCGGCGGTTATTTTGCGGTGGTGATGACCCTCGTAATTAATTTGCGGCGGTTATTGATCCCCATTATTCTAAATTTAATTCTTTTTATAATAAATTTTTATTTAAAATTTGCCGGGGTTAAAATCTCCTTGTAATTAATTTGCGGCGGTTATTGATCCCCATTATTCTAAATTTAATTTTTTTTATAATAAATTTTTATTTAAAATTTGTCGGGGTTAAAATCTCCACAATTGTTTTACTTTTTTTTAATTTAGTAGGACCCATCAATTTTCAATAACTAATTATAGTTTTGTTATAAAACAAGAAAGAATAAAGAAGAAGAGTAGAGAGAGTGATTCTTATTTTTTCTCTTAAGGGATGAGAGATCATAAGATTGTAAATACAATGAACAAAACTCCTCTATTTATAGGAGAAATTTACTCCTAGTCTGAATAAAAGACGGATGCTTCAAATCTTAATAGATACAAAGTAGATCTTGATAGTCATTCACTATAATGTAAATACATTTATAACACTCCCCCTTGAATGCCTAATTGGTAGATAATGTACCTCGTTAAAATCTTACTAGAAAAAACCCAGTAGGAAAAAAAATCTAGTGAAGAAAAAAGAGTACACATCTCTAATAATACGTATTTCGGCTCCCTCATTAAAAACCTTACAAGGGAAACCCAGTGGGAAAAAACCTCGTAAGGAAAAAAGAGTACAGCGTGTATTAACTCCCCCTAATGAGAACATCCTTAACTTTTGCATCTCGATCTTGTGCAACATCTTCTTGAAAGTTGCAATTGAAGAAGATTTGGTGAATAAATCAGTCACATTGTCAGTTGAACAAATTTGTTGCACGTTAATATCATCATTCTTTTGTAGCTCATGCATGTAGAAAAGCTTTGGCAAAATGTGCTTCGTTTTATCTCCATTTATGAATTCTCCCTTAAGATGTGCTATGTATGTTGAATTATCTCTGTATAAAATTGTGGGTAGATTGTCATATTTCACACCACATTTTTCTCGAATGAGATGTATCATGGACCCCAACCATACACATTCTCGGCTTGCTTCATGAATACTATTATCTCAGCATGATTCAATGAAATGGCTACGATAGACTGCTCTGTATATCTCCAAGATATGGCAGTACCACCACATATAAACACATAGCCTATTTGAGACCAAGCTTTATGCGGGTCAGATAAGTACCCGATATCAGCATGACCAATAAGATCGGGACTGCAATCTTTAGAATAAAACAAACTTATGTGTTTTATCCCATTTTGATGTCTCATAGTAAGAGCAGAAATATACTTTGCTAACAAATTGATTGAAAAGGCTATAGGCCTTGTAGTATTTGCAAGGTACATGAGTGCATCAGTTGCACTAAGGTATGGTACTTCATAACCAATCCAATTCGATATATTTTGAATTTCAGCAAATAATCTATTGCTTTAAAAACTCTCCAAGAGTTCCAATGATGTTCAAGCAACAAGCTTATACAATATAAGGATTATAAATAAGTTTCCCAGAAACTTTTATATGCTTCAAGCAGTTTTAATCCTTAAAAGTTTTCACATAAGTTTTGTCAAGTGACAATATTCAACATTTCATGAGTGACATCTTCAAGTGTCTGGACTGCAAATCAAAGAAGTTTTACGCTTACCAAAATGCATCCTTTCATGTCACTTGATTAATATTTCTACGTCAGTATGCTTAAATAAACGTAAAATTCAGATCCTCGTAATCTTTCACAATATTGCGCCAATATTGTGTCAAAGATATTGATGATATATCATTTTGTATCGGTTCACAATGCGACATAACATTTGAGATCTCACCACTTCATTATTTTCAGGTACATAAACCTCTCATAAGGTTTCATGAAGTAGTATGTCGTAGGCTCTTCAAGAGCTCATTACCTTCTTATTATGATTATTTGCTCCTTATTTTTCAAGAATTATTTCATTTGGAACCTATTATTCTACCATACTTCATGAATGCGTAGACTTTGTCCTTTAAGGACACAAAATAGGAGCACTTGCAGCTTAAATATGAGATGCATTCGGCATTTGACTAGAATTATCTTTTGAATGAGGATCTGATGATAATTCCTAACATATTTCATAGCTCCTTATAATCTCCCCCTTATGTTTGAGAAACTAACATACATCCTCTATCTTCTTTGAGAAATTCATCTTTGTGTATCATGGTATATTTATTAATCGTATACCGCACATCAAAATTATTAGATGGAATAATTGGTTTCCGACCTTGAACCAATTGAGAGGGAAGAAATAATCATAATTTATTGGTCTAATGCATACAAATGCTATTGCAATATATCATATTTCATACCAATATATTAAGTTTTGTTCTCATTAACAATGGTTTAGATATTTATCGAAGACATTCAATGCTAAACCATCATCATCAAGATAAATTATCTTGATTACACAATCTGAAAATTATGCTCAATTTATATTGAACAAGTAACTTTATGAATGTCAAACATAGGTTGACCATGAATGTACCTGTGATCATCTTATTGATGCATTTTTTCAACATATCACATGATAGGTGAACAGGCCCTTATTCACCTTTTATAATTTTCAAATTTGAAGGGATCCAATATCAATATTAGTTGGTCCAACCAACTTGTCATGAGAACAAATACATAAACAATTCTTGAAAAAACTTCTAGTTCTTAATACATGCACATCTTCGAGATGTCACAATCGTTCATATCAATTTATGAACTTTTATTCTAGTAAACTCCAAGTTTACCATGATATGTACTTTTTCTTTAGTAAATTTTAGATTTACTATTACATGAATAAATTTCAGATTTACTACTTCAGAAGTAGATTTCAAAATTATTCAACCTCTTTCAGAGGTGAGTTGTGATACAATCACAATCAAGTGCACGTTTGCATTAATAAGTTTCTCATTCCCCAGGAATGGAATATAATCGTGCCTTAAGCCTATCAAATTATGATAGCTTGTAACCTCTTTAAAGATTTTGCTACTTCAGAAGCAAATCGAGGCATACATATGATGTAGAGAATTTTTTTTCTCTAGCATATCTTATAATCGTATAAGCGTGTGAAAATATCATCACTTTTGATGATCATTATCATATTGTTCCTCCACGCGTATATTTGTGCATTCAATCACTTGTGTTCTTTCAGATATATTATGCACTTCTACCACATACACCTCAAGAATGAAGTAAGTTATCATATTTCAGACTTATCATATATTGCTACCACATTCACTTCATGGAATGAAGCATATTCAATGGGTCGAATTTCATGACTTTTCATCAAACACCCATTATTTTGCCTTAGCCATCACAATATCATTAATATGGTGTATTGAGATTCAAACTCAATAGTTGATCCACATAAAGGCGTCTTAGGCATGAACCGATGGGACTTGAACCCAACATATTATCATCCTTTTTGATAATATTGTTCTTGAGGAATAAATTTAAAATATAAATGGTTCCAAACCAATTATTTTTCCTCAAATCCAATAATAATTATATTAATAGTAGCAAAACAAAGATAACATAAAGAATTACTAACCTTGAAATCCTTCAGATTTATAATCTCACCTGGTTTGGCAGAGTCTCGTGCTGATAACGTGTTATAAAACAAGAAAGAATAAAGAAGAAGAATAGAGA